>NC_072481.1:98790743-99117966 GCF_027574615.1 Eptesicus fuscus | reverse complement strand
GCGAGCAGTGTAGGCCCGCCCTGCAGGCACCCTGGGAAATACGCCCTTCCAAACCACAGCTGTGAGTAGAAGGCTTGTCAAGAAGATGAAAATTTCGTTCTTTTGCAATGCGCAGGCATCTCGAGGCTGCCCAGGAGTCTCAGAGCACCAAGCAGTTTCCACGTGGCCCTGCGCATGCCCAGGAGGCTGAGCTGACTGGACCATATCTGAGATATGTGGTCAGAGTTGCCCCTAGGAAGCAGGTGCCAGCGGAAGAAGCACAGAGCAGGATATTTACCTCCACTGCTCCCTCCACGGAGGTCGCAGGCCCTTGCATGGCTGCTTCTCCCAGAGTTCTGCGAATCTCTCCCTGGTTCCCCTCTGGGCTCAGGATGCTAAATGCAGCCCCCTGTTGCTAGTTGTAGGGCACTGTGCTGCCCACGATGAATTTGTACACTCGGTATTTTCCTTTTTGCAGACTCTCCTCAGTTACCAAGTTGACTGTCCCATCTCTCTTCTTCCAGGACCTGCCTGATAAAACTGCCAAACCAAGAGAATGGGTCCCTTTTGGTGGGGGCATGCAGTGGCTGCTCACTGCTGGCTGAATGGCCCCATCATAGCACACTAGTCACCACCTTCACCTCAGTCTCATGGCCCTGAGCTATCTTGTTTGCCCAAAGATGAGGCTATCAAGAAAACACTTTGAACTTCTGCTTCCAGGAAGAACTTGGGAAACCTAGACACCCCTCACTTGCAACCCTTCAGAAAAGATAAAAGAATCCAAATCTTGGGTCTCATAAGAAAAGGAAGTTAAAGGTCGGGTCGGCTAGTATTAGGAGAGGTTTGGCGTAGCTCCATTGCCTCAGTTTTAACATGTTAGGGTTTGTGAACACTCACAGATATGATTGTCTAAGACCAGCTCTCAAGGGAGGCATTTCAACGTGACCACACCAGTTGTTCAGATAGGATGGAGCCAGAAAAGAGGAGCAGTCTGCAGAGATGTCATTAAAGAACTGCTTCCTCCCTGCATTATCAGGCACCCAGGTGACCTCCCAAAACAGATCTTTGTCATGTAGGCCTAATTTCACCTCCACCCCCATTCTGCGGAGGGCTGGTCTGTGTTTCCTGACAGCATACGGGGAGTTCTGCCAGCAAAGAATTGTCACCAAAGGAGGTTGACTTACCATTTTTGTTTCCATCGTGTAATCTTGCCAGGAGCCCAGGAGACTGCTGCCCCTGGTCCTTGTCTGTGTCATGAAGGAGGACACGGGGTGAGATGACAGATGTCTATGGAGCTACCACAGGATGACTGACATCACTTTCTTACTTGGTGGCTCTAGAAATTTGCATACCGTGTGGTAGAAAGCCTGATGGAGATAAAGCAAGGGGGACCGGGGTGTGCAGAGCATAAGAGAATGCATCTTGACGCCAAACCACAGCTATGAATAAACTGACAGTTACTTGTGGGCTTACCAAGGACATAAAACAATTGTCCTGGCTAGCAAATAAAGTGGCACTGTGCTGCTCACTCACATTCGTTTGTCAACCCTTCTTGGAATGGGTGTTAAATTATAAGGGAGGAGCTGCTTTCATAAAGCCAAACTGGAATTTTCTAAGCTGTCAAGTGCAAATAAAATGATTAACTATCTCTGCTTCCTCTGTCTCTGCAAAACAGAGCCCTTTGTCTGCTGTCACACGTCTTGGATGCCTGCGCTGTGTACACATGGTGTTGACGCCACATTATCTCCAAGTGGCTGGGATGATTCTTCTCATTACTTATTCAGAACTGATGTAAGATTTCAAATTCTTTGCTTCAACACAAAGGCATCTTAAAGACAACCAATTCAGTATGTACTATACTGTAGAGCAGGCGTCCTCAAACTACAGCCCGCGGGCCACATGCGGGTGTTTTTGCCGTTTTGTTTTTTTTACTTCAAAATAAGATATGTGCAGTGTGCATAGGAATTTGTTCATAGTTTTTTTTTAACTATAGTCCGGCCCTCCAACGGTCTGAGGGACAGTGAACTGGCCCCCTGTTTAAAAAGTTTGAGGACCCCTGCTATAGAGAAATTGTGGTATGTACATGAGTTTGTAGTTTCTTGATTATGTGTTCTCAGTTCAACAAGAAATGAGTCTACACCCCTATAGGAAGTACCATTGGGCACAGTGAGACTCTGTGGAAGGTCGCAGTAGTTAAGGGAACCATGGAGTGGCACTTGCCATGGTCTTGCACTTAGATGGCCTCGTCTTTGGTTTTGGGCACATGGGAAACTATGATTTTCATCCCTTCTGTGGCTCTCTTGTCCGGGTAGCTTGGGTGTTGTGGCTTCATGTTACAAAATGCGGCTTGAAGAGTAACCCGCACATGACTCCTGGGAAAGCAGTTGAGGGAGGCTGTGTGTGTGTGTGTGTGTGTGTGTGTGTGTGTGTGTGTGTGTTAGCCTAAATCTAAGTGACAATGAAATCTTAAAAACTGGAAATCCAGTTATCCAGTTACCTTTTTCAGACCTTGGTTTCTTCATCTAGCACATGGTGGGGTTGAGCTAGATGATCTCTGAGGTTCCTTTCAGCTCTGCTTATAATTATTGGGTTCTAAGCCTATGTGGCTCTTTGACTTGGTTCAGTGCTTCTAATCTTTAAGATACTAGGAGACCACTGGGGGATCTTGTTAAAATGCAGGTTCTGCTTCTAGAGGTCCAAGGGGACTCCTGGGAGTCAGCGTTACCCAAAGAAGCTCTCTGGTGACACCAGAGCTACAGGGCTGTGGGCCACACTCCAAGTGCCATGGATGTAGATGGCCGGTAGTGCGTGGTTCTGGGTGAGACAGACACATTCTTTGTCTCCTTCAGGCTTTTGGAGCTCACCCCCCCCGCCCCCCTTTTCTTCTCTTTGGCAATAATAGGAAATGAGGAGGGCAAGGTGAGAACTTCTGTTTCTGGTAATCTGGTGAACTGCACCTTGGCACACAGTCAATGTTTATTATGCTAGTTGAGTGGGAAAAGACATGAGTGTATGCAAGCATAAAATACTGAGATTTCATGCCTAGGATATTCCTCTGACTAAAAGTTCTTTTTACCTCCCCATAGCCTATTATTTTTCTAAATCACCTCAAGTCCTCATTCCTCCTTGAAGCCCTCTGCCTCCCTGCCTGTTGCATCCCTGGGATTTGGGAGCAAGGGAGCAGACTGTAGGCGGGTGCCGCTGCACTCACGCATCCTGACTGCAGGACAGCCATCAGACGCCTCCTCAAGACAGTGCAGCCTGTAACAACTATATGAAATGCCTTTCCCATCTGGTTTAGAGCTTAAATATTCTCTTTATTCCTTATATATGCATCTTCTGCTTCTTTTGCCAGATGGTACATTTGTTGAAAATTGGGACCATGTGTTTGGCTGCTTCCTCTGTTCTGGTTTCCCTGGAGCACTTATCAGAGTGCTGGGTGCAGAGCAGGTGCCCAGTGGACGACCATGCTGCCTGGAGCCACTCTGGGTCCCACCTTCTCACGTGCTCATTTGGTTCCCAAGGGAGCCCATAATTTCCTTGACCTGGGAAGTGTCCAGAAGTGGTTACTGAATGGGTCAGATGGAACCTAATTAGAGAACCTTATTCTCCTGAGTTGGATGGGAAGGAGGGTACAATTTAACATGATTTTTCTGAAAATGCTATCAAGATACTGTGGAGGAATGCCAGAAAAGCAACAACAGAAGGCTGTCAGGAGAAAAAAGAAACGAGAAATTTCTATTTTTTGCATTGTGCTTATGGGGAGGGAAGTTGTTTTGATTTGTCATGATCTGCCTGCAGCTGCCTCTCTCACTTTGGTGGGACAAAGCCTGTTGCCCAAAGAGGGAGTGGGGATGCTGCTTCATTGCCAGGGCTGCCGGGAGTGCAGGGCCTGTGGTGGATGTGAGGGTGGGGCTTCAGGGGAGCGCCACCTCACCCTGGCTGGGCTCCTGGAGGACCCTGCTGTCCCTAGCATCTGCTGATCTCAGGCAGCACCTGCGTGCTGAGAAGCTGGGAGGGATTTGAGGAACTAGCGCCCACCTACCCCTACCAGCCTCCCTTTGCTCTTAAGCTTCTCCTTGGCTCCGGATTCACCCATAGACTTCAGAGTGCGGGGTCTTAACCTTGGCAAGGTCATCAGCCTCAAATGCATCTCATGTCTGCAGAGGAGCTACCAGGAGATGGGCCATGTTGGATGTCTCTTCAGTGTGAAAATCATGCGTTTTTAAAATGTTTCCTTCCAATGAAAAACATTACTTCTCTCAGAACAGAAAATGTCAAATGTGTAAATATCTATACTAATAAAAGGGTAATATGCAAATTGGTCAGGATGCCCTCATAGTAACGACTGAACAGCAGGCTGCGTGGGGTGACCAGGCTGGCAGGAGGGTTTGTGAGGGACGACCAAACGACTGAACAGCAGGCTGCATGGGGCAACCAGGCCAATGGGGGGGGGGCAGTGAGGGGTGACCAGGCCAGCATGGGGGCAGTTGGGGGCAACCAGGCCAGCAGGGGTGGTAGTTGGGGGTGACCGGGCAGGAAGGGGGGGCAGTTGGGGCGATCAGGCCGGCAGGGAGAGGCAGTTAGGGGTGATCGGGCTGGCAGGGGGAGGCAGTTAAGGGTGATCAGGCAGGCAGGCAGGTGAGCAGTTAGGAGCCAGCAGTCCCCAGATTGGAGAGGGTGCAGGCTGGGCTGAGGGAACCCTCCCCGCCCCCATGCACAAATTTCGTGCACCGGGCCTCTACTATAAAATAATGTTTAAAGAAGGAAGTGGAAGTTTCCTTTTCTGTAATGCAGAGAAAATCCTCAGGAATATTTTGGTGCCCTGCATATGTGTTTGTTTCCAAACGTGATTGGGATCATGTTAAACATAAAGTTTTGTGCCCTGGTCTTTTCACTTAATGCTCTGTTCAGTTTTAACATTTTCACTTTATTAAATGTTTTAAAATGGGTATTTAATAGCTGTGATATCATGACAAATATTTCCCATAATTTGTGGAACTAGTTACCTATTAGGAATTTACGTTTTTTTCTCCAGTTTTTCTCTATTTTAAAGAAAATTTTATCCCATTGTTTAAAGATGCATTTCCTAATTTCTACTTTGGACATTTTTCTCATTTATCATTTTTTTTTCTTTCCCTTTTGCCAATGTTTTATCCTTGCCTGGAAGAGCTGTTTTGTTGAGATGGCATGTAGAGGGAAGACACACCTGCCTGCTTTATTTGAGGTCTGTGACGTTTACTAGATTGTGTCAGCCCCTCAGTTACAGGCAGGAAGGCTGGGCTTGCACTGGACACAGCACAGGGAAGTGGGTAGAGAGAAGGCTGCACCACAGCATGTCCTACAGGCCCCCTGCTTTGCGGCAAAACTCTGAGACGCAGTGTTGGTCAGGCCTCCTGGACGCCCCACTAAGATGCACCTCCATTTGTGCTGCCTCAGGGTTGGCACCATAGGGAAGGGGTGTACACAGTCTTCTGTAAAAAATACCCAGTACTGCAGCGCAAAGACAAAGGTCCACACAGCTCACCGCACAACATGTGCTCATGGTCAGAGGCCACCAGCACCCAGCCGGAGGCTGCTGCCCTCCCTGCTTCTCTTGACTGACCTGGGCATTCAGAGTATTGTCAGTCACTGACCATCCAGGCCACCGGAAAGGTGAGAGGTCTGGCCAACAGGAAGGAGCCAAGGACAGCTCTCCCTCTCCTCACCCACACTGCCAGCCCCTCTGCCCTAGTGGAAGTCAGCTCACCAAGCCCGCTGGCCACTTGAAGATGAAGGGCATGAAGACCATGATGACCTGGGAAACCCCTTTCTCAAATCAAATCCCCATTTCCCACACTCATTCACTTGTTCTTGGGCCAGTGACTCTCTCAGTGGGAGTGAGTTGTACCAAAGAATTAGTGTCCTTCCTGATTATTCCTGCTTGGCAACCAGCCCTTCCTAAAGCCACCTGCACAGAATGAGAAAAACACACAGACATGCCCTTGCTCACATCTGGGCAGAATACTTGCATCTATGTTCAGACCAGGAGTCAGGGGAAGCAGCATCGTGGCCCAGGGAACTTCCTCCTTGCCCAAATAAAACGGCTGTGGCTAGAGTAGCCCGCTTCTTTACCAGTGGCCCCCGCCTTTTTCCACGTCCTCCAGCAGCTGCCTGCACCGCGGTCCAGTGTCTGGCAGCCATGGCTTGGCCAAGTGGCTGGTCATGTCATGTCCCTCCTTGTCATGGTCTTTTCTCTACTAAAAAGTGACCGTGTATTCTTCCTCCTGCTCCACAAAGAGGGAGCTGTATGTGGTTTGTGATCGTTCTTCAGGCCTCCATGAGAGAAGGGGTCAGATACAGTTCCTTGGCAGCAGATTTTGCTCGAGTCATTGGAGAGCTTTTCCAAAGACAGGTGCTCTGTCTGGATGAAGGAAATGTTATTAGAACCTTAGAGAGAAGGCTGCACCACAGCATGTCCTACAGGCCCCCTGCTTTGCGGCAAAAGTTAAGGTTATTAGAACCTTAGAGAGAAGGCTGCACCACAGCATGTCCTACAGGCCCCCTCCTTGCATCCTTCACCTGATTGTCAAATGTTTGAGCATCTACTGTGTGGCCTGGGACTCAGCTAGGAAGAAGGCAGGACAGCCCCTGTGGTCCATGCGCAGGGTACATGGGCATCGCAGCCCAAGGGAGGGCTGCTCTGAGGGAAAGGCCCTGTTGGAGGAGTTGGCTGTACTGCAAACAGAGACAGTGCCCAGACATAGTTGTGCTCAGAAGTGGGAAGGAGGACTTAGTGAGGAGGGAGGGGGGAGAAGAGGAGTGTGTTTGGTAGTGAATACAGCATTTTCTCATTTGTTATTTTAGCTAAATATTTATTGAATGCTTATTATATTAGGCTGCAGTGTGGATGGCCTAGGCCTGTGATCCAGCCATTCACCCACTTCCTCCCTCATTCATAAGCACTCACCTACTGCACACCAGGCATGAGGCCAGTCCTGAGTGCATAGTGATAGGGCTGTGAATTAGAGTCTCTCTCGAGGAGCTTCTGGTCCAGGTGGGAGAGTCAGTTAAGATGTAAACAGCCGAATACTTGTCTGACGCAGTCATAAGTGCCAAGCAGAGTGTGAGCCATGGAGAACGAGAAAGAGGAGTGTGGATGGCATCTGCATGGAGCGGGTGGTCAGGAGATGTCTCCCAGGAGCTGATTTCCCTGGAAGAGTTTGCTGTTCATCTGTCCCATTTTCATTACGTTTATTGTTATTACTATAAATGCTGTGAATAACAGAAAATACAAATTTCTGCTTGCCTTCTTTGTGGATACCCTTTGCTAAGGCAGTTGAAAGAAAGCCCACAAAGGGTGAAGAGGTGAGATTCTGCCACCTGGGTGATCAGAACCTGGAGAGCAGGCATCTGAACCTGCCCTCACCCAGCACAGTCACCCCCACCCCAGGCCTCCAGGTGTCCCCTGAGCTAACAGCCACACCGGCGTGTGCCATGGCTGTGAGAAGGTGTCCAGCAGGGGTGTGCTCCTCTGGATAGAGATGGACTGTCCCCATCATCACACCTGCTCCTGAGGAGGGCGGGAAGAAATGTGCATGGTGTTGGGGCAACATCAGGGAAGGACGGAAGGTATGAGATGTTGGAAGCCAGTGTAAAGAAGTTACCAAATAGATGGAGAGAAGGAAAGGAGAAAGGCAGAGAGAGGGCAGGGCATGCACAATCCTAGCCATTTTCCCACAGATAGGGGGCTGCGTGGGGGTAAGGTGAAGGTGGCAGGAAAACTGCCCATGCGGGTCTCACACCTGGTCAGGTTTCTGCATGGTCAGCAGAGGCCGGTGGCTGCCCCAGACCTGTGGCCTATGGACCTCAGAAGGAGGGTCTTCCGTGGGCAGTTTCTGAGGATAGGCTGAGCGGGACATGTGCAGGTCCTTTTCTGTCAGGGCGATGAGCCCCACCTTGGCCTTGGCCACCTGCGCTGTGTCCGGCCTGGTGGAGCCTATGTGGGTGAGCAAGGCCGTTAGATGCTCCTCGCAGTCCAGTGCCAGCTCTCCCTCCCCCTCTCCCCCGAGACAGGCACCGTGGAGGTCGGTGGCTGGGCAGGCACTCCAGGTCCCTCCTGTCCCTTACCCTGTATTGGAACACCCTGTCAGCTCTCCCCACAAAACACCCTCAGTTCTACCTCCTCTTCCCTGGATGATGGAGCTGCCTCCCAACTCTTTCCTACTTCTTCCCTTACCTCTGTGTGTATTTCCGCACAGTGGCCAGAGCGATTCTGTTAAAACAGAAGTCAGATGATGCCGTTCCTAGACTCAAACCCATCCCCTCATGCCTCCCATCATAGTCAGAGAAAGAGCCAGAGCCTGTGAAACGACCTGTGAGGGCCTGTACCACCCACCCCACTACCAGTGCCTCTTCTGCCACTTCTCCCCTGACCCACCACTCTCCCTGCTGCAACTCACCAGGCAGGCTCCCACCTCAAGACTTTTGCACATGCTGTTCCCAGCCTTGAACACCCTCCTGCCACCATGTCTTCTTCTCAGTGGGGCCTTCCCTGATCACTCAACTTAAAATTATAGCCCTGCCTTCCCCAAATACTTCCTGTTTCTTTCCCCTTGAGTTTTTCCAGAGGACTTCTTACCATTAAGCCTTCTCTGTATTTTATTTGTGTTTTTTGTTATTGTCTCATTGCCCACCAAAATGGAGGAACAGTAGAACAGTCACTGCTGTAGCTGCATGTGCAGGAATGGTGCTTGCCACGTAAGATCCTCCACACACTTGAGAGATTGCCTGCCAGGCCACCCTGAGGGAAGTGTGCCATCTCTGTGATTCACCCCCCAGGCCTTTGACCTTCTGCCCCCAGGACAGGAGGACTGCTCCACAGGGGAAGCTCTGAGAATCACCACAGGGTGAAGTTGCCCTTCATTTCCTAAATTTCCCTCATGGGAGCTTGCAGAAAACCTTGAGTTACAAGGTGCTTCTTTTGCCCTGTACTCAAGGAATCTAAACGCCGGTTCTATCTGGAATGGTCTAAATAATTGGGGGGTAAAAGCGAATCCTCCAGCAATCTTTTCTTGGCCACTCTGCTCTTGTCAGCAGCAGATGAAGGATGTGCTGTGCTATGGGCTCATTTATTTATTGATTAAAATGCTGACAAACGAGCATGTACAGCCAGGCCAAGCATTCAATTAGAAAGCCTGAAATGAAAATTTAGAACTGCTGAACGACAAGTAGGATGTGCAGAGCCAACTCAGAAAAGGATAAAATGAGAAAGCTTAAAGCAGGCAAGGATTCCTTCTGTCTATTCCCTCTGCGCTGGTGCTCAGCTCAGGCCAGGTACTGCTTGTGTGCCAGACCCACTGCTCCAGGAGTGAGCCCGTGACAGAGAGGAGCTCCTACCTGGGCCTGGTGCACGTATCCGTGCGCACAGGGATGGGGGTGACCCTGAGGAATGCTGCAGAGGGTTAGCACGAGTGTTTTGTGCCTGCATTGGCCTTTGAAAGAAGACATTGCAGGCTCACAGCGTGCCCGGCGTCCATTTCCACGCTGGGCAGCTAGAGGCTGATCAGTGAAAATACATAGGGAAGCTTGTCTTCCTCTCTGCATCGTCCTCTTCTGCCTTTACCTGCATGTAGACCGAATGGCCTCTCCAGGTGATAGTGAACTTCACGGGGCGCTGCCCACAGCCCCTTTCTCACAAGTGAGTGTGGGATCCATGAGCCCACTCCTGCTAGATGGGAACAGCTCCCATGAGCCCACTCCTGCTAGATGGGCTCTGCCCCCTCATGACCCTTGGGGCCTGCTGGGTCGGGTCAGTGCAGGTGAAGGACTGCAGAGGCCCCAGCTCACTCCTGGCTCTGCCTTGGCACTAACTCTGGGTCAGTCTAAAAGGGGAGACCAGCACTTTAGAGTTTTGAGCATTAAATAAGGTTGTGCACAATGTGCCCCATACAGTCCATTTTCGGTAAAAAACTGCTATTTTGTTGCTTATGAGAATGCTGCCTTATTTGCTGTAGGCCATAAGTTTGTCTAAAGATAATTGACAGGGGAACTGTCCTGGTTCCCATGCACAGACCAAGTCTTAGGGAAACCCTTTGGAGCATAACACCTCTGTACACACTTGCCTTTTGCATATGTGTGCAGTGTGTATTGTATGTCTCTGTGCCTGTGCAGTATCTGTGTGCATATGTGGTGTATATAGTGTGTAGGTTGTTGGAGGCTAATTCCAGCAGGTCATAAATGCAAGAAGTTCATCAAAAGGTTGGTGAACCTTGAGGCTTCAGCAGGGCTGAATACATATTATTGTCTACTGGACTGGCCGAAGGCATTTCCCCAAACCTGAAGATCTGCATATATTATTGCCTGTTACCAGACAGCTGAGGGCATTTCAATCTACATGTTATTGCCTCCTGCTGGCCAAAAACCTGAACAGCCGAAGGCAGTTCCCCCAAAACTGACAATGCCTACTGTATACTAAACCTTACCTTTGATATGTGTATCTGCTTTGCTTTAGGGCAATTTGTGTTAATAAAGAGCAAGGGGTCCAGAGACTCAGAGAACTTGGTTACTAAAGCTAAGCCCTCCTCTGGCTCCCCCATGGGTTGCAAATTTATATATAAAAATCATCCTCCTGTCAGAGTCTGGGGCTCACCACAGGACCCAGAGTTAAGTCTCCACCCAACTGTGCGCACTTCGAAATCGCATGAGACTCAGACCCAGCCAGTCCCACCCCCGTCAAGCCCACCGGGCGAGTTGTGCAGCCTCAGGTCCCCCAGCCCGGTGCTGGGGCACGGGGCACAGCCTGAGGTCCCCCGTCAAGCCCTGCTGGGCAGGGGGCATGAACTGAGGTCCCCCGCCCTGGCCAGGTGCCACACAGCCTCAGGTCCCTGCTGATCGGTCATTACGCATCACGGTGTGACGACCATTTGCATGTTAGCTTTTTATTATTATGATTTCTAGTCTCTTTATTAATTTACTCCGCAGCGCCTTCTCCAGATTCCTGAACTCTTCTAGATGCTGGATATCACTCCAGCATTAGTAGGTGTCTATGTATGTGTGTTGGTATGTGATGGGTGATGTGTGTTTGTGTATCTGTACAGTAATAGGCTGTGTGTGTTGGGTTGTGTCTGGCTGTGTATGTGGTATCTGTCTGTGTGCATGTTTGTAGTGTGTGTGGTATGCGGGTGTGTGTTCACATGCAGTCCCTCTCTTTGCACTCATTCTCCCTGACCCAGGCCAGGCCCAGACCATGCTGGCTGTTCTTTGCACAGAAGTTCAGCCCAGGACTTCAACTGAACTCCATTGCTTCTGAAGAGGAGAAAGTGATGTCGCAAAGGCCCTTGATTACAATATATTTGTAAAGCTATTCTTGCACATCTCACCCTTCTTCCTAGGAGGGGTGGCCCCATAAACACATCTTAAATTTTTTTTAATATGATTTTATTGATTTTAGAGAGAAAGAGAGAGAAAGAAAGGGAGAGAGAGAATCATGGATCAGCTGCCTCCTGCCCACAACCAGGGCACGTGCCCTGACTGGGAATTGAACCAGCAACCTCTTGGGGCATAGGCCACACCAGTCAGGGAAACACATCTTTCTTGTCATCATTCTGGCTCTGTCTTGCCTCTTTAGGATATTGGAAAGATTGGCCCAAACAGAGAGAGATTTGCTCTCAAGGACATTCCTCCAAATAGCTGCTAAAGCTTCTGGGGCCAAAATGTGTTGTTCCTTTCAGCTCTCAGCCTCTCCCCTACCTCTCCCTGAGCAAGGTGTTCCCAGTATCTGGATCACATGACTCAGGGTCAGTCAGGAAGCCACAGGATGCCCTGTCCACGTTGCTCTTTCCAGAGGTTTCCATGCCTGAGGTTCTGCCCTCTTTCTTCTCCCCAATACCACTGTTGACGGACAGGCAGGAGCGAGTTCCTTTTCTTTTCTTTTTTTAATTAAATTTTTAGGGTAACATCTATAAACTAGTGGCCTGGTGCATGAAATTCGTGCATGGGAGGGGGTTGTCCCTCAGCCCAGCCTGCACCCTCTCCAATCTGGGACCTCTCGGGGGATGTCCAACCGCTAGCAGTCGGACATCCTTCTCACAATCCGGGACCACTGGCTCCTAACTGGTCACCTGCCTGCCTGTTTGATTGCCCCTAACCACTCTGCCTGCCAGCCTTATTGCCCCCAACTTGCCCCCCCCCCCCGCTGGCCTGATCACTCCCAACTATCCCCCACTGCCAGGCTGCTCGCCCCCAACTGCCCTCCCCTCCTGGCCTGATCACCCCTAACTGCCTCTGCCTCAGCCCTGCCACAATGGCTTTGTCCAGAGGATGTCCAGAAGGTCTCCTGGTCTAATTAGCATATTACCCTTTTATTAGTATAGAGGCCTGGTGCACGGGTGGGGGCTGGCTGGTCTGCACTGAAGGGGGTCCCAGATCAGGGTGGGGGTCCCCTTGGGGGTTGGGTCCTGGGGCGGTTTGCAGGCCAGCCATGCCCCCATTGGGGTGGGTCCCCACTGGGGGCGATGCCAGCCTGGGGGAGGGGCTGAGGGCTGTTTGAGGGCGGTTTGCAGGCCGGCCAAGCCCCTGGCTTTGTCTGGAAGGTTTCCGGGTGGTCTCCCGGTCTAATTAGCATATTACTCTTTTATTAGTATAGGTTAGTATAGATATAAAACCCTAATATGCAAATAGACCGAATGGCAGAACAACTGAACAACTGGTCACTATAACATGCACTGACCACCAGGGGGCGCATGCGGAACATGGCAGGCATTCCTGAGGCGGGATGGTGGAGCAGATGAGCAGGGGCACCAAACTAAGGCAGGGCGCAGGTTGCTGTCATCAGGGTGATCCTCTGGTAGTTACTGAAAATTCTTTGCTCTCACATGCCGCGGTCCCGCCTGGTGCTTGCACCTGCTGCTGGCGCCGGCCCCACTCACACCCGCTGCTGGCGCTAGAGCCACCGCTCAGAGCCATCGCTCGCACCCACTGCTGGCACCTGGCAGTGGCCCCCGATTGCTCGGCGCCATCAGCGGGTGCGAGCAGCAGCTGCTGGCCCTGAGCACCTCTCAGGACTTTTCCACCTCCCCCTGCTCCTGAGGGGTGATCGAGGCAGCAGCTGCTGCTTGCACCTGCTGACGGAGTTGGCCCCGTTTGCACCCACTGCTGACACTAGCCCCAATCGCTCCAAGCCGTCAGCACATGGCAGTGGCGGTAGCAGGAGTGGGGCTGAGGGCAGAGAGGGGACTGGGGTCGCGTCAGGAGGGGCTGGGTGGTGGCACGGAGGATGGGCTGAGACCCCGCCCCTGTGCCCACCGCAGCCCACAGTTCCTTTCAAGGTGCACGAATTTGTGCATTGGGCCCCTAGTTTGTTGATAACATTCTATGATTTTCAGGTGTACAGCTTTGTTATATGACATCTGTGTGCTCACCACCTGAAGTCTGGTCTCCCTTTGTCACCATGTATCTGACCCCTTTACCCTCTTCATCCTCCCCCATTCCCTTGCCCTTTGGTAACTACCATTCTGTTGCCTGTGTCTATTGTTTGTTTTGTTCGTCATTTTTTGTTTTATATCCCACTTATGAGTGAAATAATTTGGTTCTTGTCATTTCCTGTCTGACTTATTTCACTTAGCATAATATTCTCAAGGTCCATCCATGTTGTCTCAAATGGCAGAATTCCATCTTTTTATGGCTGAGTAGTATTCCGTTGTGTATGCACCACATCTTCTTTATCCAGTCAACCATCGCAGGACACTTGAGTTGTTTCCATGTCTTGGCCACCATGAATAATGCTGCAGTGAACATATGGGTGAATAAGTGTTTTTACTTTTTTTTAGGTAGATACTCAGAAGAGGGTTGCTGGGTCATACTGTGGTTCTATTATAGAGTTTTTGAGGAACCTCATACTGTTTTTCCATAGTGGCTGCACCAGTCTGCATTCCCACCAGCAGTGTATGAGGGTTCCTTTTTCTCCACATCCTCTCCAACACTTGTTATTTCTAGTCTTATCGATAACTAGAGGCTCGGTGCACAAATTCGTGCATGGGTGGGGTCCTGAGGGGGTGGGGAGGACTGGAATGCTATCAGTGGGATGCCCTTGCCAGCCCAGGATCCAGATCGGTCCCGCTGACATTCATGCTGTTTTTCGGGAGCCACCTGGTGGCCACTTTTATATTGTTTCTTCCTTGTGGAGCGTCTAGGGAGGGGAAGTGGCTGTGGTGCCCGAGGCCGACTTCCAGGAGGCTGGCAGCGCTGTCAGGATCAAGCTGGTGGCGCTGGTCCACTGGTGCCTGGCCTGTCAGTGCCTGGCCCATTCTCTGGAGATTGGACCTGCAGGACTACTGAGGGAGGGAGTGGCTGCCGCCAGGCTGATGAGCCGCCGGGATGGGTAAGTCAGCTGAGCAGCGCTCCTGCTGTGGGAGCACACTGACCATCAGGGGGCAGCTCCTGCATTGAGCGTCTGCCCCCTGGTGGTCAGTGTGCGTCATAACGACCCATCATTCAGGTCATTCTGGTCATTCAATCTCTTGCGCTTTTATATATATAGATAGTCATTCTAATAATTTGCATTTTCCTTACAGTTAGTGAAGTTGAATATCTTGTCATATATCTGGCCATCCATATATCTTCCTTGGAGCTCCAAAGCTGTCCCTGGTACAATGGCCTTGGTCGGTTTGGGGCTGTGAAGCTTCACGTTGCTATGTGTGTCTGTTTGGCATATCTGAATTCTGGACTCTTTTTTTTTTTTTTTTTCCATCTTTTATAATCAATACAAATAAAGCTCTGATACATCAGTCAGGTTGGGAAAGGTTAGGCTGCAGTTACAACTCTGAAACCTCAGTAGCTCAAACAGCAAGTGTTTACTTCTCAGTCACACTCCCCGCGTGAGAGGGTGGCTGGCCCCTGGCTGCTCATCCCTGTTGTCCTCACCAGGATGGAGACAGTGCAGAATGCAGTGGGGCCCTCGGGCGGAGAGGAGACAGAGGTTAGCCTCTGGCCTGGGCCGGCAGTGATGCTGGGCCACACCCCCAGGGATGCTGGGCCACACCCCCAGTGATGCTGGGCCACACCCCCAGTGATGCTGGGCCACACCCCCAGGGTGTTGGGAGCAGGGCTGCAGTCCTGCTTTCCTGGGGACAGAAGGATCTTCTTACAAGGATTTCAGAAAATCTTGGTTCCTGAGGATACAAAAATGCTCTTTACCCTCCAGAACTCAGAGAGCCCGCAGGAGAGTTCATGGTATGGGGCTCCCACTGGGTGCAGCCTAGCGGACTGGTGGCAGCCACTGTGGGCCCAGGAGGGCACTGTCTTGGTTCCCTCACAGTCCGGCCACAGGAAGGGATCCTTGGAGACAGTCATCAAAGGGCTCTTAAATTCCTTCTTTCCTTCAGACACCAGATTTCACTTCCCCTCAGATGCTGCAGTCTAGAATTGGAGGGGAAATTCTAGTGATCTCTGGCCAGAATTTGAAATCTGGTTTCCTTAATTTTTAAACTCCACAGTATCCAACGGAATCTGGGATATTTGGCAGCTCTGCCGAGCAGCTCCCACAGCTCCCAGGAAGCTCGTGCTCTCAGAGGCCCCCCGGGTTGAGAGGAAGTCCGATGGGAGTAACTGGGGACTCCAGCTCTGCTTAGTTAGGATGAAATGTTTTTGAGTTAAAGTATTTTCAGGCATAGGATGCAGCAGCCAGTGAGTTTGATGATCCTAAAATACTTAAGTGGTCAGGCTTGGGAGGCCTGGCTCTGAGGCTGCTATGTACTCCCTGTCTGCTCTGCCTGCGTGGCTTTCTGGGCCTCCTCTCTCTGCACCCTAGGGTGTGAGTGGCATCAGCGATTGCAGTAAGAGAGCAGTCAGCGGAAGCCCTCACCCTCAGGACAACTGCCCTCTGTCAGTTCACATTCTTCACAGTTGCAGTACACAATGCAGTTCCAACTATTCAAATTTGAATGTGAGGAATTGGAATTCGGTACGATTTAGTTTTTCAGTTACACTAGACACTTTTCAAGTACTTGAGAGCTGGTGACCACTGTCCTGGACAGCATTATCTCAGAGGGCCTGAGTGCGGAGGCTTGGCCCAGCACCTGCCTTGTATTCAGGCCACATAGGTTAGGCCTGGCCAGTCAGTGGGCGGAGCCTCTGGATTCCCTTGGCTCTCCCATGCAGGCAGCCCTACTGCTGTCATCACGGTGCCTTAGGTGGGGCCGATTTTCAGAAAAGGGGGGCCTGGGTGGAGCAGATGTCCTCCCATATAGTTACTGTCTTGACCCAGACTTAAAATCTACTTCCTAACAGTGCCACATGCTCATTAGCAGTCTCACCATCTCCCTCGGAACACTAGTAACAGGATTATATATAGTAAAGTCCTCATGAGCCCTTGAGTCAGCTTGCCAAGGGTAATCAAACCAGAAAACAAGTGTTAAACTGAATTTGTTTGAGTCCTTTGAACCATTTGGAACTAGAGAGGCCTTGGCCATAGCTGGAGAATGCCGCTACTGGGCCAGCACCCTGAGGATAAGGGTTCACACATGTAAATATCAAGCCAGCAGATGTGAAGGGCTGAGCTGCAGTCTGAATTTCCAGCTTTCTTTTGTGACCTGTTTGGTCTCGCTCAGAGCAAGGCGTTTTGTTATCGCCCGTTCAGCCCCATTCTGCCAGCAGTGACAGGTAACCTACCGCTCAGAGAGGATGCAGGAGGACCACTCTGCCAGCAGTGACAGGCAGACCCTTTCGGGATGCTCTCATCCGGCAATTCTCATCCAATGCTAGGCCTGGCCTTCACCAGCTAGCATATTAATTAGCTGATATAAATCAGAAGACCTAGGCTGATAGGTGTGAATAATAATATTAAGTTTATCAGCAAACTTGTGAGGGTCGTCAGTTACCTTAGGGAATTTCCTTAGTAATGGCTTGCAACTGGGTTTTAGTCTAAGGGACATATGAAACTGAGGGTCTGTTAGGTGCCCAGAGGGTTTAATTTTAAATGGGAAGTGCTGCTACATTCAGAAAAAGGAAAAGTAGGAAAGGATTCGAGAAATAGCACGGGAGGTGGAACGGAAGGTAGAGGAAGGTGGCAGTGGAAAGCGAGATGGTGTCAGAGGCAGAGTGTGAGGCAAAGGGGTTGAGGGAGAAGCGCTGGGTGAGCTTAGAAGACTCCAAGAAGAGTAGGGTGGACCCAGAGACTGGAGTGAGAGGCACGGGCAGGCTGGCACTACAGAGCAAGAACATGGGGCTGGGGGACCATTGTCTCTCCTTTTTAAATTGTCCGTAGCCTCTGTTAATTTTAAGACTTTATTTTCCAAAGGGGCCATTTCATACTCTTGGTTTCATTTGGAAACCTCAAAATAACATTCAAAATAGGCATTCCACTCAGTTTTACCAATTTAGAACTATTATTGTCCAATTCTGTTTTAAGAAAATTAAGTTTGGGAATCTTGGATGTTCCCCAGGTGGCCACTGATTTTCTGAATCACTTTTAATCAGATCTGCCCACTTAGTTAAATATGCGCATGAGAATTATGTGTGACTTTTAACCATGAATTCCACTGGTGTCCCTGGCTGAAGAAATATTTAGATAGTTGAAATCCCATTTTCAGAGACTTTTTTTCTAGAGCAAAAGCCCAAAACAACTTACAACAGCCTGAGCAACCTACAGGTCAGACTCCAGCCAGCCTCACTCTGTACCAGTCTGATCACAGGACCAGCTGAAGGCTAAAAGCCAGTTCTGGGAACATCACCAGCCTCAGAGAGTCCATGACAGGCTGAGCTGGTGCTGAGTGCCACGCCTCCAATGCCAGGGCACAGCCTTCTACTGGGCCAGAATCACTAGTTTCACTAGAAATAACCTCTGTCCCCAAAAGGATGTTTAGGCCAAGCCAGTTTTGTCTCAAAGGACAACTTGTGTCTGAAGAATTCAGTTCAATGTTCCAAACCAAGTACTCACAGACAACCGATAGACAGCAGATAAGCAAGGTCTTGTCAATAACACAATTCCCATAAAGCTAGAGAGCTTTGCTAACATAAAAACATTCAAACCTGTAAAGAATTTTTGTGAGTTTATTTGAGTCAAACTGTTGACAATTGCCGGGAAGCAGAATCTCAACGGATTGGGGTAATGCTCCAGAGAATGGCGGTTTTTCATCTATTTTTATACATTGCAATCAAAGGTGGGTTACATGAAATCTATTGGTAAAGATTAGAGAGGCAGGAGAAAACAAAGCTGGGGAAACCTCTGGGAATGGATAAATAGTAAAATGATAGACACATTTTTACTTAGGTGGGTATAGGATAGTTAAACAGTCAACCATTAACTTGATAACAATAACAATGAAAGAATTTGTGGTAATGTGTCCTGGCACCCAGGGCATTTGGTTGTGCCCTGAGGGGTCCAGAAAAAAATGAAGTTACAAATTACCCTATCCTGACATTTCAATGATATGTTATCATAGATGCAAAAAGACAATAAGCTCGGTTAAGGTAAAGATTGGCCTTGTCAGGGAAGATAGGAGGTGACTGCCCACCATAACTGTTTTAAAAGTTTAATTTCAGACCATCCTTTGTGGTTACTTTAGGTCTTTGAGTTTGCAAGACTGCCATGCAGGCCTTCCCTGAGCTTATCAGGTTAGTATGTGGCCCCTTTCGTCCACAGCTTCAAAATGCAGAAACGAAGTTCACTTCCAGGAGACTCACCCTAAGCTCCTGAATGGGAGAGAGCTGTGAGCCAAAGCCGCTCTGGTGGGGCCTGCACCAGGCTGCTCACCTACTCTGAAGCTGTCAGGTGGTTTTTCTCTGGAATCTGCTGAGCCCCCAAAATGTCCATTGAAAAATAATATTGACTAAGTGCTTCCTCACCAAAAAAAAAAAAAAGATTTATTGAGGGAAAAGAAAGGGTTGCAACCCATGCGTGCAGACATGGCAAGCCTGGTACCCACTCTGGCCTTATGCCTGTGTGAGGGGTATTTATAGAAGGGAAGGGGAAGTTAAGGGAAGGGGAAGTTAGAACCATAGAGCTGATACCGAATTTTTGGACTGGAACCCGGATTCTTTGTCCACCGGAATGGAAGAATGAATCCACGGACAGAAAGTGGTATAGCAAAGGTGGAGATTTATTGAAGAACAAGTACAGACTCCCACGTGGGGAGAGGAAAGAGTCTCACAGAATGGACTCCCAAGTAGGGAGGGGGAAAGGGTCCCACTGAGCTCTTTTTCCCTATGGCTTATAAAGGCTGCAGTTCCTGTGTCCTGATATCCCCTCTGATTGGTCAATATTCCCCTTCCAGTTGGTTGCTATAGTAACTCCTGGGCTCAAAGGTTGAACCTCACATGGAACATGTGAGGTTCTCCCCGCCTCCTTCCCTATTGTTTCCCTATTCCCTCTGGGCTTTCTTCTTTTCCATCTTAATGAAGGGCTTTCTTTTTATTTTGTAAATATAGACCTTCTTGGCTACTTCCAGTTCCCTTGTCTTATGTAAATACAACTGTTACTGCCTCCTTGTCTTATGGAGATGTAACTGCACCTGGCTTCCTGTGTTATCGAAATGTTCCTTCTCCCAGTCTGCAGCTTGCGCTTTTCCATGGACCCCAATTCTAAAAAATCCCCAAGCCTGCCTATGATCCCCAAAAATTCCTTCTTCAGAGCTTTATTATGAATAAAGAGCTTTTTCTGTAAGTTCCAAAACTTCCTCCCATAGACCATCCTGACTGTGTTTGCTTAAAGTTTAGTTAGTCTTCATTGAACCTTTTGTTTATTCATTCATCCATTGATAGACTTGTAGGCTGCTTCCACCTCTGGGCTATTGTGCAGAGAGCTGTACTGAACATTCTGGAGGAGTATTTGCTTGAATATCTGTTTTCAGTTCTTTGGGGCATTTACCTAGAAGAGGAATTGCTGGGTCATGTGGTAATTCTATGTCTATCTTATTGAGAAACTGCCATACTGTTCCATGTGGACACATTTTTAGCATTAAGAAGAAACAAAAGACAAGGAATCCAACTCAAGCCCACAATGTTGTGGTGTAACCCCCATCTTACAAAGGACGCCTCAAAAAAGTTGAATTATGGAGTCATTTATTAAAGGCCCGTGGCTGACGAGGGGCTAAAGCTCCAAATCTCGCAGCCCCGAACAGCTTGCCACTCTGGCTTATATTGGCAGAATATCACAAAGGTATCGATTACATCTTTGGGTCTGGAATGAAGAACCTGTTTCGCGAAAAGCATTTTACAGAAGTGAAACTGAGCACGTTAGTTATCTAAAGTATCTACGAATCACTGAATCGACAGAAACACATTATCTGGGACCACCGGGACAATTTAAAATAATTGTGCTGTCCAGATTCTGGGATCACTGAGTCAACAGGAATGCACTATCTGTAGCTACTGAGGCAATTTAGGATAATTTGTGCTCTTATTCCGGGACCACTGAGTCAACCGAAACTCAGTTATCTATCCTGGGTCCCAGTTTAAAACCTCACAATGACCCAAAGTGTTGCCATTATCACTCTTCTGCAAAAGAGGAAACTGAAGCCCAGAAAGAGACTGTATTTAGCCCAAGGCCACACAGCTGTGAGTGGAAGACCTGGGGAGCGAGGCTCATTGCAGGCAGCTCCCACTGACTCTCAAGCTTAGCATCCACAGGAGAGGAGAGAAGGAAATATTTGAGAATTCGGTGGACAGAGACTGGTTCTCCTGGCTCAAAGAAGGGGCACCTTCTCCAGACGGTGGCGGCGGAGGCGCTAAGACCTGAAAGATACTTTGAGTTTATTTGTAGAGATGCAGGGTCCGCCACTCCAGGCAGAGGTGTCAGCCTGAGCAGGGGAAAGGGGCTTGGCATTCTGGACGGGCTTGGCATTCTGGATGAATTTGGGGAAGAGCAGGTGAGGGGTTTGAGCTAGAGCAAAGGGAACCGAAGAATAATGGTGGAGACAATATTTGTAAAGGAACTTGGGGCCTTGTACATAAACAGAGGTGTTTGGACTTTGTTTTGCAGGACAGGAGAGAAACAGATAGAGGTTTTTGAGAGGAGAGGAAGTGACCAGAAAGAGTCCTAGGACCACCAATCCCGGGGGCTGTGTGACAGGGGAAGAGGCTGTGGGAAAGGGAGAGGTTGGACAGCGCATGTGGTGTGTCTAGCCATGTGGACAGTGCTGTGCAGCTCTGCCCTGGGCAGGGGACCAAGGCAGCAGGCGTCATTCACTGTGCTGAGTGCTGTTGGCAAAAGGTTTTGTTCTATGATTTATTCTCTGGGGTCCTTCTTGCCAAAGGTGAACCCTCACAGTGTCAGAGGGCTGTCCATTTCCTCATCAGAAGGCAGAATTGTACAGTGGGAAAAGTCTAGCCCCAACTGCGGGCTGTTAACTGAGGAATACTAAGCAAGGTAAATTGCTTTATTCTTTGACTAGAGGCCCGGTGCATGAAAATTCGTGCACTTGGAGGGGGTCCCTCAGCCCAGCCTGCACCCTCTCTCAGACCGGGACCCCTTGGGGGATGTCCACCTGCCAGCTTAGGCCCACTTCCTGGTAGATCGGGCCTAAGCTGGCAGTCAGACATCCCTCTGGCAGCCCGGGAGCCTCAGTCAGACATCCTTAGCGCTGCCGAGGAGGCAGGAGAGGCTCCTGCCGCTGTGCTCGCAACTGTTAGCCCAGCTTGTGGCTGAGCGAAGCTCCCCCTGTGGGAGTGCACTGACCACCAGGGGGAAGCTCTTGCATTGAGTGTCTGCCCCCTGGTGGTCAATACATGTCATAGCAACCAGTCGTTCCTGGTCATTCCTCCATTAGGGTCAATTTGCATATTATCCTTTTATTATATAGGATTGTTACAATTGTCTTTGTAATTAAAAACAGCAAAATAAACTCCTATACCTATTTCAGGATAGTTTGAGGAAAATAACACCTTCTCTCTATAGAATACACTTACTTTTACCAAGAGGCAGTAAGAAAGTATCAGCATGAAAATGTAAATATTCAGAACAGTGATCAGTTTGGGTGTGAGCAGAGGGGATGATGAGTGCACGTGACTTACTGATGTCAGAAGCTGTCCTGTGTGAGGATGGGTGCTCAGCAGGCTCTGCCTGGCTTCTTCCAGCAGCTGCTGTCAAGGGTGCCTCCCATGCCCTTTCATTTGCATGTGTCCGGCTCATGTGACATTCATGGCATTCATAACACCTAACTGCTCCCCTGCTGGCCCGATCGCCCCCAACTGTCCTCCCTGCCTCTGTTGGAGTGGCAGGGCTGAGTGCTGCATTGCTATCCCAGAAGGTTCTTCGCTTACTTTGATGCGTCAGGACTTGATCTGAGCACCAAGTCACCAGCTACAGAACATCCCCTCACCCACTCTCAGAGCAGGTCTGGGCCCCAATGTTGTCCTAGAGAGTGGGGAGCCTTTTGAAATGTGTTTTTTTGGTCTGTGTGACATTTCATGTAAATGTATCAGAGATTTGTCACCTAACTTGCAAAGATTTTTAATATTTAGGAAGTTGATGTGATTAAAAAATACTTTTCTAGCATGCAGTTATAAAGCAGAAAGAAATTAAGTTTTCAAAGGAGAGGGAGGGCGAGATGGGGCTTTCAGAGGTGCTCAGGGATGGTTTGTTGAACTCAGGGCCTGGGGAAGGTTGTACTGATTCCTGATCCTTGGTCTCATTTCATGCAGCAAATCTGCACAGTCCCACATTCAGCTCTCAGGGGTTCACGGAAAAATTGAGAGGAAGGTAGAGAGATTTCTCCTACACCTCCTGCCCTCACATGCACAGCTTCCCCGTTATCAACACCCCTACCAGAGAGGAACATTTTCTGCAATTGAGAACCTACAGTGACACATGATATCACCCATAGTCCATAGTGCATCATGGCTCACTCTTAGTGTTGTTCATTCACTCTGTGGGTTTGGACAAATGTATAATATACTAGAGGCCCAGTGCATGAAATTTGTGCATTGGGGGGGGGTGTCCTTCAGCCCAGCCTGCACCCTCTCCAATCTGGGACCCCTCAGGGATCGGGCCTAAACTGGCAGTTGGACATCCCTCTCACAATCCGGGACTGCTGGCTCCTAACCACTCGCCTGCCTTCCTGATTGCCCCTAACTGCTTCTGCTTGTCAGCTTGATCACCCCCTAACCACTCTTCTGCCGGCCTGATTAACACCTAACTGCTCCCCTGCCAGCCTGATTGCCCCCAACTGCCCTCCCCTGCTGGCCTGGTCATCCCCAACTGCCCTCTCCTGCCAACCTAGTTGCCCCCAACTGCCCTCCCCTGCAACTGCCCTCCCCTGCTGGCCTGCTCTCGCCCCCAACTGCCCTTCCCTGCTTGCCTGATTGCCCCTAACTGCCTCTGCCTGCCTGATCACCCCTAAATGCCCTCCTCTGCCAGCCTGATCTCGCCCCCAACTGCCCTCCTCTGCCGGCCAATTTGGTTCTGATTGGTTGGTTTCTATGCCAGTCAGCGTCAAAAGCTCTGCCTCCTAGGCAGCCATTGGCTCCTCACACTTCACCCAGATTTGGTTCTGATTGGTTGGTTTTTATCCTAGTCAGCGTCTCTGGGCCTATCAACAGGGCCTGATCAGAAAGGTGGAGCTGATCAGCCCCAGTGGAGGCCTGGAGAGAAATGGAGGTGCAGCTGCTGGCCAGGCCCAGAGCGAAAGAGAGAGGCAAGTGCTGATCAACAGCTGCCACAGAGGCAACAGATCAGACCCTGCCTCTCTCTTCAGGCCTCTCTCTGGGCCTGATTTGCAGCCCCCTCAGCAGTCAGTGCTGGGTCACCACGCCTGCAGCTGCAGCAGTCAGTGCTGGTCACCACGGCAATCCAGTGCTGACTGCAGGACTGACTTCCGGTTGGTCGAGCCTCCAGTCGTTGTGGATATGACAGACCCAGGGTTTTTATATATTAGGATATCCATCACTATAGTATCATACAGAGTAGTTTCACTGCCCTAAAAATCCTCTGTGCTGTCGACTCATCCTGTTTCCGTCTTTTTGTCTTTTTCAGAGGGACATAAAATTGGAATCCTACAGTATGCAGCCTTTCGGATTGACTTCCTTCACTTAGCGTGTGCGTGTGTGCAAAGTTGCTTCATGTCTTTTCTTGGCTTGATAGCTCATTTGTTTTCAATGCTGGATAACATTCCATCGTGTGGACATGTATCTATCCATCGCCTGCTGAAGGATAGTGTTGCTTGCCTCCGAGGTTTGGCGAGTATGAGTAAAGCTGCCATGAACACACATGTTCGTCTTTTGTGTGGACTTGGGTTTTCATTTTCCGTGGTTATTCTGGGGCTTCATGAGGCCACAGCCACGCCGCCCAGTTGGCTGAGCTGCAGTGGCGGCTCTGGTTTACCAGCTGATGGGGGTTTCATGTTGACTCCTACTCAGGTCAGCATTATTGACTCCATAGAAGTGGGAAGTTAATTCCAGGAGAGAAGAGGCAGAGGGACGAGAGCCCCAGTTCTCACTCTCTTTCACGAATTATACCTCAGTGAGGAAATGCTTGCCCCAGTCCTTGGAGGACCCCTCCCCTGGCTTCCCCAGCTCACTGGGTCAGAGGGCAGGGTGTCATGTGGCTGTGGTAAGTGCTCCAGGTCACAGTGAGGCCTCAGTTCTGGCCCAGTTTCTGCAGGACATTGACTCCTCTGTGCTGGTGCTCCTTCTAAGGTGCAGGGTCCTCAGAAAGTCCTCCAGTTTCTTTGAATTGCTGACCCTGGGAAAAGAGAACTGCCTCATGTTTAAATGACTTCCGGTGCATATTAGTCACAGGTTAAGATAAGTAGAAAGCATGCTCTTTGAGCAGAAACATTTCACCAAATGTAACCCTTCCTGCTGTTCTGCTGCTCACTGGAGGATGTGTCCTGGAACATGGGAACAGCTGTCTCTCTGGGCTTGGATTTCTAATGGAGGCTAATAACTGAAGCTGGGTCAATAGGAAAGATGGGAGCAGTCAGCTGCATCTCACTAGGCTTGAGAACTGAGGGGCCTTGGGCAGCTTTGCCACCTTTATTGACCAGAGCCACAGTGTAGATGAGGGTAAAAGCTGTCTTTGAACAGAAGCAGGTATCACCAGGTAGAAGGAAAGACAGCTGCTAATGATCCTCCCAGTCCCATTTCACTAAGTTGAGAGGAGTCTGAATTTCTGTATGCTAAAAAACCTCCTTTTAGGAGAAAATCACTGTGATTATGCTGAGGGTGAGAGTTGAAACCCTTGTCCAGGGGTCCTCAAACTTTTTAAACAGGGGGCCAGTTCACTGTCCCTCAGACCGTTGGAGGGCCGGACTATAGTTTAAAAAAAAACTATGAACAAATTCCTATGCACACTGCACATATCTTATTTTGAAGTAAAAAAACAAAACGGCAAAAACACCCGCATGTGGCCCACGGGCCGTAGTTTGAGGATGCCTGCCCTTGTCTAATTGCAGGTTTAGCAAAACATAAGCATGTGGTGAGTGCCAAGACTGTAAAGTTTTCCAGCAGACGAGTCACTTTGAAATGGAAGCTCAGCCCCAGATGTTTGGCAGTTTTCCGTGAGGGTTCCTCCTAGCGTGACTGCGGCATACCTTTTGGATGCAAAAACCCCATCCCCAAATGCCTGGCAAACTTCTATTCATCTTTCAAAACCTAAAATGGCATCTGCTCTGTGAAGCTGTTTTTCCCTCCTCAGGCTGTTTAACCATTTGTCTGTCTACCCCTCCCTTCAAGGCTTCCTCATGGTGCTGTCTCCTAAATACACTGGCCATGCTGTCTGGTCTCTCTCCTGGGATTTGGTGAGGACTAGAATGCATGCAGCTGTGAGACCCTGAGCATAGCAGGTGCTCCCGATGAAGGTGACTTCTCTCTGCAGGTTCCTTGACCATTATTGGTCGTGCTTGCTGTCCCTGCTCTCGTGGCTGTCTCTATAGGGTGGTCCTTGTTGGGAGGGGAGTGCATGAGAACCAAGAGCAGAAGTCACACAGATGATAAGGACTAGGGCAGGGATTTGAATCCTATAGCTATGGAGTCGATCTGTCTCATATTTGCTCTACTTCCTTTCCCGCTGCCTCCCATTTCCCCAGCGTTATTGTCTTTCCCAAAGAACCCTGCCATGATGTAGCTGAAATAGAACAGCTTTAGTTTTGTCATCTTTGTCTCCAGCAGTTTTTCAGGCTTAATTTGCTCCAAGACCTACTTGTTCATCTTTTTGGAGATATCTGATACCTATAGAGCTCTCTTTCAACACCGTATTTGTAATGAATCTACAGAAGCTGAACAGGATCGTTGAGGATAAGACACTGTGGATGTCTCTTATTCACAGGGTCCCCAGGAGTCAGAGCTAACGCAACAGCACATGACAATAACAAAAGTCAACACAAAAGTGATGCTACAGGCAAATCAGCAGTGTCATGAAAATAAATTTCTTTCTGGAGGAGAAGCAGGTCTTTAGGCACAGTGCTCTGCTGGGCATATGTGGAGAGGCAGAGAGTGGGATGGCAATGACCATAGACTTTGGTGCCAGACCCAGAATCAGATCCCTGCCCTACTCCTTCTCATCTGTGTGATCCTACACAATTTTCTTGGTATTTCTGAACCACAAACCCTTGACCTGTAAAATAAAGATAATATCACTTATATTGCAGGTTGTGTTTTTTTTAAAATGAGGATTAGAATGTATGTAAAGCATCTAAAACTGTTTCACAGGACCTCAAAAATGGCTGCTATTAATGATAAGTAATGTAAGTAATGATTATTACTGATAAGTGTTACTAACAAGAAATAGTACTCATGGAGGACAGACACATGGACACACAAGATACCAAGGTGCATGAACATATCTCTGGAACTCTGTGCTCTTTGTACGCTTTGAGGTGTGCAGTAATGGGACACAAACATTATGTCCTTACATTCATCTTTAATGGACTGCCCTCATCAAAATGCCATTTCATTACTGCTTTGGCACCTAATTTAGTAAATTGGTATAGCTAATGTGGCATGTGACTGTCTCTTTCTCACTTCAGAACGTCCTTTATTGGAAAGCTAGCATGGGTTAGAAGCATTTGAAGTGAAAATTAGTTGAGTCGTGGTAGATAGTTGTAGAATTTTGATTTTCTGCTTATGGTATTTTAAAAATTAGATTATGCTTTGTTTCCATTGAACAAAAGAAGGTAAATAGTGGTGATGTTTTTATTAAAGTAGAAATTTTCACTTTTCAATGACTAGACGGATTATAGAAGATGAGACTAATCACTAGAGGATTAAATTTTGCCAAAGCCAATTTAGGAGTCTTATCTAGATAAAACCCTCTTGTGGCAGAATAACATGGTTAATGTGAAGAACATGCAGCAGATGTCAACCCAGTCACTTGCCAGGCAACTCAAGGAAAGACCAGTTTCTAAAGAGAAGAGATCCACTTCCAAATACATTACGAATGCTAGATGTCAGCATCAAAGGTTGGCCCGGGAAACCCCGAAGTTCTAACCAAATTGTAAAGGGTTACCACTGCATGCCTGAAGTCCTGGTGTGGTGAGGACTTCAGGACTTCTTCAAGGTGGAGATGGACTCTTTTCTGGCAGGTCTGAGCTTTGAGGATCATCTGTCCTGATAATTCAGTATCAAAGCAAACACTACATTTCAAGGAGTAGATGGATTAAAATAACCACCAAGACAATTGGAAGGCACATCAAGGAAGGAGAAGAGAGGGGAGGTCAGGGGCAAAGGACAGAGAGGAAGAAGAAAGAGAAGGAGAAAGGGTGAAGGAGAGAAAGACAGACAAACAGAATGCCTGGCATGCCTTCTGAAGTCCTGGAACCCCAAGTCATCTCCATCCCTTCTCTTTTTTCAGTAGAACTTTATACATTTTGCATTTCCTTTTCAGGTTTAGCTAAGTTCAGACCCTCCTCTGTAAGCCCACAGTGCCTGATGGCAGCCAGGTCAAGCAGAGGATAAGTTGAACCTGTGAAGTGGTTCCCAAGGGCAACCTTGACAGTTGAAAGGTATGGCAGGAGCCCCAGGTATGAAGCTAAGAAGTGTAAGCACTCCTTGCCTCAAAGGTGAGCTTAAGTCACCAATAAAAGTGTCTGTCTTGGGAATCCTGGATCTCTAAGTAAGGCTGTAAATGATGCACAAATGGGGCCTGTGCTCTATAGGAGGGTGTACTGAGCTTTCAGAGCTACTGAAAAAATTAATTGGCTAAAGGACTAAATCTGCAGTAGATGCCAGTCAGATGTGAAAGGATGTCTAATGCAGAAAAACCTTTTAAAAGGACTCATTAACTGAGCACAAAGAGTATTAATGTAAGTTATTTCTAATTCATTAAGTTAATGCTTTGGCTTTTCAGCAGATGAGAATTCAAATGAGGCCCCTATCCCACTTGGAAGTCAGGCTTCTGGTGTCTGTGGGTCTCACCACGCTAGGACATGGGCAGACAGCTTCACTGCTGTCCGTTAGAGTTCAATGCACAGTCTCATGTCAAGATGAGGCCAAGATTGCCTTTTCCCTGGGTAGGTTGGAATTGAATGAGAATAGGTAGATATCACATATCAAGTGTTATGTGAGCACAGTGGGTAAGCTGTGATACAGAGGGATTCTCCTGTACTGCATCAGTGTCCTCATCCTATTCCCGAGGTTGCTGCACTAAACAGTACAGCAGACATAGGGAGAAACTGCAGATATTTTGCTGCTTTGGCTTTTGCTAGCTGTGATGGGACTCCCACCTTGTACTCCAGAGTGATAGGGTTTTGGCTGGTGATGCAGGCTGGCAAAGAATTCACAACTATAAGAAGAGATAGATGCTGAGAGAAAATTTATTTTTACTTTCCCCAAGGGAAGGGGCAAGTGCATTGCTAATCATTACAAGAGCGAGTAATAAACAGTGGCCTGCTCTTTTAAAGGTTAATGGCTGCTGTTGCTAGGTGACAAGGAAAGGAGGGGGATTTGGGGCTCAGAGAGCTGGCAGATGTCCTAGGGAGGTGTCTTATCAGTATTCTTCCCAAGCCTGTGAAACATGCTTAGAGCAAAAGTGATGAAGAGTTCAAAAGAGGATTATTTGAAGAGGTTGGGAAAGGGAACTTCCCACTACTAGTAACTAGAGACTTCTTGGTGCAAACTATCCCCAAGCTGTAAAAATAGCAGGGAGGAGGGGTATGCAAGAATGTAGCCTTGTGCCCAGCCAGCATGGCTCAGTGGTTGAGCATCGACCTATGAACCAGGAGGTCACAGGTTCGATTCTTGGTCAGGGCACATGCTCAGTTGTGGGCTCGATCTCCAGTGGAGGCAGCCGATCCATGATTCTCCCTCATCATTGATGTTTCTTTCTCTCTCCCTCTCCCTTCCTCTCTGAAATCAATAATATATGAATATAGCCTTGAAAATAACTTACCTTGTCTTGCAGTTTGAACAGGGGTGCTGTTTGAACCAGAGGAACCAACAATAACAATCTTGGGGTGTAATTACCAGGTGCTTCTCATAGATTGTGGAAGGCTGCAGCAAGGAAAAAGGGAAGGCCTTTCTTCTGTCCTTACATGGAGGACAATGCAAAGGAAGGAAAGGGGAAGTGGGTACTTGTGATGTGGGGAGAAGAGCCAGGGGCCTTAGGACCCTCTGGCTCATCAGGTTTTGGTCTGGAGGTCCTCAGGTGTTCCACAAGGGCTGGCACAAAGGCAAGTAGTTGTAAAACAGGTGACACAAAGAAAGCTGCAGTGAAGAAGAGACCTGGAAGACTCTAGCTATAGGCTCTGCATTCTCTTCATGAATGGGACTTAGGTGAATAAGAAATCACAAATGAACACAGAAACACAAATATACATGCCATCCTAAAGAATGTTCAGTGAGATTTAAAACAAACAACCCAAGTGCCTTCTCTGCTAGCAATTTTTAATCCCCACCTTGCCCTGCCTCTCTCTCAGGAAGAATATTCTAATGATGGAGGGTGGGGCACACTATTTGAGTCCCTGGCACGGCCTCCTCTGATTGTGCTTCTGCACCAGAGCAGTGGCTCCTGGACACTGTGGGTTTAAACATGGGTCATCATTCCAAAAAGTAATCCCAACCCCAGTAACAGCCACTCCCTGTCTCCTGTCCCCCAGCCCTAAACACCACTAATCTGCTTCCTGTGTCTATGGATTTGTCTATTCTCAACATTTCATGTGAACAGAGTCAGCTAATGTGTGGTCAGCTTTGTCTGATTTCTTTTGTTCAGTATAATGTTTCCAGAGTTCATTTTGGTTGTCATGTTATGAGCACTTCACTGTTTTATGGCTGAGCAAAAATGCATTGTGTGGATGAACCACATTTGTTTATCCATTCATCTGCTGATGGACATTTGGGTTGTTTTCACACTTTGACAATTGTGGATAGTCCTGCTATGAATATTCATGTACAAACTGTGTGTGGACTATGTTTCCATCCATCTAGGAGTGGAATTGCTGGATCCATTTTACATTCCCACCAGCAAAGCATAAGGGTTCCAGTTTGTGCAGATTGTTGCAGACATTTACTATTGCCTGACTTTAAAAAGAAATTATTGTTGAAAGTATTACATATGTCCCCTTTTCCCCCATTGACCACTTTTGTTTCGACGTCTCCGGATCTATTTTGTTTATCACTTTATTTTGTTCATTAGATTCCACATGTGAATAAGATCATGTGATACTTGTCTTTCTCTGACTGGCTTATTTCACTTAGCATAATACTCTCCAGGTCCCTCCATGCTGCCTCAAAAGGGTAAGAGATCCTTCTTTTTTTCTGCTGCATAGTAATCCATGGTATAAATGTACCACATCCTTTTCATCCACTCATCTACTGATGGGCACTTGGGCTGTTTCCAGATCTTAGCGATTGTAAATTGTGCTGCTATGAACATAGGGGTGCATACATTCTTTCTGATTGGTGTTTCAGATTTCTTAGGATATATTCCTAGAAGTGGGATCTCTAGGACAAATGGCAGTTCCATATTTAATTTTTTGAGGAAACTCCATACTGTTTTCCTCAGTGGTTGCACCAGTCTGCATTCCCACCAGCAGTGCACTAGGGCTCCCTTTTCTCCACATCCTCACCAGCACTTGTCATTTGTTGATGATAGCCATTCTGACAGGTGTGAGTTTATACCTCATGTTGTTTTACTTTGCATCTCTCTGATGATCAGTGACTGAGCATTTTTTCATATATCTCCTGGCCATCTGTATGTCCACTTTCAAGAAGTGTCTATTTAGGTCCTTTGTCCATTTTTTAATTGGATTGTTTGTTTTCCTTTTGTTAGTTATATGAGTTTCTTATATATTTTAGATATTAACTCTTTATCAGATGTATCATTGCCAAATATGTTCTCCTATACAGTGAGCTCCCTTTTCATTTTGTTGATGATTTCTTTTGCTCTACAGAAGATTTTTATGTTGATGTAGTCCCATTTGCTTATTTTCTCCTTAGTTTTCTTTGCCCTAGGAGATGTATCCGCAAACATATTGCTATGAGAGATGTCTGAGATTTTGCTGCCTACGGTTTCTTCTAGGATTTTTATAGTTTCATGATTTACATTTAAGTCTTTTATCCATTTTGAGTTTATTTTTGTGCAATATGTAAGTTGGTGGTCCTATACATTTTTCTGCTTGTATCTGTTCAATTTTCCCAACACCATTTATTGAAGAGATTCTCTTGACTCCATTGTATGTTCTTGCCTCATTTGTCAAATATTAGTTGAGCGGATTGGCTTAGGTTGATTTCTGGGGTCTCTGTTCTGTTCCATTGATCTATATGCCTGTTTTTATACCAGTACCAGGCTGTTTTGATTTCAGTGGCTTTGTAGAATAACTAGATATTTGGTATTGTGATCCCTCCAACTTTGTTCTTCTTTCTCAAAATTGCTGTGGCTATTTGGGGTCTTTTTTGGTTCCATATAAATTTTTGGAGTATTTCCTCTTCAGCTGTGAAATATGCTGTTGGTATTCTAATAGGGATTGCATTGAATGTAGATTGCTTTGGGTAATATGGACATTTTAATGATGCTAATTCTAACAATCCAAAGTATGTTGTTCCACTGGTTTATATCTTCCTCTATTTCCTTTTTCAACATCCTGTAGTTTTCCGAGTACAAGTCTTTTATCTCCTTGGTTAAGTTTATTCCGAAGTATTTTAATTATTTTTTTGTTATAATGGTAAATGAGATTATTTGTTTAGTTTCTCTTTCTGAAATTTCATTATTAGTGTATAAAAAAGTCATTGATTTTTGGGTGTTAATTTTGTATCCTGCTACATTGCCAAATTCATTTATTAAATCTAGTAATTTTTGGTGGACTCTTTAGGGTTTTCTATGTACAATGTCATATTATCTGCAAATAATGAGAGTTTTACTTCCTTCTTTCCAATTTGGATACCTTTAGTTTATCTTCTTGTCTGATTTCTGTGGCTAGAACTTTCAGTACTATCTATAATAATAAAAGTGTAATATGCTAATTAGACCGGACAGCCGAACGACCTTCCAGACGTTCTTCCAGATGACCTTCCGGACGAAGCCACAGCTGCGAGGGCCGAGCCCCTTGCAAGAATTTCGTGCATCAGGCCTCTAGTGTTGAGTAATAGTGGTAAAAGGAGACATCCCTGTCTTGTTTCTGTTCTTAGGGGAAATGGTTTTATTTTTTGCCCATTGAGTATGATATTCACTGTAGGTTTGCCATTTATGGCCTTTATTATGTTGAGGTAAGATCCCTCTATTCTCACTTTGTTGAGAGTTTTTATCAAAAATGGGTGTTGGATTTTGTGGAATGTTTTTTCTTGGTCTATTGATATGACCATGTGGTTTTTGTCTTCCATTTTGTTGATGTGATGTATCACATTTATTGATTTGTGAATATTATACCAGCCTTGCATCTCTGGAATAAATCCCACTTTGTCATGGTGTATGATCTTTTTAATATATTGCTGGATCCAATTTGCTGATATTTTGTTGGTGATTTTAGCATCTATGTTCATCATAGATACTGGCCTGTAATTCTCTTTCTTTGTAGTGCCTTTTTCTTGTTTTGTAATTAGGATAATGCTGCCTTCATAAAAAGAGCTTGGAAGTATTCCTTCCTCTTAGATTTTTTGGAATAGTTTGAGGAGTATAGGTGTTAGGTTTTCTTTGAATGTTTGATAAAATTCCTCTGTTAAGCCATCCAGACCAGGGATTTTGTTTGCTGAGAGTTTTTTGATTATTGCTTCTATTTCATCAGTTTTTATTAGCCTATTCAGGTTTTCTGATTCACTTTTGGGAGATTGTATTTTTCTAGGAATTTGTCCATTTCATCCACGTTATCCAGCTTGTTAGCATATCCAGCTTGTTCAAAGTATTTTGTTACAATCCTTTGTATTTCTGTGGTATCGGTGGTTACTTCTCTGCTTCCGTTTATGATTTTATTTATTTGGATCCTCTCTGTTTCTTTTTTTAATTTAAAATTTCAGAGAGAGAGAGAGAGAGAGAGAGAGAGAGAGAGAGAGAGAGAGAGAGATCAGTGGTGAGAGAGGATAATTGATTGGCTGCCTCCTGCACATCCTTCACCAGGGATCGAGCCCTCAACCCTGGCATATGCCCTTGACCAGAATTGAACCCAGAACCTTCCAGTCTGCAGACCAATGCTCTATCCACTGTGCCTAACCTGGAAGGGCTCTCTGTGTTTCTTGACGAGTCTGTTAAATGGTTCATCAATCTTGTTTATCTTTTCAAAGAACCAGCTCTTGGTTTCATTGATTTATTTTTTTTTTTTTAGCCACCTTTATTATTTCATCCCTTCTACATACTCTGGGCTTTTCTTATTGTTCTCTTTCTAATTCTTTGAGTTGTGGGGTTAAATAGTTTATTATTAATTTTTCTTGTTTTTAGAGGTGGGCCTGTAGTGCTATGAAATTCCCTGTCAGGACTGCTTTTGCTGTGTCCCAGAAATTTTGGGTTGTTGTGTGTTCATTTCCATTTGTTTCCAGGAAATTTTTTATTTCTTTCTTGATCTCACTGGTAATCCATTTATTGTTTAACTAGAGGCCCGGTGCATGAATTCGTGCATGGGTGGGGTCCCTCTGGGTGGCCTGTAGGGATCAGGCCAAAACCCGCAGTGCAGTGCTATCTTCAGCTCCTACCTGCTATGAGTGGCCTGCAGGATCAGGCTGAAACTGGCTCTCCGACATCCCCCGAGGGGTCCCAGATTGCGAGAGGGTGCAGGTCAGGCTGAGGGACCCCACCAGTGCACTATTGGGCCCAGGAGGAACCGCGGGAGGGCTCCAGGGTGTGTCCGGCCCATTTTGCTCAGTCCCGATCGGCTGGACCCCAGCAGCAAGCTAACCTACCAGGAGAGCATCTGTCCTCTGATGGTCAGTGCACGTCATAGTGACTGGTTGACCAGTTTACTGTCTGCCCCCTGGTGGTCAGTGCACATCATAGTGAGTGGTTGAGCAGTCTTAGCATATCATTAGCATATTATGCTTTGATTGGTTGTTTTGCTGTTCAGTCTATTTGCATATTACCCTTTTATTATCCTATCTAATAAAAGGGTAATATGCAAATTAACCATCACTCTGCTACACCCATAAGCCATGCCCACAAGCCAATCAGGAGCGAATATGCAAATAAACCCAACCAAGATGGCTACAGCCACAGAGAGCAGGAGGGAGGCTTGGGTTTCCCAGGAAATGGAGGAAGCCAAGCTTTCCACCTGCCCTTGCAAGCCTAGGCCTCCACTCAAGGCTACAAAGTTTCAATTATAGAAGGTAAACAAATCCAAACAGAAATGGCGTCAGCCAAGGAGCTGGAAAGAGCGGGAGGCTAAGGTTGCCCCCGGCAATGGAGGAATCCAAGCTTTCCGCACACACTGGCCTGCCCAGGCCTCCGCTTAAGGCTACAAAGTTTCAATTATAGAAGATACATAAACCCCAACAGAAATGGCTGCTGCCACGGAGCAAGCAGAAGGCTTGGCTCTGCTCCAGGCTACAAAGTTTCAATTGTAGAAGATAAATAAACCCCAGATACCAGGGCCTCCGCTTGGGTCGCCAGGAGGTGTGGCTGGCCTGCAAACCACCACAGGCCCCTCGCCAAGGCCGCCCCACGCACCAAGGGAACCCCCACCCTGATCCAGGACATCCTTCAGGGCAAACCAGCTGGCCCCCACCCGTGCACCAGGCCTCTATCCTATCTAATAAAAGAGTAATGTGCAGATTGACCATCACTCCAACACACAAGATGGCTGCCCCATGTGGTCAAAGATCCTGCCCCCAGGTGAACACAAGATGGCCACCACAAGATGGCCAGCAGGGGAGGGCAGTTGGGAGGACCAGGCCGGCAGAGGAGGGCAGTTAGGGGTGACCGGGCATGCAGGAAAGGGCAGTTGGGGGGGACCCAGGCCTGCAGTGGAGAGTAGTTGGGGGGGACCAGACCTGCAGGGGAGGGCAGTTAGGGGTGACCAGGCCTGCAGGGGAAAGCAGTTAGGGCCAAACAGGCTGGCAGGGGAGCAGTTAAGCATCAATCAGGCTGTCAGGGGAGTGGTTAGGGGGTGATCAGGCTGGCAGGCAGAAGCGGTTAGGGGCAATCAGGAAGGCAGGCAGGCGAGCAGTTGGGAGCCAGCAGTCCTGGATTGTGAGAGGGATGTCCTAAACGGGCAGTTGGACATCCCTTGAGGGGTCCCAGATTGGAGAGGATGCAGGCTGGGCTAAGGGACACCCCCCCATGCACGAATTTTGTGCACCAGGCCTCTAGTATAGGATAACATGCTATTTAACCTCCATGTGTTTGAATGTTTTGGGGTGTGTTTACTGTAGTTGATTTCTAATTTTATTCCCCTGTTATCTAAGAAGATGCTTGATATGATTTCAGTCTTCTTGAACTTTTAGAGACTTGTTTTGTGTCCTAACATGTGGTCGATCTTTGGGAATGACCCATGTGCACTTGAAAAGAATGTATATTCTGAAGCTTTGGTGTGATATGTTCTAGAAATAATTAAATCCATCTGATCCAGTGTGTCATTTAGAGTCTCTGTTTCATTGTTAGTTTTTTTTTATCTGGAAGAGCTATCCAGGGAAGTCAGTGGGGTGTTATATTTCCCTATTATGACTGTATTGCTGTTGATGTCTCCATAAAGTTCTCTAGAAGTTTTTTTGTGTGTATATGTATGTGTGTGCATATATATATATATATACCATGCTCCTGTTTTTGGTTCATATATGTTTACCAGGGTTATATCCTCTTGTTGGATTGATCCCTTTAGGATTATGTAGTGACCTTTGCTGTCTTTTGTGATGGCCTTCATTTTAAAGTCTATTTTGCCAGATATGAGTATTGCTACACAGGCTTTGTTTTTTGGTCCCATTTGCATGAAAAAAAAATGTCCATACTTTCACTCTCATCATGTGTGAGTGTTTTGTTCTGAGGTGGTCATATTTTTATATCCATTCAGCTACCCTATATCTTTTGATTGGATTTAATCCATTTACATTTAAGGTTATTATTGACTAGAGGCCTGGTGCACAAAATTCGTGCACTCGGGAGGTGGGGGGCCTTCAGCCCGGCCTGAGCCCTCTCACAGTCCGGGAGCCTTTGGGTGATGTCTGAGCGATGGCTTAGGCCCGCTCCCCCAGGGGAGCGGGCCTAAGCCATCATTCGGACATCCTTAGCGCTGCCGTGGAGGCTGGAAAGGCTTGCGCCACCACTGCTGCACTCACCAGCTGTGAGCCAGGCTTCTGGCTGAGTGGCACTCCCACTGTGGGAGTACACTGACCACCAGGGGGCATCTCCTGCATTGAGCGTCTGCCCCCTGGTGGCCAATGTGCGTCATAGCAACCAGTTATTCTACCATTGGCTCTCCAACATCCCCTGAGGGGTCCCAGGTTGTGAGACAGTGCAGGCCAGGCCAAGGGAACCCACTGGTGCGTGATCGGGGCCAGGAAAGGATGCAGGAGGTTGGCCAGCTGGAGAGGGACTGTGGGAGGGCTCCAGGGCATGTCCGGCCCGCCTCGCTCAGTCCTGATCAGCCGAACCTCAGCAGCAAGTTAACCTACCAGTCGGAGCGTCTGCCCCTGGTGGTCAGTGCATGTCATAGCGAGCAGTTGAGTGACCTTAGCATATCATTAGCATATTATGCTTTGATTGGTTGAACAGCCGACAGGACAACCAGACACTTATCATATTAGGCTTTTATTATATAGGATAGGTACTTGTTTATTGCCATTTTAATTCTGAATGCCTAGGCATTTGTTTATTTCTCTCCCTGTTTTTTCTTCTCCTTATAGCAGTCCCTTTAGCATTTCTTGTAATGCTGGCTTGGTGGTGATGAACTCCTTTAGACTTTTTTTTTTTTTTTTGGTCTGGGAAGCTCTTTATTTCACCATCTATTTTGAATGATAGCCTTGCTGGATATAGTAATCTTGGTTTAAGATCCTTGCTTTTCATTACCTTAAGTACTTCATGCCATTACCTTATGGCCTGTAGAGTTTCTGATGAGAAATCAGCTGACAGCCTTATGGGAGCTCCTTTGTAGGTAACAAATTGCTTTTCTCTTTCTGCCTTTAAGATTCTCTTTTTGTCTTTAATTTTTGGCATTTCTTTTTTTAAATATATTTTTATTGATTTTTTACAGAGAGGAAGGGAAAGGGATAGAGAGTTAGAAACATCAATGAGAGAGAAACATCAATCAGCTGCCTCCTGCACACCCCCTACTGGGGACATGCCTGCAACCAAGATACATGCCCTTGACTGGAATCCAACCTGGGACCCTTCAGTCCGCAGGCAGATGCTCTATCCACTGAGCCAAACCAGTTAGGGCTAATTTTTGGCATCTCAATTATGATGTGTCTGGGCATATTTGGGTCTTCTTGCTTGGGACTCTCTGTGCCTCCTGAACTTGTGTGACTTTTTTCTTCACCAGGTTAGGGAAGCTTTCTGCCATTATTTCTTCAAATACATTCTCTATCCATTGCTCCCTTTTTTCCCCTTCTGGCACATCTATTATGCGAATATTGTTACGTTTCATGTTGTTCCACAGCTCCCTTAAGCTGCCCTCCTGTTTTTTAATTTTTTTTTTCTTTTTGGTTCTCTTATTGAGTCATTTTTTCTACCCTCTCTTCTAATTCACTTATCCAATCCTCAGCTTCCCCTAATCTGCTGTGTATTCCTTCAAATGTGTTCTTTATTAGTGCTATGTCATTCTTTATTTCTGAATGTGTTATTTTTAATAGCTATTATATCTTTTTCATGCTGTTGAACATCTTTACCATCATTATTCCGAACTCTATATAAGATAAATTTCCTATCTCCATTTCATTTATCTCTTTTTCTGGAGAATTCTCTTATCTTTCATTTGGGGGTATTTTTTTGTCTCCCCATTTAGGCTGCCTGTTTGGTTTTGTGACTATGTATTAGGTAGGTCTGCAGGGCAGTGTCAAATGCTCTTTTTGACTAATTAGATCAGGCAAAGACCCAAAACCTCCAGAGACTCACCTCTGCCTACAGGCTGATTAGATTCAGTCTTGAGTAGCCCTCCAGCAATTGTCCACAGATGTGATGGGTGTTTTTTTTAACAGGGTGGGGCAGTTGCTTCTGCCTGGAGGTAATTGTTATTCTCAGTCTCCCAATGGGCCTCAGAAACTCCACACTGTGGGGCAAGTTGTTTTCCAATAGGGTGGGTCAACTGTCTTCCCCCCAGGCAAAAACCACCTGGATAGCAAAGGTCTGCCTGAGAAAAATGACCTCTGCAGCATGAGGGTATGACTCAGCACAGGAAACTGGTGTGTCTGCCTTCTGAGCTCTAACCCCAGAGCCTCCAACCCTGGCTTCTGCTCACAACTCCAGTCCACTCTGCCCTCCCTCTGCTGGAGCACAAGGTGAGTGTCTGCACACAACATTTTGTGCATTGGCCCTTTAAGAGGGTGCCTGCATTTTCAGCCATCTCTCCCTGGCAGACAGCAACCCTGCCACATTTCACAGCCAGATGTTATGTGGGCACCTTTCTCGGTTCTGGTGCTCTCTGCTGATGAACCCAGCTTGGGGATTAGATGCCAGAGTTTTCCTTGGCAACCCTCCACACCTGAGATATCTCTCCACAACTTCATCTGCTGTCTATGGGTCCCTGGCCAGCCCTTTCTCACTTCTGCTCTTCCTACCAGTGTCTATGCTGTCTCCACTTTCCATCCTTGGTTATCAGAGTTCTCTCCAGCTAGTCTTCAGTTGATTATTCAGGATTTTTTTTTTTTGTATTTACTTGTAATTCCTGTTTGGTCCTGGGAGTGTGTTTGTGTAGCATCCACTTGCTCCACCACCATTTTTAATCTCCAATGGTTTAATTTTTATTAGAGAATTTTAAATTGATTTTTAGAGAGGGAGGAAGGGAGAGAGAGAGACATCAATATGAGAGTGAAATATTGATTGGCTGCTTCCTGCCCATTCCTACCAGGATCAAGCCCACAACCCAGGCATGTGCCCTGACTGGGAATCAAACCAGCAACCTTTTGATGTACCAAACAACACTCTAACCAACTGAGCCCTAGCTGGTTGATCTTAACCCCAATTGAAACTTGGAATATTCTCACTGATGGAAAGGAGCAAGTAGATACTGGGGGCAGTCAAACCTGTGATGCCTGGTTTGTTTGAGGTTGGGCAGTATCCCCTCTGTGGCCTGCTCACTGTCCCTGGCACAGTCCAGGCTTATTTCCCCATTATCTGTCAACCCTGGTTTGTTCTGATTGAGGCCAGTCAGTGTCTGTCTCCAACTCCATACCTCCGTCCAAGCTGCTTCTTCTAACTGTTCGTTTCATTCTGTAGGGAGCAGTTGTTAGGATTTCCCCATTCATTGGGCCCAGCCACTGTTCATAATGGGAATTTTGGCTACATGGACCCTGACCCTTACATCCTGGGGAAAATAACATGCAGGCAAAGTTTTTCCAGCCAGAGGCTCTTTAGCCCTGGCCCTAATTTCAGGGGGTTGGTTTTTAATTCAACAGGTATTTTGAACATGTGTCCGCTGTCAGGCCAGTAGTGGGATGCAGCATCGAACAAAATCAGGTGGGGCTGATAGTCTGGGTGAGACAGGAGAGTAAGATGCTAGGAAAATTAATTGGCAAGTGAAATAGGGAAACTGAGCCAGAGAGCTGAACAAACTGGCTAAGCAATTTACAGCAGATACAGAAGGTCACCTCCCCAGATATAACATCTAAGCCTCAGTTGTATTTCAGCTCCAGACACAGAAAAGCAGCAAAACCAGGTGGGCAATGCCAGGACCAGCTGCAATGACTAATGACCCCCCTGCTTTAGTACTGATGGAGACTATGAACATGAAAGGATACACGTGGAAAGCTGATGAATATTCTGTTGAGACCTTCCCTAAACTCCCAGCCTTAAAAAACCTTCAAAACAAAGAACCTGGCATAAGCTTTCTCTCCTAGAGCATGCTCCTGCCGTTCCCTTCTCCTTCTTCTTTCCCCACAGGTGTGCAACTGCTAAACTCTACGGGTCCCCATAGACTTGCAACCAAGGGAGCAATGGGCAGTGGCAGCTCACTCCAGGTTAACCCCCTGAACCTGTCTCCAAGGCTCCCTTTTCTCTGACTTCCTAGTGATCCAAAGCAGCCCTGCCTAGGCTCTCCTGTTGCTTCTTCTATTGTTTCACTGTCCCTAGCTTTAATAAATGTACCATCAAAATCACCTGGACTTATACTGTGAAATCTTTCCTGCACGAAGTCAAGAACCCATACACTACTGGCCAGCCCGATGCAGAGTGCTCAGGGCCAGGTCTTTCTGGTAACACAGGGATCTCCATTGGTAACTGGTTGTTAGATTCAGGACAAGTGCTGTGTGGAAAGCACTGGGTAAGGGAGATTGGGTCTTCTTGGAGTCTGGAAGATGAGTGAGTTCTTTGTTTGCACTCTTCACCCTGGCTCACTGGGAGAGCTGGAGAAGCCTGACCTAGCCAATACTGCCTCCCTCACGTGCTCCACACCAGCTGTGGTGCCTGCCCTCACTCCCAGGGGAGCCAGCCCCACTCAGTATGCGTGGTGTGGTGGAAAGGCAGTACTTTTTAAGTCCCACTGCTGTGATGATCTCTAAAAGATGGGGCGGGTGCCACTGTGCACATACCAGCACCCATGTCTCCATGGGAGGACGTTAAGCCCCTAGCAATACTCATCTGCTACTTCTGAGTGATGAGCTGTAAAGTTGACATTAAAGGTTTAATTATTATTAATGCCTTGCAGAGTGGCTGGAGTTAATTATCCTGTAGGCATCCCAAATGCATTTTCCGTTTTCTTTCATGTCTTTTCCCTAATGCAGTGTTCGGCAAACTCATTAGTCAACAGCCAAATATCAACAGTACAACGATTGAAATTTCTTTTGAGAGCCAAATATTTTAAACTTCAACTTCTTCTAACTCCACTTCTTCAAAATAGAGTTGCCCAGGCCGTGGTATTTTGTGGAGGAGCCACACTCAAGGGCCAAAGAGCCACATGTGGCTCGCGAGCCGCAGTTTGTCGACCACAGCCCTAATGTCATGACCTCACCTAGTGTACTGGTGGCTCAATGGCAATCTTTGAAATTAGTTCCTCTACAGGGCAGCATACACGAAGTGAGAGAGGGCATGAGGATGAGGACAGCCAGGGGACAGAAAGGAAATGGCTGCAGAAAAAACCCCTTAGTTTCCTTGGCTGGGCTGGGGAGGCTGGAATTTCAGAGTTCCTTTGCACCCCCCACCCCCCCTGCTGCCCCCATAATAATTGCTCACCTGCCCCTGGGCCCTAGTCATGGACCAACTATTTAATCTTATAAAGGGCTCTGAAGGTGAAAGGTACGGGGCAGTGCTGAGCATCACCATTTCTGAGTGCTTCCGCACAGTGAGGACCAGGCCCTGACCCCGGACTAAACTGCCTCTCAGCACCGTCTCTGACTTTGATATTTTTGCCCTCCAAAATGTGTCTTGCATCTTAAAAAGGTTTACTGCCCCTCTCAGTTTTGCTCTATCAGATGCTGATCTTGGCAGTGCAGTGGGGTTTAGTCAGGAGTGGTGTCTCTCTCTCTCTCTCTTTCTCTGCCCTTTCCACCAAAGGCTGCTGAAGAGCATGGCTGTCTAACCAGACATGCTGCAGCCACTGAGGCGGCTTGCTCCCAACCCTGCCCTCTGACCTCCGGGCCAGCGGGTGGTTAGCCCTGTCCAGGCTGCCCCAGGAGCAGTGGTGGGCTACGTGCAGCCCACTTCCTAACCCTGCTTCTGCGGTCTCAGAGCCGGGACTCGTCCTTTCACGGTTCACATGCTGGAACACCTGCTCTTTCCTCTGTGCAGAACTGGTACCAGCAGCTCTTCAGACCTGTGTGAGGCATGCTGGTTGCCATGTCAGATAAGTCTGTCACTTCTAACTTTTCCCACTCCCCCACACCCCACCCTACCTCAGGAATAACCTGAGCATATATGAATTAACAAGCATATGATAGGGCATAAGCCGTGTGCGAGGAGCTCTCCTTGGGCCCAGGATTGTCAGGCAAACACAGCACAGTCCCGTTATGGGGCCTAGGTGGAATAGATCTAATCCAGTGGGGAGTGAAGGACAAGGGCCTCCAGGACGAGGCGAGCACAGCCTGGGATGCTGCCTGGTTTGGGAGAGAGAAAGGGCACAAGGGGCTAGCAAAGATGGACAGTTCAGAATCACATGCTCCTTTGGAACAAGGATGCTGCCCACTGTGGCTGCACACAGACAGTGGGGAGGAGTGCCAAGGGCTGTGCCTGAAGCTGTGCCAATGTCGGCATGGAGAGCCCCGGGTTCCAAGGTAACCCTCTCTGAGGACAGTAGGTAGGTCAGCTCTGCATTTGGGCTTGTAACCTCCTGCTGAGGACCTGCGGGAGGAGGTTAGCAATGGTTTAGGTAGGGGAGATGAAGGGTGGGGCAATGGAAGTGGAAGCGTGCGCAGAATTTCTTAGAAGTGGCATCAACAAGATTTGAGGATGAACACTGAGACTGAGGGAACAGGTGGGCTCAGGAAAAACAGAGGGTGCTTGCTTATTGGTGGGTCGGAAATTAGGGGGTGGGGCTTGAGGGACAAACAGTGACCTCATTGAGTTGTGGTACCTTGAGGCAGTTAGATTGACATAAGTCCGGTAAACCAATGGTCATTGGCACCAATTCAATGCCAATAAGAATCCCAAATTTGGGGTGCAATGAAGAAGGAAACTTTATTCAGTGCAAAACAGCTCAGTTGTAATACAGCACAGCTGTGAAAATAGCAAGGTTGTAAGGTAGCCCTCAGGCCAGGACCCTTTCCAGCTAGAGGGCTCTGCTCCGCTCAGTGGTCTGCTCCACTCTGCTCTGAGACATCTTTGGTGTTTCAGTTCAACCAGGGAGCCACAGTCTTCTGTGGAAAGGGAAAGTGTGAAAGCTGACTTATATAGACAAGAGTCCTTAACCCTGGTCCCTGATTGGTCCATCTTCATGCAAATGAGGACTCCAAATCCTCAAAATTTGATTGGTCCAAAAGGCACTGTGCTGATTGGTCAGAATAGAGTCACTCTGTTGGCTGGAGCTGTGCAGCTCTAATTCACCAGGAAAGCCTCAGTCCTCTTGTTGAAACAGGAGTCCTGGGACTCCTTTATAAGGGCTGGCTCAGGTGCAGGCAGACAGTTCAGGGCAGGCTTCTCCTGAAGTGCAGTTTACCTGTGAGACCTCTATGCAGAAGTGGCTTCTCTGCTCTGTTTTTTTAAAATTTGAGTGCAGTTAGCCACAGGACCTCTTTCTAGTAAGTGTCTTTTTTTTCCAGGTTCACAGTCCACTGCTCAGAAGAGAAGTTGGAAGCACAGAGAATTCAGAGTCTCCATGTAGCAGCAGGTAGAGACAGGGACTGTGAAAGTGGTCATGCTGGCCAGGGAGGCCCAGGAACACAATGCTCAGACAGGTTCAGCTATGCCCACCCTAGAGAATCAATGAAAGAGGTGAAGTCCTCCAAACATCAGGAGTGTGTCCTCCCGGGAACAGGGAAGACATACTACTCCAGAGCACCAGCCCTGCCGCAAGGCAGTGCCCGTATCTGTCTTCACTGCACCCAGCCTCGCTGGGCAAGTCGGGCCAGGATTGTACAAAATGCAAGTAAGTGGTGCTGACAAGTGTCCTCTGTATCAACAGAGCTAGTAAGCTGGTGGTGGGCAGGCCAGAGTGGCCATGCCAGTGTGTCCTCAACATGGGGTGAGAGGAGGTGTCTGTGTTGAAATGGCATGAAAGTGCATAGAGGGAGGCTGAGCATTGAAACAAAGTACACACTGGCCATTCCTGCTCGTCCTTGTCCACATTGAAGAAAGGACCAAACAGCCTCAGAGTCGATGTCTCTTACAATAAATACTGCTTTTGAGCATGGCCTTCTTAGACTGGGGACCAGAGGAAATGGAGTCTGTCTGTGACAAAGTGATGTTTTCTTTTGTGCGCCTCGTTGAGGCCAGTTTTTAAGTTTAACAGTAAGTTCTCTTCTTCAACACATCTCACCTCAGTGGATCTATCAACTTCTCCATGTGGTCACTGGTGAAAATACTGCAATCACAGAAATAAGTAAATGTTATATTTAAGTTTTAAAGTTGTGATACACCGAGTTCAAATAGAACAAGATACTCTGTCATTTTGTAAGTTTAACCTGAGGGCTGCAGCAGGCTTTCTCAGCTCAGCGCCGTGGACGTTCTGGGCCGGGTAATGCTGGGGGAAGGGGTGCTGTGCATCGTAGGTTGTTTAGCAGCATCCCTGGTCTCTACACATTAGATGCCAAGAGCACCTATTTCCCAGTTGTGACAACCAAAAATGTCTTCAGAGATTGCCAGATGACCTCTGGGGGGCGAAATTGTCCCCGATTTGGAACCCCCGGGCTGGGGGCTGACTGGCTCTTGTGTGGCCCCCAGCCTCTTCTATTCTTTTCTGATCACAGTCCTTGGATTGTAAGTAGCACTTTGCCCGGCTCTCTAAAACTGGGGCCTGTGCCAGTCTGCTGTGCATGCAGAGCAAAGCCTGCCAGGAGGAATGTTGCTGGAAGCAAACTGGTGTTTTCCTCACTGAGTTCTGCAAATCGTCATGTGTTCCATTTAGTGGGTTAGTGGTGCTGTTTGGCAGTTTGCCAGCAGGTTCCCTCAGCTCCTGTTGCCATTGCTGACACACAGAGGTGGGAGGTGGAGGTGCAGCAGGCTAGTAAATCCTCCGCACCGAGCTCCCCATGCACTCCTGCCTCGGGCTTTGTGCCTGTATTGACTGATTCAAAGACTAAAGAAATCCTTGGCATGGGCAGCCCTGGGGAGAAAATGCAGCTCTGTTAGGAAAATCGTTGAGTTTTGACACAGGAACAATAGTAAGGTTTTTGTTTGATTTTCTGCTGGCATAGAATTGGCCTTTGGCAAAGCTTACTCAGCTGAACCAGTGTGAGCCACCGGAAGACAAAAGGAAGAGAAACCCAGGTGGCATTGGCCTTTATGAAACAGTGAGAGGAGCCAAGGACATGAACGATGACATCAAGTTTCAGAGTAGTTCAACAACTTACCGCTGAAGCGCGTAAGATGGCCAAGAATTCTGTCTGGGTTCAGAGCTAGTCACTGTTGGAGACAAAGATGGCAGATCACTTTCGGAAGTGTTACTAACCTTTGACAGGGTAACAGGAACACCCCATGACATTAAGGGGATACTATTTTATGCTCTTCATATTGTCCGGCAGGACCAGACTGCTGTAGGCATCAAAAAACTATGAGTCATGGTTGAGGGGGTCTGTGACAGCTGGGACTTTTTAGAACTTACAAAACATTGAGGGCCACAGTCCCAGGGTGGCCTCCACCTTCCACGGCTGGGCTGTCTCTGGGACTGCATGTCACAGGCGTGTACCACGAGTGGGAAGGACACAATAGTCTGTGCAAGTCTCTTGCCTCAACTTGAAACCCCCTTGAGGCATGTTCTGAGTTGCTGGGATGTTTCAGAGATAAGTAAGGAGAATTTTGTTGGGAGATAATTGTTGGAATTCTGGCGGATAGAAATAGCTCCCATTGGAAATAGATCAAGTCAGCACAGAGAGGTGGATGAGAACATTCTGGAGTCAGAGCCCTAAGTGGAGATTCCGCCCTAATTAACAGGTGTTGGGCTTCAGGCCAGTTACCTTCTCTCTCTCCATGCCTCAGTGTCCTGACCTGTAAATGAAGATCATTTAGCTCCTTCTTCAGTCTTTTTCGGCACAGAGTGAGCTGGTGCGTGCCAAGGCCAAGAACAGTACCTGGCCCCTCACACACACGACTGGAGAGGGAATGACATCATAGTGAACCCTGTTGTCCAGGGAGGGTCATGGGGTTGCATGTTCCTGGGACAGGGATCTGTTCCTTTAAAACACTCTCCACTCGAGGGCATCCCTGCACGTGCCCAGGCGTGGAGCCCACGCTCCAGGCCGCCCAGGCAGCAGAGAGGCCACGTTCAGTAACCCGCCTTGTGTTTTGCTTTCAGAATCCTTCCCAGCTTCCCTGCGGCAAAGCCCTCTACAGTTACGAGGGGAAGGAGCCCGGTGACCTCAAGTTCAGCAAGGGGGATGTCATCATCCTGAGGCGCAGGGTGGACGAACACTGGTTCCACGGGGAGCTACGTGGCACCCACGGCTTCCTGCCCGCCAGCTATGTGCAGTGTCTCCGGCCCCTGCCGCCCGTCCCTCCCCAGGGCAAAGCCCTGTATGACTTTGAGATGAAGGACCGAGACCAGGACCAGGACTGCCTGACCTTCACCAAGGTAAGCTGGCCTCTGTGCACAGCCCTCGCACAGCAATTCCCCACCCGGAGCTCACGCCTTCCCCCTCGAATCCTGCTTCTGCCCAGGGTCTGAGTCCCACTGGGCCTCCTGAACGGCAGAGGAATCTGTCCGTCTCCCGAGGAGGTTTCGTTGGCTGGAGTGAGATGGCACACAGCCTGACCCATGGCTGTACCAGGAGCGACAGGGCTGTACCAGGAGCGACCAGGACCCTTCCTCACCTGAGTGGTGTCTACGCGGTGACTCTGGCGGGAGGAATGAAGTCTTTCCCGGGCTCAGCCTGCGAGAGGCTCACCAGGGAAGCTGCGGAGATCCCTTTCAGGTCGCAGGGCTGGGTGGCTGGGCCCAGAAACCAGCACGTCGCCATCCCATCTTCTGGAGCACCAGGTGGAGGGTGGGCAGGTGTGCTCAGGTCCCAGTCTTTCCAAGAGGGGCCTGGTTAGGGACAAACTGGCCAGGATTGGCCAGTGGCATGGAGGAGAGAAAGGAAACAGCCTTGAGGATGTACCAGTGAGCATCAGAGGACAGGGCAGAGCCCTCAGCCCTTCCCATCCATTCTCACCTGGGCCTCCGCCTTGTTTTCAGGGCGGCAGCAGGGCGCCCTGGAAGCTTCTGCTCACACTTGGAGGCTCCTGTGGGTTTGTTACCTGTGCTGGGCTTTGTCTTCACAACCACCAGGCTCTGAGGGAAGCAGTTGGAGCCTGTTGTCCACCTCAGAAACGTCCAAGCTGCAGAGAATTTTTACAATAGTTTGAGCCAAACTGAGGGCATATGCCAGGAGCAAGGTCTCAAATGCTTCACAGAATAACAGTCTGAGGCTTGTTTTTTGCATTTGGAATTAAGGAGAGAACATAAGGAAGGTTACATGGAGGTGGGAGAGAGTGAGGCAGGAACTAGATTAAAGGACAGTTAACAAGATGATGTGCTCTCTTGAAGGTGGTCACAGTTTATTCAAAGGTGTGTTAACGTAGATGCACAGAATCAAGGGACAGTGTTGCCTTAAGGCAAAATTAAGCCTTTTAGTAAATTAAAGAAGTGATATGATTGGGGTGTCACCTGCCCAGTTAGGAATTTATGATCAGATTACCCTGAGAGGTTACTTTCCACAGAAGCCCTTTTCTTCCCTTCCCCCCCTCACCCCCCACCCCACATAAAGTTGTAAATAACAGCTGGAAATCGAACTCACATCTCTGACTTGAAAGCCCACATTCTTTCCACTTCTGAGAGGACATTGGTGCCTGCCTATCTGTCTCTCTCTCCATCTGTACAACTCGGCTGTGGCACTGAGCTGTCCGTACGCCTGCTGGGGTATCGCGCACACCAGTTTTGAGCAAAATTTGCATGTCCAATGCATAACTGCTGTTTGTCTTGTTCCATCCTTCAGCCTGACAGTGAATAATCTATTTTTCACTCTGGTGTTCTGAGGCTAATTCCAAGTGTCTTCTGGCTGATGCAGCCTCCCAGGAAGCCAGCATCCAGGCTCCTTCCTCCCCCCCACCCCCACCCCCGCCCCCCAACTCTCCCCTCTCCCTCTTTCTCTCAGTCTGAGGTGAGAATGGCAGGCAGCCCAGTGTCAGGCAGACAGAAGCCCTGCCTACTCCCTTCTCTGACCAATAGACTCTCCAGAGCTGCCCTGAAGATGAACCCCTCTGGGAGCCCGGATGCTCTGTGTCATAACTTTTGACCAAGAGCAGGGACCCCAGTGACCTTTAGGGGTCCACAAGGGCCCTTGCTAACCTTGTATCTGGGCTCCAGAGTTTCATCAGTGAAGAGCTCCCCGAAAAGGGACAGCTGCAGAGAGCCCCCCGCCCCATCCCCACCTCTGCCCCCTCTGGGCCCTACCCTTGCCCCGTCCTGCTTTACACTGTAAGGTCCATTATTTCAGACTCTGCCCAGGACACTCATCTGCAGGGTGAAGACCGTGGGTCCCGAGGACAGAGGGGCATTGTCTACTTCACAGAAATGTAGCAGGCCCCGCCCTGCGGGGAGCCATGCAGACAGACTCACTGCTTCCCAGGAGCATGAAGTCCAGTGGGAGAGACAGGGAACAGCAAGTCTGGGACTAAGTGCTCAGAAGATAGTTTCAGAGAATAATGAGACACTGGTCACCCAGGAGGCAGACCTGTCTGTAGTAAGGGCTCTAAATATTCAGGGATAGAATTTAATATTTGATACTTAAAGAAGCATTAAGGTAGTCCTCATGGGTAAAACTAGAACGCTCTTAGGCTTCCTTAGAGTTATTCTGTGGTTGGTGGTGTTTTTACTTTGAATTATGTTGGGTGGTGGCGGGGGGGGGGTGTTTTGTGCTGGTCTCAGTCTATCAAAACCAATGTTGTGGCTGGACCAGCCCTTGTGGTTCTTACTATGATTATAAAACATCATTCAGCAGTAACCATCAGGAAACTTTGGAAAGACAAGGTTTGTTACATACAGTGAGGTTTAGATGAGACTGAGCGCATGGGCCTGGGGTCTGCTCTTATTCAGGTCAAGGGTGGGGGCCTAGGTTTCCCGGGCTCACTTGTTTTTTTTTTTTGTTTTTTAAATCTGTATTGTTGAGAGTATTACAGATGCCCCCCCGCCCCCCCCCCGTTGCTCCCCTCCACTCAGTTCCTGCCCTTTTCCAGGTCAACAGCACTATTGTCTGTGTACATAGGTAATGCATATATGCATATATATTCTTTGGTTAATCTCTTCCTTTCCCCTCCTTCCCCCTTCCCTCTGAGATTCCTTAGTCTGTTCATGTTTTCATGACTATGATTCTATTTGATTCATCAGTTTATTTTGTTCATTAGATTCCTTGTTTGTTTATTTTGATTTTTAGATTCAATTGTTGATAGATATGTATTTATTGCCATTTTATTCGTATTTTTTTATTTTTTTCATCTTTTTAAAAAAATAAATCTTTATTGAAAGTATTACATATGTCCCCTTCTAAGCCACCTCCACCCCCCCACACACCTTCCTACTCCCCACCCCAGGCCTTCACCACCTTATAATCTGTGTCCATGGGGTATGCATATATGTTCATGGGTTATTCTTTGGTTGATCTCTTCCCACCACCCACTCTCCCACACCTTTTCACTGAGACGCCACAGTCTGTTCCATGTTTCTATGTCTCTGGATCTATTTTGTTCATCACTATTTTGTTCATTGGATTCCACATATGAGAGAGATCATGTGATACTTGTGTTTCTCTGACTGTCTTATTTTGCTTAGCATAATACTCTCCAGGTCCCTCCATGCTGTCTCAAAGGGTAAGAGATGCTTCTTTCTTACTGCTGCATAGTATTCCATGCTGTAAATGTGCCACAGCTTTTTTATCCACTCATCTGCTGATGGGCACTTGAGCTGTTTCCAGATCTTAGCTATTGTAAATTGCACTGCTATGAACATAGGGGTGCATATATTCTTTATGATTGGTGTTTCAGATTTCTTAGGATATATTCCTATAAATGCTATCACTAGGACAAGTGGAAGTGCCATATTTAATTTTTTGAGGAATCTCCATACTGTTTTCCACAGTGGTTGCACCAGTCTGCATTCCCATTAGCAGTGCACAAGGGTTCCCTTTTCTCCACATCCTCACCAGCACTTGTCATTTGTTCATTTGTTGATGATAGTCATTCTGACAGGTGTGAGGTGATACCTCATTGTCATTTTAATTTGCATCTTTTGATGATCAGTGACTTTGAGCATTTTTTCATATGTCTCTTGGCCATCTGTATGTCTACTTTCAAGAATTGTCTTTTGAGGTCCTTTGCCCATTTTTTAATTGGATTGTTTGTCTTCCTTTTAAGTAGTATGAGTTCCTTATATATTTTGGATATTAACCCTTTATCAGATATACCATTGCCAAATATGTTCTCCCAGATAGTAGGCTCCCTTTTTGTTTTGATGATGGTTTCTTTTGCTGTGCAGGAGCTTTTTATCTTTATGTAGTCCCATTTGTTTATTTTCTCCTTAATTCCCTTTGCCCTAGGAGATATTGCTATGAGAGATGTCAGAACTATGGAACAATGACTCCTGCAAGCACTTTTATCTGGAAGAAAGCTGTCCCCGAGTTCTTGCTCTGATCCCAGTCAAGTTAGTTCCTCCCCCAATGTCCCAGGTTTCTTTCAAGCCGCTGCCCCATAGTGTTCAAGTCCAAGTAAGTCTGTGTGCCAGCCCTTTAAGAGGAACTGGCTGGAACTCCAGCAGCCACAATCCCCACTGGATTTTACAGCCCGAAATCACGAGGACTTCTCTTCCCAGCTCTGGAACCTTGGGCTGGGGGACTGGTGTTGGGCTTGGATGCCTGGTGTTGGGCTTGGATGCCTTGCTCCTCACAGGAAGCCTCCCCAGCCTAAGATACCCTCCCAATTAAAAAAATGCCACATGTGGGTGTCAAACCAGCTGGTTCCGTGCCTCTGCCCCTCCTACCAGTCTCAATGTGCTTTCTTCTTTACTTCTCTAGTTGTAGGACTTCTATTTAGCCAGATTTCAGGTGGTTCTGAATGATGGTTGTTCTGTATTTTAGTTGTAATTTTGATGTGGTTGTGGGAGGCAGTGAGTACTGCATTTACCTATGCCACCATCTTGGTTTTCTCTCCTTAACTGGACTGAGGGCTTACTCTGTAGTGGTGAATTTAAAACATAAGAGTGGGAATATTAAAGGAGAAAAGAAACTAAGTAGCCCAAATGGTCAGTGTGGAAATCAACTAAGCTCTCTAAGATAGAAGAACCTCAGTGAGGAGCAGCCTGGCTCCTCATCGCATACAGGCGAGTTTGTGTGGCTGCGATACCTCACTGCAGATGCCTTCTTAGAAGTGGGTGCCGAAGTTGTGCACATGCATCACAAAAAGCAAAAAGCAAATGGCTTACACTGCACCTTTCCTGGGCTGTGGGTGAGCATCACTGTTGTGGGCGTGGTCCGGAGGCCCTTTAGAGAGGTGGCATTTGACTTGAGGTTGAGGGGCAGAGCAACTGCCCTGAGAGAATCTTGTGTCTCCTGTTTCTACAGGAAGCCGGATGGGCAGGGACACATCTCAGGATGTTTTGAAGGACTTTCTTTTCTTGAATCCCGGGGATAAACGTGGAGAGTTAGAGACCCTTGAGCATGATCCCCAATGAAAATTGTGCCGTGTTCACATAACCTTCTTGCCAATACCCACTCACACCTCCTGTCTAGGGTGGAGCACAGCACTTGCTAGATACCTGCTCTGTCTGCATCTCTCAGCTCCAAACATCTCCAAACAAAGTATCCAGAGAGCATGACTAATGCATCAGGACTCTTTGGCTCCCACTCTGTTTCTGTCTTCTGTTGCTGGCATTGCCCTTCTGGTATTTTCCTTCTATGGGCGTCTGAGCCAGCTCCTGGCCCCCAGGCCTGGAATGCTGGTTGTGTTGATGCCACACCTCCAGTGACCAAAGAAAGGGTCTTCATACTTTGGCATTGTTGGGGCAGCCAGCTGGGTTGCTGCTGGGCAGCATCTTGTGTGGATATGTCCCATGTGGAGTCAGTAAGGAAAGGGGAGTCTCTAAAATCCACAGAGGGCTCAGCATGCCTTCAAAATACATCATAGTGGTGGGATTGATTGGGTTTTAAAGGCATGAAGCAAGTGGATCAAAGCAAGATTTTTACCTTTGGTGTTGGATTTTGAACAGTCCTATTAAAATTGCATTCATTAAAGTCATTCTAAACCAAAACTCTGTTTCATTTAAGAAGAGAATGAATACTTACTTTTTACAAAGCAGCTATGAAAAGCATATTTTCTAACTTTTTAGTAGTTCCACCCCTGAAAGCAGCATGTGCAAACGAAGACTAAAGAGAAGAAGTGCCCTGTCCCCAGGCTCTGTCAGCGCGTTTGCCAGGCGTTCTCACCGAGTCCATGAGGTGTGCTGCCCTACACATTCCCAGGAGAGACCCCAGGAGTGGCCTTAGGAAAACACTTAACAGTGCTGGGCCACAGCTCCTCCTCTTCAAGTCAGGACACTGATACCTACACTGGAAGTGGAAAGAGCTGGGCTTAGGGCTTGGCATACCAGCCGGGACCTTGAGTTCCATTCCTTTTGTGGCAGCTTATTCCATGTTTTCATATTTTCACTCAACTGCAAGATTCAGCAAATGTTTATTGTGCCCTGACCATGTAACTTTCAGTGCATGGCAGCACTGTCATAACCTCACCGGAAGCTGTGTTGGATGTTAAGGCCTGGGGCTGCCATTAATGAATTCGCTCGGAGATGCTTGGGAGTCCTCAAAGGCCCTGAGATTTCCTCAGGCAGTCTCTGGCCCATCGCAGAATCACTTTCACACCCAACTTTCCGTGGGGACCTGAACCTGATTCCCTTGGCTTCCCGTCGTGCTTGCCATGTGCGAAACCCCAGGGCTTGTGCACATGGGGAGAGTTCCTTTCTAACCATCTCACACCCACCCTCTTCCACGCAGCACCGAAGGGGTGTTTTGAGTTGGCCGAAGCCCTTTAAAACACCACCACAGTTTGTCCTTACCTGCCAGATTTTCTCCTGTTAGTGTCCCCACAACTCCTTCCATATGATCTTCTTACACTGCTGAATGTTCAATCATCATTTTCGACTTGTGGGAATTCTCTCCTTTGTGAGTTATCCCAGAATTAATCCCAGACAATTCAGGGGACAAATGTAGGTAAAAATAAAATCTCGACAGAGTTCGGGCTCTAGCATCAGGAAGACAAAAGTTCAGATCATGATACTTTTTTATTACTATACAGTGACATTGGGATATTTCCTTATCTTTGAGTTTCTCTTTTAACTGTAAAATGGAGTTAATAATAGGATTCAGTGAGCAAAGGCATTTAGGACTGAGCTCAAAATGGGCACTTAATAAATGTTTGCTTTCTGCCCCTCTGCTTTCTTGCTTTTTCAGAAAAACTGCAGTTCTGTCAGATACATGTCACTTGTGTCAGCCCAGCGCTCTCACAGAAAACAAACATCTTTCTTAAGACACACGACTGGTCCCTTGTGCCTTACTTCCCTGTGTCTGATCCCAGGGGAATCGCCCAGGGCTGGGGAATCCCATCAACCCCCTGTCAAGGCTGCTGTCCCCTTCAGTGGCACCCCCAGGCCCACTGTGTCATCTCAGCTTCTTCCTGAGGGGCATCGGGACCACTTTAGTGCTGGGAACAGTTAGGGACTCTGACCACAGACCAAGGCCAATGAGCCCCAGGAAAGCCGGGTCCTGCTCCTTTTCCGCCTCAGCTCTGCCTCTGCTCAGGCAGTCACCTGAGAACCTCTGTCACTTCCTTGGCTCTTAGATCCTAGATCCCTCCTCCAGCGGGGCTGCAGCCCTTCAGCCACTGAGGGCCACTGGCCTGTGGGGAGGAGGCACCTTTACTAAGGTGACAAGTTCAGAGGCACTGGGGCCCAAGGAACGGGTTCAGAGGCAGCCTGGGGGGCAGCTGAAGACTGTCCTGGCCCAGTCCCTTCTTTGGACATCAAGGTGAGGGTCAAACTGCACTGGGATCCACGATGATTTGTAGACCACCTTGGGATAGATCTGAAGTTTGGTCAGGAAACATTTTCAAACCCATCCAGATGTGAGCTCTTCTCCCAGGGCAGGCCTCACACCCTGTGTGGCCTCCACCCCACTGTCTCCCTGGCTCATGGTGGGTAACCCCAGCCCATGCCCCCCCAGCAGCTGGAGCCGGAGAGCCTTTCACCCTATGTCAGAAGGTGCCCACCTCTTCTCATGACCCCCCTGGCTTCTTCTTTTCCCCAGAGCCCAAGTCTGTGCTGCCTACATGACCCTGCCTGACCCAGCGCCTGCGCCTCCCGGGTCCCTTCTCTCTCCAGCCCATACTGCAGGCTCCCCAGGGATCTGCAGCTGCTTCTGCAGGCCTGGTCACTCCCACCTGTCCACATGCCCCTCTGAGTGTCCCTGACCCCATGTGATGGAGCCCCTTACCCAACACTCCTCATTTTTTCTCACTCCTCCCAAGAAGGTACTTGCATTTACATGGCAGTTGTCTGGGTGACCTGGCTGGAGTGCAGGCTCTGTCTCTCCCCAGCATGGGGAAGGGCACCAGGACTCCCAATAGGACTTGACAGTGAAGCTGAGCAGGCAGTCTGCCCGGCCTGGACCAGGGCCTCGCTGATCTCACTATGGAGAGTGTGTGTTCTCATCCAGCCTTCTTGTACATTCATTCTAACGACATTTGTCAACCCTGAACTGTGTTCCAGGTGCGGGGTAGGTGCCGGGCAGTGCTCAGAGCCCCCCGTGGGCAGAGCAGGGGAGGGGTTCTTAGCTGCTGAAGGAAGTTTCCAAGTGAACTGACTGTGGTTTCAGGCTGAGCCCTTGACACGTGAGCTGTGACATTTACCGAGATGCGGTATTGAAGGACAGTGTGCTCCACCAGCCACTGCAGTGGCCTCAGGGGCTGCAAGGGCTGGCTCAGTGCTCTGCAGCTTCTGCCCTTCGCAGGCCATCGATTTAGGTGGACATGAGAGCACACGCTTTGGGAGAGTTGGGTGAATGAATGGCAAACACGGTGTCGAGGCCCCTTCCGCGTGGTGGGACCACTGTGGTGTCAGATTCCTCAGAGATGCATTTCCCACGGGACCTTGGGAGGAAGGGCCGTGTTCATTTTAATAGCTGTGTTCTGTGCATGGCCCAGACTTACAGTCATCTGGGCCACCCTGAGGCCACGTGTGGACAAAGGAGAGCCCCAGCCAGACGGCAGGGCATTTGGTTTGTTTTCAAAGCTTGCAAATTTCAGGGAACAGTGAAAACAGCATATGGAAGTCTACTGACCCACAGCACAGAATGAACAGTTTACACGAAACCTTTACAAGACTCAAATCCCGCATTTGAGAGTGAAATGATGTCCGGCAAACAACCTTCATTCATAAAATCCTCAATGCTGCCATACGGGCCCAGAAACACGTGTGCCCTCCTGACTGTCAGCATTGTCTGTGGTGTCTGCTTAATGGCATTTCCTCATCTACATCGAGCAAGGCTTTTTAAACTAGGGCTTGCAGGCCACACCTGCCCACCTGCTGCTGCTCTGTCAATAAAGTCTTATTGACCCACAGCCAGGTTCCTTCGTGTAACGTGTCCTCTCTGGTTGTTTTCACACTAAAACAGCAGAGTTGAGTATGTGACGGTGATAGTATGGCATGCAAATCCTGAAATATTGACTATCTGGCTCTTTCTAGAAAGGTTTGCTGACCTGTGACAGAGCACAGCACTGTGCAGGCCAAACGCGTGCTGTTTTCCTACACATCCCTCTTGTTTCTGGGCAACAGGACTTTGTTCTGAGGCTGCCTCAGACCCACGGCATTGTGGCTGCAGGCCCGCCGCCCTTCGCCCTCCGGGGAGCAGCCACCAAACCCCTGGAGTCCACGGCGGGCCTTGCCGCTGTCATGCAGACAGCCCCTCGGTGTCTGAGAAGGGAGCGCTTCTCCTGCAGCAGAGGCTGCAGAGCGGGCATTGCCCTTCCCTGGCCTCCTGGAAGCACTGGCTCCAGGTGTGTGAGACCTGATGTTACCCAGCTGTTAAACCAGTCATCATCTTCCTGGTCCTGCACTGGTGGTGGGATAAGTGGTTACTCGTTCTGGAACACACCGACTTCATGCCGGGAGCTCTGACAGCGAATCTCCTCATTGCCCAGAACTCGATGGTCCTCACTGGAGGCTGTCTCCATGGCATGCGTTTGGATTAGAGGCAAAGCTGTGGGAAACCTTCCTCAAAACTCTTAGGCAAAGTTAGTTACTAATTGGTGTGCATAGAGGGTGATTGGCTCCCCGCACCCAGTAATCGCCTTGCCCCATCTCTTCAAAAAATGTTTGCCAGGTAAATAGGAGCACTCTGGATCCTGCCACTGTCCTGACATTCCAGCCAGCATGGGACCCGAATGTCCCCTTCAGTATTAGCGCAGATCAGACACGTGCCACCAGGTGCCACCAAACCAAAGCTGAGACCACATTGGGTTTGCATCTGACAGGCAGACGGGCTGTGCAGATTCCGCCTGCTCATTTCACTAACCTCACAGTAGCACATTTGACATGAGTGGAGTTTGAACCCCATTTATTGCGTTATAATGGGATTTTAATGCAGTTACATTATATTGGGTGATGTCCATGTGTTTATGGTTGGGCCTTTTCCACCTAGCGCTGAGCTCCCATTGAGGAGGGATGGTTTCCTCCTCAAGCCTGGTATTTGGGGGACACTCAGGCATTGCTGACTGGACAAGGAACAGGTGGGAACTGCCAGCACTTGGAATGATACACATTCTCTGGCCTGAGACCACACTCGGTTTTGGATAGCTCCCCTTTTATGTGCCAGTCCCACATAAGGGGGAGCTGATTCCACCCTCCGAGTGACCCAGAATGAGCCCAGCTCTTCGTGTGGCAGTGATGCCACAGCTCACAGACATTAGCCATGCCCCACCCCAGCCTTCTCATTCTCAGGCCCGGCAATGCCACTTCTCTTGCTTCTGTGACTTAATTTCAGATTGTTCACATATTGGCTGGCTTCCTCAGAATGTGATGATGTCCTCTTGATGTGCTAGGACCAGTGCAGTATTCAAGGTGTTCCATGACTTTTCCACACTATCACCTTTTATTTTAGAAAAAAAAAAATCTTTTATCTAAGTACTAGAGGCCCGGTGCACTAAATTCGTGCATGGGGGGGTGGGGCGGTCCCCTCAGACCAGCCCACACCCTCTCCAATCCAGGATCCCTTGGGGGATGTCCGACTGCCGGTTTAGGCCCGATCCACAGGCAGTCGGACATCCCTCTCACAATCTGGGACCACTGGCTCCTAACTGCTCACCTGCCTGCCTGCCTGATCACCCCTAACTGCCCCCCCCTGCTGGCCTGGTCACCCCCAACTGCCCCCTCCCCCCACCGGCCTGGTCGCCCCACGCAGCCTGTTCAGTCATCCATTCGGTTGTTTTGGTTGCGATGGTCGCTTAGGCTTTTATATATATAGATAGCATAATATACTCACAAGTTCACTAATCAAAATTATGCCCCTTGATGATTGGAAAGAATATATCCTTATAATCACTACCCAGTGGAGCAATGTGGGTGCCAGTGCCCCAGTGCCTCCACCTTCTTCTCCTCCCATATCTTCTAACACCATAGAAGGCTTGTGTCTGTTTTTGAACTTCAAATCATATTTTTGTGTCCAACTCTGTTTTCTGTCAACATTATGTTTATGAGCTACACCTATATTGTTGTAGAGTCTTTAGTTGTCCATTTTCATCACTTTCTGGTATTATTAGCTGAGTTTTTAAATAGACTTCATTTATAGAGCAGTTTTAGGTTCATGCCTGGATTGAGCAGAAGGTACAGAGATCCCCATGTGCCTCCTTGCCCCCACATGCACAGCCTCCCATGACCAGCGTCCCCACCAGAGAGGTGCGTCTGTTACAACTGATGAAGCTACAGTGACACATCCTGTCACCCAGGGTCCAGGGTTTGCATGAGGCATCACTTGGTGTTGTACATTCTGTGGGTTCATGTATAAAAACATGTGCTCAGCTTTACAATATCATACAGAGCGCTGTCACTGCTGTGCTCCGCTGATTCACCCCTCCCTCTCCAGCCCCTGAAACCATTGATCATTCTACTGTCTCCATTGTTCTGCCTTTTCCACAATGTCATATATTAGATGTAGTATGTAGCATATTCAGATCGCCTTCTTTCACTTAATAATATGCATTTAAGTTTCTGTCATATCTTTTTATGGCTTGATAGCTCATTTCTTTTTAGCGCTGGATAATATTCTATTGTCTGGATTTACCACAGCTTATTTATCCTCTCCCCTACTGAAGGAAATTTTGATTGCTTCTAAGTTTTAGTGATTATAAATAAAATTGCTATAAATAACCATGAGCAGGCTTTTTGTGGACATAGGTTTTCTTTGGGTCCATGCCAAAAAGTGTGATTGCTGGATAATAATGTCAGAGTATGTTTAGTGTTGCAAGAAACCACCAAACTGTCTTCCAAAGTTGCTGCACCATTTTCTGTCCCCACCAGCAATGGCTGAGAGCTCCTGTGGCTCCACATCCTCACCCGCATTCGGTGCTGTTGCTGTTCTAATGGGTGTCTAAGTCATATTTTATTGTTTTAATTTGCATTTCCCTGATGACATGATGTGGAGCATCTTTCTCATGTGCTTATTTGCCATCTACATGTCTTCTTTAGTGAGGTGCTTGTGAGGGTCATAGGCCCATTTTGAAGCTGGATTGTAGGTTTTCTTATTATTGACTTTTCAAAGTTCTTTGTGTATTTTGAATAACAGTTTTTTATCAGATATGTCTTTTGCAAATATTTACATAAGTCTGTGGCTTGTCTTTTTATTTCCTTGACAGTATCTTTTGCAGAGCCGAAAATTTTAATTTTGATGAAGTCCAGCTTACCAGTTCTTTCTTTCATAGATCGACTCTTGGGGTTGTGTCCAAAAGTCACCACCACACCCAAGGCTCAGGTCTTCCCTGCTAGTTTCTAAGGTTTTATAGTTCTGTGTTTTACATTTAGTTTGTGATCCATTTTGCGTTAATTTTTCTGAAGGGTATACCTGATAAAGTCTTGATCTAGATTAATTAATTATTTTTTGCCTGTGGATGTCTAATTGTTTCAACAACATTTGTTGAAAAAACTGTCTCTTCTCCATTTTATTGTCCTTGCTTTTTTGTCAAAAATCAGTTTATTATATTTATGTGGGTCTATTTCTAGATGCTATGTTATGTTTTATTGATCTATTAGATCTATTTTTATCTTCTATCACCAATACCACACTGTCTTTAGTACTGTAGCTTTAGTCTTGAAGTCAAATAGTGTCATCCTTGTTCGTCTCTTTCAATATTATGTTGACTATTCTGGTCTTTTGCCTCTCCATATACACTTTATAGTTAATTTGTTAATTGCCACAACATCACTTCTTTAGATTTTGATTGGGATTGCACTGAATGTAGAAGTTGAGAAAAACTGATATTATTACAACATTGAAGATTTCAATCCATGAAAATATACATCTCTCTATTTTGTTCTTCTTTCATTTCATTTATCAGAGTTTTGTAGTTTTTCTCATATAGCTATTTGTACTTATTTTGTTAGATTTTTTTCCATTTTTTTATTAAGGTACTATATGTGTACATATCTTACCATTGCTGCCCCCTACCCCACACCCATACATGCCCCCACCCCCCAGTGTTTTGCGTCCATTGGTTATGCTTATATGCATGCATACAAGTCCTTCAGTTGATCTCTTATCTCCCTAACCTTCCCGCTATAATTTGACAGTCTGTTTGATGCTTTACTGCCTCTGTATCTATATTTTTGTTCATCAGTTTATAATGTTCTTTATTATCCACAAATGAGTGAGATCATGTGGTATTTTTCTTTCATTGACTGGTTTATTTCGCTTAGCATAATGTTCTCCAGTTTCATCCAGGTTGCTGCAAATGGTAAGAATTCCTTCTTTTTTATGGCAGCATAGTATTCCATTGTGTAGATGTACCATAGTTTTCTGATCCAGTCATCTGCTGATGGGCACCTAGGCTGTTTCCAAATCTTTGCTATTGTAAATTGTGCTGCTATGAACATAGGGGTGCAAATATCCTTTCTGATAGGTGTTTCTAGTTTCTTTGGATATATTCTTAGGAGTGGGATTACTGGGTCAAATGGGAGTTCCATTTTTAATTTTTTGAGGAAACTCCATACTGTTCTCCACAGTGGCTGCACCAGTCTGCATTCCCACCAGCAGTGCACGAGTGTTCCTTTTTCTCCACATCCTCGCCAACACTTGTCGTTTGTTGATTTGTTGATGATAGCCATTCTGACAGGTGTGAGATGGTACCGCATTGTTGTTTTGATTTGTATCTCTCGGATAATTAGTGACTTTGAGCATGTTTTCATGTGTCCCTTGGCCTTCCTTCTGTCTTCTTTCAAAAAGATTCTATTCAGATCCGTTGCCCATTTTTTTATTGGATCATTTATCTTCCTTTTATTAAGTTGTATAAGTTGCCTGTTGATGTTGGAGATTAAACCTTTATCAGTGATAACATTGGCAAATATGTTCTCCCATACAGTGGGCTTTCTTGTTGTTTTGTTGATGGTTTCTTTTGCTGTGCAAAAGCTTTTTATTTTGACGCAGTCCCATTTGTTTATTTTCTCTTTAGCTTCCATTGCCCTAGGAGCAGTATCAGTGAAGAAGTTCTTTCGGCATATGTCTGAGATTTTGCTGCCTGTGGATTCCTCTAGTATTTTTATGGTTCCCCATCTTATGTTTAAGTCCTGTATCCATTTTGAGTTTATTTTTGTGTATGGTGTAAGTTGGTGATCTAGTTTCTTTTTTTTGCATATATCTGTCCAATTTTCCCAACACCATTTATTGAAGAGACTGTCTTGACTCCATTGTATGTTCATGCCTCCTTTGTCAAATAGTAATTGAGCATAGTGGTTTGGGTCGATATATGGGTTCTCTATTCTATTCCATTGGTCTATATGTCTGTTCTTGTGCCAGTACCAGGCTGTTTTGAGAACAGTGGCTTTATAATACAGCTTGAAATCTGGCATTGAGATCCCACCTACTTTGTTCTTCTTTTTCAGGATTGCTGCTGCTATTCGGGGTCTTTTTTAATTCCAGATGAATTTTTGGAGAGTTCTTTCTAGGTCTGTGAAATATGCCATTGGTATTTTAATGGGGAGTGCATTGAATCTATAGATTGCTTTGGGTAGTATGGACATTTTAACTATGTTGATTCTACCAATCCATGAACATGGTATGTTCTTCCATCTGTTTGCGTCTTCCTCTATCTCTTTTTTCAGTGTCCTGTAGTTTTCCACGTATAGGTCTTTTACCTCCTTAGTTAAGTTTATTCCTAGGTATCTTAATTTTTTGGGTGCGACGGTAAATGAGATTGCTTTTTTAGTCTCTCTTTCTGTAAGTTCACTATTGGTGTATAGAAATGCCATAGATTTCTTGGCGTTAATTTTGTATCCTGCTACAGTGCCGAATTCATTTATTAAGTCTAATAGTTTTTTGATGGAGTCTTTAGGGTTTTTTATGTACAATATCATGTCATCTGCAAATAAGGACAGCTTCACTTCTTCTTTTCCAATTTGGATGCCTTATATTTCTTCTTCTTGTCTAATTGCAATAGCTAATACTTCCAGTACTATGTCAAACAGGAGTGGTGAGAGTGGGCATCCCTGTCTTGTTCCTGTTCTTAGGGGAAATGGTTTTAGTTTTTGCCCATTGAGTATGATGTTAGCTGTGGGTTTATCATATATAGCTTTTATTATGTTGAGGTATGATCCTTCTATTCCCACCTTGTTGAGAGTTTTTATCAAGAAAGGGTGTTGGATTTTGTCAGATGTTTTTTCTGCATCAATTGATATGACTATGGGATTTTTATCTCTCAATTTGTTTATATGATGTATCACGTTTATTGATTTGCGGATATTGTACCATCCTTGCATTCCTGGGATAAATCCTACTTGGTCATGGTGTATGATCTATCTGATGTACTGCTGGATCCAATTTGCTAGAATTTTGTTGAGGATTTTGGTATCTGTGTTCATAAGGGATATTGGCCTGTAATTCTCTTTCATTGTGTTGTCTTTATCTGATTTTGGTATTAGGGTAATGCTGGCTTCATAGAATGAGCTTGGGAGTGAGCCTTCCTCTTGAATTTTTTGAAATAGTCTGAGGAGGATAGGTTTTAGTTCTTCCTTGAATGTTTGGTAAAAGTCCCCTGTGAAGCCGTCTGGACCCGGGCTTTTGTTTGCTGGAAGCTTTTTGATGACTGCTTCAATTTCTTCCATAGTTATTGGCCTATTGAGATGTTTAGATTCTTCCTGATTGAGTTTTGGAAGGTTGTATTTTTCCATGAATATGTCCATTCCCTCCAGGTTGTCCAGTTTGTTGGAATAGAGTTGTTCGTAGTATTTTTTAACAATCCTTTGTATTTTGGTGGGGTCTGTTGTTATTTCATTTCTGATTTTGTTTATTTGGGTCCTCTTTCTTTGCTTCTTGGTGAGCTTGGCTAGAGGTTCATCAATCTTGTTTATCCTTTCAAAGAACCAGCTCTTGGTTTTGTTGATCTTTTGTATTGTTTCTTTGGTCTCTATGTCATTTATCTCCACTCTGATCTTTATTATTTCATTTCTTCTGCTTACACTGGGCTTTTCTTGTTGCTCTCTTTCTAACTCTTTGAGTTGTAGGGTTAGGTAATTTATTACCATTGTTTCTTGTTTTTTGCAGTAGGCTTGTAGAGCTATGAACTTCACTCTCAAGACTGCTTTCGCTGAGTCCCATAGATTTTGGATTGTTGTGTTTTCATTGTCATTTGTTGCCATGATATTTTTTATTTCTTCCTTGATCTCTCTGGTAAGCCAGTCATTGTTTAATAGCATGCTGTTTAGTCTCCAAATAGCATGTGTTTGATTTTTTTGGATTGCTTTTATTGTAGTTGATTTCCAGTTTTTTGCCACTGTGATCTGAGAAGATGCTTGATATGATTTCTATCTTCTTGAATTTGAAGAGACTTTGCCTATGTCCCAACATATGGTCTATTTTTCAAAATGTCCCATGTGCACTTGAGAAGAATGTATATTCTGTGGGTTTGGGGTGAAATGTTCTGAAGATGTCAATTAACTCCATCTGGTCTAGTGAGTCATTTACGATTGATGTTTCTTTGCTGATTTTTTGTTTAGAGGATTTGTCCAATGGTGATAGTGGGGTATTAAAGTCTCCTACTATGATTGTATTGCTGTCAATCTCTTCCTCGATATCCTCCAGGAGGGTTTTTTTTTTTTTGTTTTTTATGTATTTGGGTGCTCCTGTATTGGTTGCATATATGTTTACCAGAGTTATTTCTTCTTGTTGGATTGCTCCCTTTGGTATTATGAAGTGGCCTTCCTTATCTCTTTTTATGTCCTTCACTTTGAGATCTAATTTGTCAGATATAAGTATTGCTACCCCAGCTTTTTTTTTCATTTCCATTCGCCTGAAAAACCTTTCTCCATCCCTTCACCCTCAGTCTGTGTGCATCTTTTTTTTTCTGAGGTGGGTTTCTTGTAGACAGCAGATATATGGGTCTTGTTTTCTTATCCAATCCATTACCTTATGTCTTTTGATTGGGGCATTTAATCCATTTACATTTAAAGTTATTATTGATAGGTACTTATTTGTCGCCATTTTTATTCTTTACCCCTGTGTTCCTTCTTCATTTCCTATTTCTTTTTTCTTTTTTCTTTCTTTCTTTCTTTCTTTTTTTTTTTTTTACAGCAGACACTTTAGCATTTCTTGCATTGCTGCTTTGGTGGTAATAAATTCCCTTAGTCCTTTTTTGTCTGTGAGCTCCTGATTTCACCTTCAATTTTCATTGATAGCCTTGCTGGGTACAGTATTCTTGGATTCAGACCCTTCCTTTGCATGACTTTGTATATTTCATTCCATTCCCTTCTGGCCTGATGAGTTTCTGTTGAGAAATCAGTTGCTAGTCTGATGGGGGTTCCTTTGTATGTAACTTTCTGTCTCTCTCTGGCCGCTTTTAAGATTTTTACTTTGTTGTTGGTGTTTGCCAATTTAATTATAATGTGCCTTGGTGTCGGTCTTTTGGGGTTCATTTTGCTTGGGACTCTGTGAGCTTCTTGGATTTGTGTGGGTTTTTTCTTCCCTATATCAGGGAAGTTTTCTGTCATTATTTCTTCAAACAGGTTTTCTATTCCTTGCTCAGTTTCCTCTGCTTCTGGAACCCCTATTATGAGGGTGTTGTTTTGTTTTGTGTTGTCCCAAATTTCCCTTAGGCTTTCCTCCTGCTTTTTAATTTTCTTTTCTAGAAGCTGCTCTACTTGGGTATTTTTTCCCACCTTGTCTTCTAGCTCACTGATGCAGTCCTCTGCTTCTTCTAGTCTACTCTTGATGCTTTCTACTGAGTTCTTTACAGCAGCGATGTCATTTTTCATTTCTTCTTGGTTCTTCTTCATTTCCTCTTGGTTCTTACTCATATCGTTGAATTTGTCTTCCATTCTTTTCAGCCACCTTATGACCATTTCTCTGAATTCTTTCTCTGACAGGTTGCTTGCCTCTATTCGTTTGCTTCCTTTTCTGGTGATGCCTGCTTTTCTTTCATATGCGGGCTGTTTCTTTGTCTCCCCATGATCTCTCTTCTCCGGATGTCTGGTTATGTAGTTCTCTCTCTCCTGCGTTGATTTAAAGGCACAAAATACAACACAACCAGGTACGACACACAAGGCACTGAACATAAATGTATTCACAATATTAATAACCCCCAATAAAGGTGACCACCAGAGAAAGACAAATTAGGGGATAGGAGAAAAAGAAGAAGAGGAAAGAGAGAGAGAGAAAAAAGTAGTGCCAGAATGAAATTGGGAAAAAGAAAAAAAAGTAAGAGAGAGAAGAAAGAGACTAAGAAAGAAAAGGGGAACAAACTATATATATGGGGAGAAAACTCCAATAGAACAGCCACTAATCCCAGCAAATTCCAGCAACAAATACCTGGATATGAATGCAAACTACAAACAACTAATATCAAGTGAGGCGAGGGAAAACAGAAGCAAAAAACAAACAAAAATAACACAAACAAACAAAAAGAATAAGCAAAACAATCTCACAAAAAAGCATAAAAAATCGATATAATCAACATTCAAGGAAACAACAACAAAAGGACAGAGAGAAAAACAATTTTTTGGTAATTAAGACAGAGAAGAGAGAGGTGTGTATGGACTTGGAGCAGGGGATTGGAAATCCTATCTAATAAAAGAGTAATATGCAAATTAACCATCACTCTGCTACATGCACAAGCCATGCCCACCAGCCATCAGAGCGAGTATGCAAATAAACCCAACCAAGATGGCTACAGCCACAGAGAGCAGGAGGGAGGCTTGGGTTTCCCTGGTAACAAAGGAAGCCAAGCTTTCTGCCTGCCCTTGCAGGCCTATGCCTCCACTCAAGGCTACAAAGTTTCAATTATAGAAGGTAAACAAATCCAAACAGAAATGGCAGTAGCCACGGAGCTGGAAAGAGCAGGAGGCTAGAGTTGCCCCCTGTTTTCTGCACACTCTGGCCGGCCCAGGCTTCCGCGTAAGGCTACAAAGTTTCAATTATAGAAGATATACACAAACCCCAACAGAAATGGCTGCCAGCCACGGAGCGAGCAAGAGGCTTGGCTCCACTCCAGGCTACAAAGTTTCAATTGTAGAAGGTAAATAAATTCCAAATACCAGGGCCTCCACTTGGGTTGCCAGGGCGCGTGGCTGGCCTGCAAACCACCACAGGCCCCTCGCTCAGGCCACCCCACACCCCAAGGGAACCCCCACCTGATCCGGGACACCCTTCAGGGCAAACCAGCTGGCCCCCACCCATGCACCAGGCCTCTATCCTATCTAATTAAAGAGTAATATGCAGATTGACCATCACTCCAACACACAATATGGATGCCCCCATGTGGTCAAAGATCTTGCCCCCAGGTGGACACAAGATGGCCACCACAAGATGGCCAGCAGGGGAGGGCAGTTGGGAGGTACCAGGCCTGCAGGGGAGGGCAGTTAGGGGTGACCAGGCTAGCAGAGGAGGGAAGTTGGGGGCAAAAAGGCTGGCAGGGGAGCAGTTAGACATCAATCAGGCTGGATTTGAGTGGTTAGGGGGTGATCAGGCTGGCAGGCAGAAGTAGTTAGGGGAAATCAGGAAGGCAGGCAGGCGAGCAATTGGGAGCCAGCAGTCCTGGATTGTGAGAGGGATGTCCGACTGCCCTTTTAGGCCCGATCCCACTGGGGCAGTCAGACATCCCTCGAGGGGTCCCAGATTGGAGAGGGTGTAGGCTGGGCTGAGGGACACACACCCCCACCCCTGTGCATGAATTTCGTGCACCGGGCCTCTAGTTAAATATATAAGTAGGGTGAAATTTTAACAGGGGATAAACAGAAAGAATAGGGAAAATCTAAAGCAGGAAAAGGGTAAGATAAACAGGACACCAAAAAAGGAGAAGTTAGGAAGAGAGTGATGGCATAAAGGTAGAATTGAGATAGAGTAAAACGATGCTAAAGGAAAGATGAAAATAGAATGTAGAACACTGATCCCAAAGTAAAATAAAGAGAAAATAAAATGACACTTTAAAAAAAAAAGGTAAAATAGTAGTAGTAATAATAGTGATTGAAAAAAATTAGTTTCTTAATGAAAAGATGAAAAAAATAAAAATAAAAAAGTAAAATGTGCAGTAGTGAAGGTCATTCACTTCGACTATTGTTCTGTTCGGCATGCCTGTTTCCCAGTCAGGACAGTATTGCAGTTCCCTGCGTTCCACTGCTCCTCAGTGTTGTAAGCCAGTCCTGATTTTTAAGCAGGCAGTGTGTCTTAATTTCCTGTATTCCTTTGTGATTACACAAGAGTCAATTTGTGATTCAGCCCCTGGGTGGCAGTGTTTCTGGATTGACTTCCAAATCTATAATTCCTCTCTAGCCTGTATTTAGATCCTACTCTCCCTGTGGCACTCAATACCGGTTTGTGGGAGTGGGCTGCCCCAGAGCTGGCTCTCCGATGGTCACTACCCGCTCCGATCCCCAGGTTCCAGAAAAACAACTTTCCCCTGCGGTCTCCCAGGGTGTCCCCAACTGGGTGATCCTATGTATTGGGCTTAGTAATCAGAAGCAAGGATTTGAAGAGGAAAAAGCACAAGTGTGTGAACAACGGGTCTGCACGCAATCTGCGCAGTCCCCTTTTCCCCCTTGGGTCTAAGCAGCCGGCACACTTTTGGAATTTTTAGGCTGTCCTTTTGTGTCAGATCAAAATGGGTTGCTTTTTAGAGATCCCCTCTGTTAGCAGCTCTGAGGACCCCCTTCCACATCCACGGATCACGCCAGCCCCAACAGCCACAGATTTTTCTAGGCGCAGACTTCCCCCGGTCCTCCAGCTCCCGCAATGCGTGAGTTTCTCTCTCCCGCCAGGACCAGAGACCTCACCTTATCCCAGGTGAAATCTGACCTTTCCATGGTGGAGGGTAGAGCTCCTCTGAATCCGTGTGTTTGTGCCAATTGGGGACTAGTGTTCTGGGGTTCGCAGTTGTTCGGTGGGTGCTGCAGTTGTAGATTTTCAGGCTTCCAATTAGATCCACTTTCCCCTTCAAGATGGCGTGGTCTCCGCATCCGAGCCCGTAGCTCTGGGAGGGGACCCAGCAGCAGTGGGGGCTGCCCGGTCAGGGGAACCCCGTCCAGCAGTCCCCCACATTCTCCTGGAGTATAGCTGTCCCTTAATTCACCAACAAACACTCCCCGTGCGACCCTCAGCTGTTCTTTCTTTCTGCTCTGGGACAAGGCTCGGGACCCGTCTGTCTATTCCACCACCATTTTTCTTCTCCTATTTTGTTAGATTTATACCTGAATATTTCATTTTTAGATGCTAATGTAAACAGTATTGTGATTTTAATGTCAAATTCCACTTGTTCATTTTATTGTGCTTCACTTTGTTGCACTTTGCAAATATTGCATTTTGTACCGATTGAAGGCAAGACCCTTGCCTTGCTTTTTTGCTTTTTTGCAGTGATCTAGATCTGAACCCATAGTATCTCCAATGCATGCATGTATATATAAAAGTGTTTAACTTTTATATATTAATCTTCTATCCTGAAACCTTGCTATAATTTGTCATTAGTACCAGAAGTTTTTCACTGATTCTTTCAGGTGTTTTTTTTTTAATTAAATTTCTTGGGGGTAACATTTGTTAATAACATTATATAAATTTTAGGTGTACAACAAAATAGCACAACGTCTGTATACTCTATTGTGTACTCACTACCTGTGTACTTGTCTCCTTCTGTCACTTTGTATTTAACCCCTTTTGCCTCTTTCATCCTTCCCCTACCCCTTTTTCCTCTGGTTCCCGTAATCCTGTTGTCTGCATCTATGAGGGGTTTTTGTAGTTCTTCATTTGTTGCTTTTTGTATACTAGCCCACATATGAGTGGAATATTAAGAATCTTGTATTTTTCTATCTGAATTACTTCACTTAGCATAATACTCTCAAGATCCATCCACCCATGTTGTTACGAATGACAATATTTTATCTTTTTATGGCTGAGTAGTATTCCATTGTATATATGTACCACTGCTTAATTCAATCATATATCAAAGGACACTGGGTTGTTTCTATGTCTTAGCTATTGTGAATAATGCTGCGATGAACATAGGGTACATATATCTTTACAAATAAGTGTTCTCAAAATTTTGGGGTAGATACCCAGAAGCAGAATTGCTGGGTCACATGCTAGCTCTATTCTTAATTTTTTGAGAAATCTCCATACTGTTTTCCTAGCAGCTGTACAAGTTTACATTCCCACCACCAGTGTACAAGGATTCCTTCTTCTCCACATCCTCACCAACACTTATCTCTTGTCTTACTGAAAATGGCCATTCTGACATGTGTGAGGTGGTGTCTCATTGTGGCATTGATTTGCATTTCCCTAGTGATGTTGAGCATCCCCCCTCCCCCTGCCCCCAGATATTTGTTGGCCATCACTATGACTTCCTTGGAAATGTATCTATTCAGGTCCTCTGCCCATTTTTTAAAAATTTATCTTTATTGTTTAAAGTATTACAGATGTCCCTCTTTACCTCCCCCCTTAACCCCTTTTGTCCCCCTTCCTCCCCCTCCCCAGGCCTTCTTTAATGACATTGCTTCTGTTGTGGTAGTGTTATATGAGTTCTTTTTGCTATTTTTTAATTGTATTTTACATTCCTTATTATTTTGTATTAGTTTCAGGTATACGGCATAGTGGTTCCCCCCAATATTTCCAGTACCCATCTGCACCATACATAATTATTACATTATTATTACAATACTAGAGGCCCGATGCATGAAATTTGTGCAAGGACCTTGGCCCCCGCCACCACTGGCGGCCGCCTCTGCCTCGGCCCCCGCTAGCCGCAGCTTTGTCCAGAAGGAAGCACGTCCGTAAGACATCTGTTCTAATTAGCATATTGCGCTTTTATTATTATAGATTATTGACTATATTCCTTATGCTGTACTTTACATACCCATGACTATTTTGTATCTACCAATTTGTGCTTCTTAATTGCTTCACTTTTTTTACCCAATGCAAGCCCCCCACTTCCCCATGCAACAATTAGTATTAGTCTGCTTTCTGAATCTGTTTTGTTTGTTCTTTTATATTGTTCTTTAGTTTCCACATATAAGTAAAATCATAACTGACTTATTTCACTTAGCATAATACCCTCTAGGTCAATTCATGCTGTTGCAAATAGTAAGAATTCATTCTTTTTTATGGTTGAGTAATATTCCATTGTATATATGTACCACCACTTTTTAGCCACTTTATTGATGGGCACATGGGAGGCTTGAATATCTTGGCTATTGTAAATAGCGCAGCAATGAATATAGATTTGGTTAATTCTTGGTACCAGAAATTTTTTTAAAATAATATATTTGTATTGATTTCAGAGAGGAAGGGAGAGGGAGAAAGAGATAGAAACATCAATGATGAGAGAAAAATCATTGATAGGCTGCCTCCTGCACACCCCACACCTGGGATGGAGCCAGCAACCTGAACATGTGCCCTGACCAAGAATCGAACTGTGACATCCTGGTTCATAGGTTGATGCTTAACCACTAAGCCATGCCGGCCAGGCTAGAAATTCTTAAATACAAGTATAGGCACCTGATGTTTTAAAAAGTCAAAAATTGAATTTTCCATTCAATATTTTCAGACCACAGTTGACCATAGGTAACTGAAACTGTGGGAAGCAAAACCAAGGATAAAGAGGGACTCCTGCATATTGTAAATGGAAAACATTTGAGAATCTTTGCAGCTGTAATCACTACATAAAAAAAGAGAGATATCCTGGGTGAAAATGTAAGGGGTGGCTGTTTTCACATGCCATATCTCAGAATGGATAATAAACGTTCTTTGAATCATTGCTTAGAATCTTTTCTGGGCTTCAACAGCGCTAACAGATCTCTTGTTTTCTCTTTTGTTGTGTGGATGTCCATGTGGTTGTACACATTGTGGGCTCTGGCAATTCCAGGATGAAATCCTGACTGTGATCAGAAGAGTGGATGACAACTGGGCAGAGGGAATGCTGGGAGACAAGATTGGAATTTTCCCCCTCCTGTACGTGGAGGTAAGGCCACGCTCTCTCAGGCTCGCTTCCTCTTTCCCCCCCAGGTTCTTTATTTCACCAGACCAGGTGTAACATGACTGTGGAGCCCCCTTTTCTAAGAGAGAAAGAGGCTACTCCACAATAATCTAAGGTCAATTAGGGTTTTATTCACATGTCAGTGCTATAAGATTTGCTTTGGTCAGGTTTGAGCGGTCTGTCCCAGGCCTGGCTTGAATCATCTCACTCTGGGCACAAAGGAGGGCTCCCTGTGGACCTTCCCCAGTGTTCATGGGAAACCCGTGCCTGGCACCCATTTTTCTGAGACTCTCTTAAGTGCTGTTGCTCTTGTCTCCCCAACCCCAGAGCTCATACAGAGCTGAGGGAAATGTCGCCAGGCTATGTGCAATGTCTTCTTGGGACTCTGGATGATTGGGCAAGTTCATCCAACTGCAAGTCCCTAAAGCGAAGATGATCTGAAGCTAATTGGAGGCCCATTAATTTCCTCTCTTTTCTGTTACTATGAAGCACTAGGTTTCTAGTAGGTTATGGGCCGCTGCTGAGGAGGAAGCATATTGGATGTGTGGCTTCTGACCCCCTGCTCACCGCTGTGTATGTGTAGGAGTGTTTGCCCGTGCGTGCGCCATTTGTCAGTGTATGTCCATGTGCTGTTCATGGCTGAGCATGCACATCATCCTGTGACTACTGGAGTCATCCCTGATGAGAGGCAGACCTGGGATTTGGACACAGGTTATTTGCTCTAATTGAGCCCTTCACTCCCCTCCCCCCCACTAACCTGCGTTCACTCAGCTTCGTAGGCGACGTGGTTGGTTTGCCACACTTACCTAGCGGTGTGTAGGTGCCAATAGGTGTTTGTTAAACACATCTGGTGATTCCTGTCGCTTGCAGGATGAAGTCCACTTACTTTAGCATGGCATTCAAGGCCCTTTGCAGCTTGACCCTGATCTTTTTCCAGCCTTATCTCTAGTCATTTCCTCCCTCTTCCCTAAATTTTGTGGTCCTCTCAAATTTATTTTGGAAAAGCTGACTAGGACATTCTAAGATCCTCCCACAGCAATAACAGTAAGTACACACACACACACACACACACACACACACACACACCCTTCTATAGTACACCTGTAAGCACAATTTCCTTCCTACCAGGTAAGCTTCTATTTTTGCATTTGCTTTAGTTCCCAGGGGGGTGTTCTTTTCCATCCTGCTGCTTAAGATAAAAGGACCTGAAGGAGTAAAACACCTGTGCTCCCAGACATTTCAGCTCATGGGAATTTCCCCAACAGACGCTTACACGGTACTCAAAGGCATATGTAAGAATGCCCATAGGAACTTACTATGCTGGCCCCAAACTAGAAACAGTTCAGATGTCCACCAACAGTTGTAGTGGTATGGATAAATAAAGTGTGGTGGGTCCACACCATGGAATACTACCCATCAGTGAAAAGGAACAAAGATTAATGCACATGAAAGCATGGATGACTCACAGACACACTTTTGGAAGAAGCCACACAAAAAAGCATGTGCTGTGTGATTTTAAAGGAAGTTCAGAAGCAGGCAGAGGGAGTCCTGGCACGGATGTCAGAGCGTGGTGGCTGTAGGGGACGGCTGAGGGGAAGAGGTGGGAGGGAGCTTCTGGCGTGGAGATATTTTACACCTTGGTCCTGGGAGTGATTACACAGAGGGAGCAACTGCGAGACGGTGCACAGGTAATGTTTATGCACTTTTCTGTAGACTACAATTTAAGAAGCTCAGAGAAAATCTTGTAGGGAACCCCAAGGTCGTGGCAGCCACACCCTGCTGAAGGTGGGTAAGGCCGGTCAGCTACCCCCTTCCCCGGAGGGGCTCAGACGCGGGCAGGGAGGCAGAGCGCTGGCCAGGGCTGGGGAACCAAGCAGCCGGGCTCTCTGCCAGCAGTCCCTGCAGACACATCAAAGGCCAAGCCAGTCTGCCCAGTGTCCACCTCCCTAGCCACTGGGGCCCTTCCTTTCAAATACTGCTCCCTCCAGGATGTGAGGGAGGCGCCTTCATCTTTCCATCCCTGTGGCCCTTCATGCCCAGGCCTCCACTCACAGGTCCGCCTCTGCTCTGAGGACAGCCTCCCTCCTCCCAGGAGCAAGGGCAGGCACACCTGCAGCAGCCCTGGGCAGGGGCCTGCTCCTCCCTGCGCTGCACCGCCCTGGGCTGGGCTGCAGCCTGTGCGGTGCTCGGCCCCATCCCAGCACCCCAGGTGCCAAGACACAGCCGCAGCATGGCCGGCAGAGAGCTCTGAGACAGACTCCTGGCTCCCAGCACTGAAGACAAGAAGCCCCCGGTGGGCATTTCCCGAGACTGAGACTGTTTCACTATTTCTCTGTCAGTCAGGTCTGGAAGCACCTGAAGAATGGGGTAAAAGCCCAGTGTGACTCCTGCCTCATATGTAGCCTTGGGGTGGAGCCTGGTGGGTCCAGAGGCTCACAGTTTTACTGCCTGTCTCCTCTGGGAGGGGACTGGGCATTTGTGATCGGAGTGGTTGGAGCTTGGGTCCTTCTCAGAGTTTGCAGCTGAGCCAGACTGGCACCCAAGAGGGAGCCTTGGCTTTGGTTTTTGGCTGCTGGTCAGGCAGATGGCACATTTTGGAGCACTGTTTGTCCCTGAAAATGAGCCTGGGGCTCAGGAAGTGGGGCTGGACTCAGGCTCCTCACAGGACAGAATTACAAGAGCCCCGCCCCCCCTTCCCCCGTAGCTGTGCTTTGAAGAGTGGTGCAGGATGCACGCAGGTTGTGGGCAGGAGGCCGCGGGGGCCTAGGTGTGCTTTCCATCGTGCAGTGAGGCCTGGGTCTTTAAGAAGTAAAGGAGAGCTCTGCTCTGCAGACGGTGTGGTCCTCCTCCGCCTGGATCCATTTCTTTGCCCCGGGCTTATTTGACAGGCATAGTGGACACGTGGTGTAGAACCAGCCTGGGGTGGCCTGGCCTCATGCTGCGGGCAGCCTGTTTGCTGAGAAGGGAGCCCTGTCTCCAGACTGCCTGCTCCTTGTGGACTGTGGAAATCATCTTCTCACCCATCCTCTCCACAGCCACTGCCACCAGCTGCCTGCTGCACCTGCACCCCTGGCCTGTGCCCGCTGGTCGCTGGCACTAAATCTGCCTGCACCTGGCTCCCTTGCCCAGACTCTTCCTCATCAACCTCTGACCTTTCATTCCCCAGGCCTTTGACCCCTCACCTCGCTACCTTTCAGCTCCACTTCCTGATTCCGTGGCTCCCAGCCTGCACTCTTGAACCTGCTCCCCCCCATTCTTTTCTCCCCATTGATTTTGTGGACCGTCACCATTTGTGCCCATGTCCACATCCACATGGGGACTGATGTCTTGTCTCACTGGCACCTGCCTGTTTGCCAGATGACTGCTGGACAAGGTGCCCTCACCTGCTGCCTGCGCCGATCCCCCAGCGGGTGTCCACCCAGGACAGAGAGAGGACCAGCTCTAATCCTCAGGGATCAAACCAAACATGAGACAGGGCTGCCTCCACATCCCCGGTCCTGAAGGGGAAGCACAGTTGTCGGTGTTTTGGTTTTTTGGAACACACTGTTCTGGTGGAAGTGAGAAGGATTCGGCGGAAGGGAATGCCTCAGGCCCAGGGGCAGGAGAGCCCTGGTCCCCAAGTGTGAGGGCTGCAGTGCCACCCACGGGGTCACTGTGCTGTGGCATGTGGCAGCTCTGGTGGTTCCATCGCTTGACTGGGTCTGGTGCTGGTGGCCCCGCTCTGAAGCAGCAGCACCCGGCCTGAAGTCCCGCCAAGCCAGCCTCACTCTCCTTTTCCACTGTCTCTGAGACGGCACACCCGGGGTCTGCCCTCGGTACGGCCCTCAGGCTGCGCCCTGAGAGCGGGCCCACTTCTCATGGGCCAAGTCCAACACTACACACTAGATGTCTGGCCTTTGGCACGTTCCTAAAACTGCTGGAGCCTCCGTTTTCTCTCTCAAATGAGGGCAACAGCATGGACCTCCCAGGGTAGTGGTGAGGCTTAAAGGCAATGACGGGGAGCACAAACCAGGCCTGGCATCCGAAGGAGCGGAAGGCTTCTCTGCTGTGTGTTAGATGAATAACTGCTCGGTGGTCTATCCGTGTGTTTATGGGAGATCTTCTTGTCATCCCTAGGCACTGACCATACTTGACCTTGTATGGCTGTTTTCTCACAGGCACTCATTTCTGCTCCCAGCGGGGATGGGGGCTCCTTGAGGGCAGGTGTTCCCCTCCTTCTATGCCACATGGCAGCCCCTGCAGCGGTTTCCCGAGCTGAGCGACGTTTGCAGGTGGATAATGCCCACGAAGCAGGCACACAGACACTCCTGGGTGGCAGGATAGGAGGTGGAACTCACTCGAATGCTGTCCTCAGGAGCACAGCTGGGAGTCAGCCTCAGACTGGAGACCTCAGGAGAGGACAGCTGCGCTTGGCCTGGTACTCCGAGTCTCTGTGGGGACCTGCATGGAGTCTCATGGGACACATTAACAAATTTGCCTGTGATGCTTGTCTGAGAGAACACCTCTCCATGGGGCCAGAATTAAGATTCCAAAGACTGCAAGGGCTGGAAACGCAGCTGAAAAGAATGATGAGATGTGGTGTATATAAACACCAAATTCACCTCACAGTCAGATCAGCTGCTCAAGCAGAGTAATGGGGAGACCCAGCTCCCCCGCAGTTAACTGAAAAGGGCCTCCGAAGTGGTTCGGCAATATGTGGTGCTTATTTATACTGCGTAGGATATCTCCGTGTGGTTGTGTGTTTGTGGATGGTTTCCTAGGTGACAATCACATAGGGTACAAGGATATACGTTGGTGTATACTCATACCCCCCACTTTCACATAATCAGCCCACACCATCTCCTCTCTGGCGGCAAATGGGGGTCGGGGGGGTGGTCTGAGGAGGTAGGAATCTCTCCGTAATTTCCACTAACTGTCCATGATGAAGAGGTAAAGAGTGGCTGTTCTGAGCCTCGAATGGACCTGAGTCTGGTGTGAGGACAGGCGGAGACAGTTGAGGACACTGCCCAGCTGCTCTTCCATTCAGGGGGAGAGCCCTCAGCATCCCAGGAGCCTTCTGCTGCCTTCGGATCTGGCTTGGAAGAAGAGATCCAAGCAGTTCCTTGGAGGAAGGTCTCACCCCCCCTCACAGACTAGTGTTCCATTAGAGCCGTGACTACTTCACTCATTGTCTGCTCTTGTTTGGCAGCTTCTCGGGGCGTATTGGGGGAGAGAGCATCCTCCCCATTTGTCTGATAAGGAATGTGAAGCTCCTTGCAGTGGGGCACTGGGGTGCGGCCGCCCGGCCCAGCCTGGCACCTTCCCCAGTGTGGGCAGGTGTACATCAAAGGGGAGGGGCATTTTCTTGACCCAAAGGAGGCGTGGCCAGTGCCAGGGAAGCCTCGGGGCTCTTCTGGAAATGAAATGTTTCAGGGAAAACTTCTTATGAGCGAAACAACCAGAGGCCTGGCTTAGCCCAGCATGTGTGTGTGCATCTGCAACCCAGGCATTAGAGGGTTGGCCCCAGAAGGGAGAGGCTGAAGCAGGTGGTAAACCCTGGTCAGGGACGGCCTTTGCAGGACTCAGACATGAGAAGCGGAAATGGGGCACATTGAATTGGTGGAGCTGCTGGAGACGTACAAGGGTCTGAAAACGCAGACACCACCACCACCTCGGTGGGTGAGTAGGTCACCAGGGTCTGCAGAGAGGAGCTGGATAGTCCTCTCTGGCTTTCAGTGACCTGGCTGTGTGACCACAAGGTGTGCCAGCTTGTCACAGACATGGGTCACTCAGTCATCTTCCCCTAGTTCAGTGATGGGCAACCTTTTGAGCTTGGTGTGTCAAACTTAGTCAAAAAACTGAGCATAACTCGGGTAGTGTGTCTTTGAGGAAAAAACTAACTCCAAGACTCTAGTCGCAAATGTTTCATCCACAGGAGCAGCAAATGTTTCATCCTCAGCATGCGGCCGCGTGTCATCAGAAATGGCTACGCATGTCAGTGCTGACACTCGTGTCATAGGTTCGCCATCACTGCCCAAGTTGCTACATGTAGAGATTCAAACGTTTTTAGGTTTACTCTCTGTGGCTGGTCAACTTTACTGCTTTCAGGAAAGAAGCAAAGCAGACAATTTCAGTGGTGGTGAAGCATACCTGCTTGTACCTGGCCCGGGGGAATGGAGGGGAGGGTTCTAAGGGCATCTGGCCCGGGGGAATGGAGGGGAGGGTTCTAAGGGCACCTGGCCCGGGGAATGGAGGGGAGGGTTCTAAGGGCACCTGGCCCGGGGAATGGAGGGGAGGGCTCTGAGGGCACCTGGCCCGGGGAATGGAGGGGAGGGTTCTAAGGGCACCTGGCCCGGGGAATGGAGGGGAGGGTTCTAAGGGCACCTGGCCCGGGGAATGGAGGGGAGGGTTCTAAGGGCACCTGGCCCGGGGAATGGAGGGGAGGGCTCCGAGGGCACCTGGCCCGGGGGAATGGAGGGGAGGGTTCTGAGGGCACCTGGCCCGGGGAATGGAGGGGAGGGTTCTAAGGGCACCTGGCCCGGGGAATGGAGGGGAGGGTTCTAAGGGCACCTGGCCCGGGGAATGGAGGGGAGGGTTCTAAGGGCACCTGGCCCGGGGAATGGAGGGGAGGGTTCTAAGGGCACCTGGCCCGGGGAATGGAGGGGAGGGTTCTAAGGGCACCTGGCCCGGGGGAATGGAGGGGAGGGCTTCGAGGGCACCTGGCCCGGGGAATGGAGGGGAGGGTTATAAGGGCACCTGGCCCGGGGGAATGGAGGGGAGGGTTCTAAGGGCACCTGGCCCGGGGAATGGAGGGGAGGGTCTAAGGGCACCTGGCCCGGGGGAATGGAGGGGAGGGTTCTAAGGGCACCTGGTCCGGGGGAATGGAGGGGAGGGTTCTAAGGGCACCTGGCCCGGGGAATGGGAGAAGGGTTCTAAGGGCACCTGGCCCGGGGAATGGAGGGGAGGGTTCTAAGGGCACCTGGCCCGGGGAATGGAGGGGAGGGTTCTAAGGGCATCTGGCCCGGGGGAATGGAGGGGAGGGTTCTGAGGGCACCTGGCCCAGGGAATGGAGGGGAGGGTTCTAAGGGCACCTGGCCCGGGGAATGGAGGGGAGGGTTCTAAGGGCACCTGGCCCGGGGGAATGGAGGGGAGGGTTCTAAGGGCACCTGGCCCGGGGAATGGAGGGGAGGGCTCTAAGGGCACCTGGCCCGGGGGAATGGAGGGGAGGGTTCTAAGAGCACCTGGCCCGGGGGAATGGGGGGAGGGTTCTAAGGGCACCTGACCCAGGGGAATGGGGGGAGGGTTCTAAGGGCACCTGACCCAGGGGAATGGGGGGAGGGTTCTAAGGGCACCTGGCCCAGGGGAATGGGGGGAGGGTTCTAAGGGCACCTGGCCCGGGGAATGGAGGGGAGGGTTCTAAGGGCACCTGGTCCGGGGGAATGGAGGGGAGGGTTCTAAGGGCACCTGGCCCGGGGAATGGGGGAAGGGTTCTAAGGGCACCTGGCCCGGGGGAATGGAGGGGAGGGTTCTAAGGGCACCTGGCCCGGGGGAATGGAGGGGAGGGTTCTAAGGGCACCTGGCCTGGGGGAATGGAGGGGAGGGTTCTAAGGGCACCTGGCCCGGGGAATGGAGGGGAGGGTTCTAAGGGCACCTGGCCCGGGGAATGGAGGGGAGGGCTCTAAGGGCACCTGGCCCGGGGGAATGGAGGGGAGGGTTCTAAGGGCACCTGGCCCGGGGGAATGGAGGGGAGGGTTCTAAGGGCACCTGGCCCGGGGAATGGAGGGGAGGGTTCTAAGGGCACCTGGCCCGGGGAATGGAGGGGAGGGTTCTAAAGGCACCTGGCCCGGGGAATGGAGGGGAGGGTTATAAGGGCACCTGGCCCGGGGGAATGGAGGGGAGGGTTCTAAGGGCACCTGGCCCGGGGAATGGAGGGGAGGGTTCTAAGGGCACCTGGCCTGAGGGAATGGAGGGGAGGGCTCCGAGGTTACGTGGCTCTGGGTTGTTATTACAGGGTGGTGGTCAGGTCTTGGAATGAGCAGACATTCTTCAGGGTCCTCTCATGTTGTAATAACCCCCATCAAGAGGAAACCTGAGACCTGGCAGGAATTAGCAAAATGTGTGCAGCAACCACTCTTCTGAGTGCCAGCCGTGAGCCTTGCTTCTGGCTGAGCGGTGCTTCCCCTGTGGGAGCACACTGACCACCAGGGGGCAGCTCCTGCATTGAGCATCTTCCCCCGGTGGTCAGTGCGCATCATAGCGACCGGTCGTTCTGCTGTTTGGTCGATTTGCATATTACTCTTTTATTATATAGGATGTTAGAGAGTGGTAACTGTAGTGGAGAAAAAAGAAAACAGAGGGAGAGAGCATGTGCTGGGCAAGTGTGCAAAGAACCTGAGGCAGGAATGGGCTGGCCTGTTTGAGGAGCAGCAAGGAGAGAGTGGCTGAAACCTAGTAGTAGGAGTTGAGGTCAGTAAGGTAAAGAAGGTGAAATAATGTAGGCCCTTGAAGGCCTTTTTAGAAATTTTAGCTTTTGTTTTGAGTGAAATAGGAAAGCTTTTGAAGTTGATGAACTAACAAATTTTAAGTGGGTCCCTTTAAGTGGATCCATCTTTGTGGAGCATTGATAGATGGGAGCTAAGAGTGGAAGTAGGTAGTGAAGCTATTGCACTGTTCTAGGCAATAGGTGAGGCTGGCTCAGGCCTGGGGTAGGCATGCAGGTGGAAAGATCATCAGATACTGTGCTAGCAGACCCAGTGCAAGTGCTGGTGGATTGGTTATGAGGGCAAGACAGCAAAAGGAGTAATAGATTTCCCCATGGTTTTGCTTGAGCAGCCAGAGGACTGAAATTGTCATTAACTGAGGAGGGAGGTGAGGTAGTAATGAGGGTGGGGTGTGCAGAGACCAGGAGGCCAGCGCTGGGCTGACTGAACCTGGGAGGTCTGTGAGCAGCTGAGAGGGGTGTCGGATGGGCAGGTGGGTGTACAAGGCAGAGGTCTGTGCTGGAGCTGTTCCCCTAGGTCTTTGGCATGAAGATGAATTAAACTCACCAGCTTGTACTGGACCACCATGAGTATGGGTGCCGGCCGGGAAGGTCCGAAAGTGGACCTCTCCCCTAGTTTGGGTCTTCATGCCTGCATCCTGGCGTCTCTTTAGAATGATTGCTGCCCCCAACACCAGCCTCCCCCCACCTCCACTAGTCAGTCCTCCTCACTGAGCCTAAGCATGACCACATGGTGGGTCTGTCCTCTGGTCCTGCTGCCCCAGGACAGCTCCGCCCTCCTGCTTCCTCCCCTTCTACTGCTCCGCATGCCAGTGATCTGGATCCTTCAGAGCCTCCCACAAATGTGCCTGGTTCTCACCTGCAGGCATGTCTCAGGGAGGCTGTATTCTGGGTGGTGGAGAGATGGGGAGGAGGGGTGTACTCCAGTAGGAGGCAGCGCATCCCAGGGCCAGTGGGAGTCCCGAGGATTCTGACAATGGAACAGATCCCAGCCCGCGTCTGTCGGCGTCAGGATGTTCGCCTCAGTTTTGGTGTTGAACAAATCCTATGTGATGTGAGGGGAAATGGTTGATGCCATGTTACTTATGGGGAAAAATGAATTCGTATTTATGGGGAAATGATGGAGGTAAAAGCTAAAATCTTGATTTAGCCAAGTAAGTGTAATATCCAAAAACAGCCATGGCAGTTATAACTGCTTCCCACTTGGAGTCTGTATCGTCAGCACATTAGTTGTAATTGCATGTTAGCCAATTTTGTTCTGAGTCCTACTTGATTGTGAAGTCGAACTCAGTTGGTCTTGCTCATGGAGCATGCTGTCTTGCTGTTGCTTCATTTTTTATAAAGGGAGAATGCTATTTTGAACCTGTTCTCTAAATATGATATTAAAGCATTTGGTAATAACCTACAGAAAAAGTAACTGGAAGATGGAAATGCCAATGGAAACGCCCATCCCTTTCTCCCTCAGTGCCCTCCATAGCCCCCACGTCTTCCTTGGGTCCCAAGGGCAGGTTTGCAGGTGTAGTAAGAGCCCATTAAGTGAGTCTGGTTAAGGGGAGCCCATTCTCAGTCGCCAGTCCTGGTCTGTCTCTGCTTTTCCCTCCTCCTTCCAAAGACTCCTTCAACTCTTCAAAGAGAAATTCAACATGTCAGGAATCAATGTGGGAGAGGAAAATGGGGGCTCTAACTCTCTGCTCCCATTTGACCACCTTCTGCCCCTCCCTCTCATCTGGGAATGCTGGGGGGAGAGGGTGGAAAGGCCTGTTGCTCTTGGTCTTGACTCTGGAACCAGAGGCTACACAGGCTTTATCAGGTTATTTGAGCTTCTGTACTGAGTTTCTCCCTGTACAGAGTGCGGATGGCACCACATCAGAGGGTCATATCGAGGGGATCTATGAGGCACAGGCCCCATGTGGGTGGTCCAGCAGCACACGAACAGGACGTGATGGTTTGGAGCCATTTCACCTGCGTACAGGTGCCTCTGGGGGTGACAGAAGCCATTCCCCACACTTGCCAGCCCAGTGGGCCAGCCAGTGGCTACTAGCCAAAGAGGCTATCTTGGATAAAGGACATCTTCTAGTTGCTCTTTCTTTTGTTTTATCACCTTTTACTGACTTCTCTGAAGTGTTGGTGGGAGTTCACCCTGCTGCTATCACGGGGTGGATCGCATCTCCCCAGCTTCTCCGCAGGGCTTCCATCAGGGCTGTGAGAACTTCAGGGAGTGCATGCAGGCAGACAGTGTCTGGAAATGGTGACCCTGCTACTAGGTGGTCGGGGGGGCGGGAGGGCAAGGAAACCCTCACGTGTCAGGTTGGTGCCCTGACCAGCTTTAATAACATTTCACCCGATGCAATTTTAAGACCGATGACGTGCAGCCACGTCTCCACGTGTTACTGTGAAGCGGTGAGGCGAGCACACTGTGTACAGGTACCTCAGGCTGCAGCTGCTCCGCACAGCTCTCCCAGCCTGCGGCCGGCGCTGCCCTGTGGGGCCAGCCAGCGGGCCCGACCCTGACATCTCTGTGGAGCCCATTCTACCAAACCTCACCCATTTTCTTCCCACAGAGGGATTTTCTTGGAAGCTCACTGCTGAAAATCCTGCTCTGTGTGGAAGGGATGAACAGCAGCCTCGATGAAGGGAGCTGGCGCGTGGGGGGCACGGGCCTGCTAGAGAGGTGGCCACTCCTCTGCATGGGGGCGGTGGGGCTGGTCTGGGTGTGGATGGGATTTATCCTGGAATGTCACTAATGTACTGAGAAAAGCTTCGGAGGCTTGCTTTTAAGTCTTGTTCTGTTCGTTAATGGGGATGAAGTCTCCCCCTTCTGAATCTACAGTCTTCTCCATTCCATGCGCCAAGACGTTGTCCCAGCTTTGTGTGAGCCTCACGATGGCTCCGCCTTCTGTTTTTGCATGGTGCCCTCATCAGGACTGAGCTGAACACAGGGGGGCTCGGCAGACTCCTCTCTTTCCACCATCCAGCCACATGGCCTCCCAGACTTGAAACTCCCATCTTCTCAACTCAGAGGAGGCCCAGGGTCCCAGGGACAACCACAGCTCACCCCACAGGCTGCACCTCTGGGTAATTCCTGTCCTGAGCCATCTGATGCCCCATGTCTGCAAACCGTGTTTCATAGATCTCTTCTCAGCATTTTAAGTGAGAGGGTAAATATGACCCTTATTACTTCATCTTGGCTAAGTAGGTGTTAATCTGTGATGGTTTAGGAATTTTGAAATAAGGGTGACATTGTACACCTTAAATTAGTAGTGTTATATGTCAATTATATCTCAACTAGAGACCAGGTGTCCATTTTTGTTAGGGGAAAATGCCCATCGGCCTGGCCTGCAAGATAGGGCCGAAACTGGCTCTCCAACATCCCCCGAGGGGTCCCGGATTGCGAGAGGGTGCAGGCCAGGCCAAGGGACCCCACTGGTGCACGATCAGAGCCTGGGAGGGATGTGGGAGGTTGGCCAGCCGAGGAGGGACCGCAGGAGGGCTCCAGGGCATGTCCAGCCATATTGCTCAGTCCTGATCGGCCAGGCAGACCCCAGCAGCAAGCTAACCTACAGGTCAGAGTGTCTGCACCCTGGTGGTCAGTGCATGTCATAGGGAGCAGTTGAGCCACCTTAGCATATCATTAGCATATTTACACTTTGATTGGTTGAATGGACAACCAGACACTTAGCATAGTAGGCTTTTATTATATTGGATAAAACTGGGAGGAAAAGAAACAGGATTGAGAAAATTAGAATCAAAGAAGTGTTTGGGGCAGGACAGAAAAGCTATAGGTCAGCTGTGGCTCTCCTGTGCTATGTGTCCCCAACTTGCCCAGAGTGACCAATCAAGGACTTTCCATGGAGAGGTACAGCCAGGAGAAAGCCTTCCCGGTGGTCGTTCACTGCGGAGATGGGTTGTAGCATGAGCCTGCGGTCAAGCGTTCACAGCGCCTTGACTCACCTTCCCTCTGGAGTTTCCACCGTCTTGTCTTGTCTTTTTATTTCTACCTTTCCTGTTGGTGTCCATGGGTGTGTTTCTTACACTGCTAGTGTATCCTGCCATTTCTTCTGATTGGCTGTGGCCCCTGCTTCCTCACCAGGTTCTAGCTCTGAGGACACCTTGATTATGCGATGTCAGCAGTGATGTGAGAGACTCCAAAAGGGAAACAGGAAGGAAACTGCCAAGGGGCTCCTGCTATGGGATGTTGGGGGAGATGCAGTTTTGTTTATGATCATTGTGCATGATCACTGGGTATTTTCCCCTAACAAAAATGGACAGGTGCATAGATGCCAGCCCATTGTGATGTCTCCCCCTTTAACTTGTTGAATTATTTGTACTATAAATGTGTGTAATGTAATATAATATGTAATATCTATTGTCCTACATTCCATCATTGCTGGGTGCTTTGCCGTTATTCATATTTGTCTCTCTAACTATATAAGTAAGCCCCTTTGAGGCCAGACCTATAACATATAATCTTTTCCCTTTCCAGTCCTGGCATATTGCTTAGCACATAGTAGGCAGTTAGTTTATTTGTGCAATTTTGTAGATTGTGGGCCAATATTTCACACAACTAGTTGAAGTTCAAGGAATAACCCGTTGATCTTTTCTGAAGAGGCCTTAGTTGGGATGCTTTCAGCATGAACTTGGAGGCACACAGAAGGACTCAGCAAATCTTTGCAAAATTGCTGCCCACCAGGACGTGTGAGGACACTGGTTGGGGCAGCCTCAGAGCCTTGCCCACAGTCTCATGGGTGCAGTGGCTGGCAGGCCCAGAAAAAAGCAAGAGTTGGCTTATAGGAATGTCCGTCTTCAAGAGGCCAGTAGGGACTGAAAGTGTCTCAATCTGGGCAGCTGAGATTGCAGTGACATTAGGAAGGTCCTGTTAACAGAAGAAACATTCAAGCCTATAGAGAATTTTGTGAGTTTATTTGAGCCAAACTGCCGACAACTGCCACGAAGCAAAATCTCAACGGCTTGAGATAATGCTCCAGAGATTGGCAGTTCTGCACCTTATTTTATACATTACAGTTAAAAGAGGAGATGTATGTGGGTTACATGAAATCCATTGGTGATAGATTAAGGAGGCAGGAGAAAGCAAAGCAGGGGAGTGGGGAGGGAGGGGACCTCTGGGATTGGATGAAAAGTAAAATGATAGACACGTACTTCTTTTACATAGGTGGGGACACGGTAATTAATAGTCAATAATGAACATGATAACAATAGCAATGGAGGAATTTAGGGTCTTTGTCCAGATGCATTGGTTGTGGTCTGAGGGGTCCAGAAAAAGGGAGTTACCTTGACATTCCAAAGGTATGTTATCTTAGATGCAAAAGACAATAGACAGACTTAATTAAGGTAAAGATTGACCTTCGTCAGGGAAGATTCTAGCTTAGAACATGACTATCTGCCATAAACTCCTTTTATTTTAAAAGCTTTCATTTCAGACCTCCTTTGTGGTTCCTTTAGGTCTCTGAGTTTGCAAAGCCGCCACACAGGCCTCCCCTGAGCTAGTCAGGTTACCATGTGTCCCCTTTTCACCCACAGTTGCTAACCACAGAGGCAGGACTTCGAGTCCCTGACAGGGGAGCCACCTTGACTGACCATCACTGTCCCGTTGCCCAGACGGGACCTCGGTGGAGGGCAGTGTGACTGTGAGCTGACCTGCCCATCTGATGGGCTCCTGGGAGCGTGTGGACTGAGCACTGGCCCTGCAGAGGGACCCACAGAGCATGAGGGACCAGGCCCTGTTGGGGGCGGGCGGGGGGGTCCCTCCTTTCCAGGCGCCAGTGATGGTCCTCTGATAAATGAACAAGCTCATCAAGACTTTTAAACATTGGGGCTGCCACTCTGTTTCCATTTCATATGGTGGTTGAAAATGTCTTCTAGCCCTAACCGGGTTGGCTCAGTGGATAGAGCGTCGGCCTGCAGACTGAAGGGTCCCAGGTTCGATTCTTGTCAAGGGCATGTACCTTGGTTGCGGGCACATCCCCAGCAGGGGTTGTGCAGGAGGCAGCTGATCGATGTTTTTCTCTCTCATCGATGTTTCTAACTCTCTACCCCTCTCCCTTCCTCTCTATAAAAAATCAATAAAATATTTTTTAAATGTCTTCTATTTCTATAAAGAACAATCAAAATTAGAGTTACTGGATGCGTTGGTTGATCATTGATGTGTTATGTGTGTGGTGACAAAGCACAGTCTGTCTGAGTGTGCTGTCTGTGGGGGTTGCAGGTACCCACTTGAGATACAAACCAGGTGACCCCACCTGTGCACATACAGCAGAGCCCGTTCATTCCCAGGTGAGCATCTTGGCTGAGAGATGGGAGCACCCTAAGGCAGGAAGCACTTGTCCACATCACCACACTCTATCGCTTCCCACTCAGCAGCCACTTACAGCACATTCTAGCATTCTGGTTGTGGGGGAAAGAAGGAGAAATCTCCCATGTTTGCTCATTATCTCCTGGCTCTCCCGGGCCCCCAGGCCCTGGGAAACTGAGCCACAGTGCCTACACAGCACAGAGCAGAGCCGTCTGGTTTCTCCAGTCGGAGTGGGAGGGAATGGGATGTTATGGCTGCTCCGAACAGCCTGATGTAGGAGCCACTGGTGGCAGGTCGTGGTAGCTGCAGGTGTCCTGCAATGGTGGGCCTATGTGATGTGGACATGTGTACCCAGAGAGAGGCTTTCCAACCGGGACAGCATTGGTGGTGCCAGCTGCCAGGCCCAGCCCTGAGCACCATGTCACATGGCTCATGGAGCTTGTTGGAAAGGTGATGGCAGCTTCGCTGGACAGTGAGTTTTATCTCCAGGAGCAAGTCCCAGAGCTGAAGTTCTCCCACTGCACCTATCACCTATCAAAGTCTACTAGCAGCAAGCCAGGGGCTCCAGGCATGGTGGTCAGTTTCTGAGTAATTTTTTATCATCTATCTATCTATTATCTATCTATCATCTATCTATTGTCTATCTTCTATGTATCATCTATCTATCTACCTATTGTCTATCTACCTATCTTATCTATGTATCATCTATCTCTATCTCCAATAAGAAGCTACTTGTCACCAACAACAATTTACTAAAGAAGACAAAATTGAACAGTTCCTCATCAGTAGGCCTTTCCCTGGATGTTCTCTCACCTCTAAGAGCTGCTGATGAAATGTGGAGAATTCATCACCTGAAAGCAGAAGTTCTTGCTTTTCCTATAGTTTGTTGAAAGCACTATAGTCACTGGAAGTGTATTGGCCCTCACTTTCAGCTGGATGTGCACACACCTGACCTGTAGGTGCCTGGATTTTCTGATCTTGAAATTGGAATTTCTAATACTGATTCAACAGAGGAACAGTGGAACTCAGTGAGACAGTCCAGGACCATTGTTTGGGGAAGAATGGAATTCTGTTATTAATTCTGTATAATAACCTTCCAAGTGGAGACACACAGTGCATGTTTAGACCATATTCCGATGCCCTCAGTGAGGGGCATTGTGCTTTCCAGCTTTTCTGTTTTGTGCTTGGCCCTGCAGTGCGGGTGCAGACCATGGTCCGAGCTCCCTTTGGAGAGCCCACAGGGCTGTGGGACAGGAGCTGTGGTGGTCTTCAAGCTAGGACTGTTGAGGGAGCAAGCAAATAAAAGACAAAATAGAGCAAAGCAGCTGAGTTTGTTGGAGGAAACGTTTCAAAGTAAACACTCCTGGACTTAGACCACCCGTTTGGGGGCCTGGAGTGATGTTTTCATACCCTCTTTCTGAAAGATGGGTGTTTGTAATGGAAATGCTGACGGCCCAAGGGCCTCCAGGTCAGTGGTGTGTATAGCATCTGCCTGGCCTTGCAGAGGGGAAGCATCAGGGCTCCCACTGCTGCAATTCAATGGAGCTTTGTCTTCTTAAAACTTAATAAAGATGTTAGCAGTGGCCTCCGTACCCTAGTAGTGACCCTGAGTGAGAGCCTCCATGGCTCCGGGCTGAGGGAATCTCCCAACCCAGGCCTGAGGCCAGACTCCACTGTGTGAGGCTTGGCCCTTTCTGGCCTGGCCCCACCAGGCTCCAGCCCACATTCCCCCACATTTCCCTTCAGCTGAGGACATGGGCATGGCTCCCGCACAGGGTGAAGTCGATAGGCAGGTGCACAGCTGGCGTCCTTGCATTTACCTGCCTGCAAGGACCTCCTGCCCTTAGGGATTTTCTTGCCGCATTTGCTCTCCCTGCGCCTGCCCAAACCCTGTGCATCATCCCAGACTGCTCCTGTCTGAACCCCGTGCGTCATTCCAGACTCTGCAGGCAAGTGTGTGCCAGGCCTGCTCCACCAGGGCTCCCATCCCACACCCTTTCTGTCCGGGGAGGAGAAAACAGACCCGTGGCTGGAGTTCCCTCCTGTTTACCTTTGTGCTTCCCGGGGCAGGTCCCAGGGGCTAGCTGGCATTGACTCCGTTTCTCCAGCTACTTCTGAAAAGAGGAGGGAGAAAGACTAGAATGCCACAGACGTTTATCTAGCATGAGTTATTTAACTGTCTGTGCTTGGGCCCAGCTCACTCTCACAGTGCATGTCCTTCCTGGCCACTCCGAGCCCATGGGAACCGGCCACCTCTGCTTCAGTCCTGCAGTTGCTGCAAGTTTCCCCTCTAGCATGAACAGAGGTGGAGCCCAGGGCAGCCTCTGGGGAAGCGGCTCCGTTGTACGCCTTGGATGGAAAGCTTGCTCCAGGTGGAAGAGCCAGGGGCACACTCTGGCTCTAGACGATGAACTGACCCAAGGCCCCACCAGACTCCAACAGGGGTCTCCCAAGGCCCCTCTCTCCCAAGGCCCCTCCAGCCTCAGGCACTGCCTGCCCGTAGGGCCTGGAGCCCTGGGGCCCAGGTACCCAGGCTGTCAGGGACTGGAACCCATCCTGACTTCCTGGATAAGCTCCACCAGGATCAAACTCTCCCTGTAAAGACCCCGCAGGTGGGAGAACAAGGAAGGAGCTGTGCCCTGCGCCCTTGCAGAGTTGCTGGAAAGAATGCAGTTTTAACCCCTCATGAACCAGGTCAGGTCAACTCGGTGTCAGGCTCCTGTTCACCAGCCACACTTTCCTGCCACCTGCAGCCACCACTGGTTAGAAAGTGCCTTCTGGTCACATGCCTTGAAATCCCTTACCAGTGTGACCAGATTTGCAAGGCAGGCCTATAACCTGTTGCCATGGTGACTGGCGGATAATGGCTAGGCGTTCCTTGCTGCTCTCTCTCTCTCTCTCTCTTTGATCCCTCAGAAATGGGCAGCCCAGGAACAGGGGGCTCCATTGGGGCAGATGTGGTAGAGCCTTTTCAATAAACTCCTCAGATGGCACTCCAACCTTCACTGTGTGTTTGGCTGCACCTCTCGTACCTGATGCCCTGTTAGAAAGATCTGATCAGTCTGAACACAGTGTCCATTTCTAACTGTGAGTGCAGGCTAGGTGAGCTCAGAAAGCTGGGTGTGGCGTGTGGTCCTTATTTAATGAAGTCCCTCTCCCTCTCTCACTTAGCTCAACGACTCGGCCAAGCAGCTTATTGCAATGGACAAGTTCTGCCCAGCTGTTGTGTCTGGCTGCCATGCCTCGTTGCCCTCTGAGCCCGGCGCAGTGGCCAGTGTGGCCCCAGGTCCCACTCTAAGCAGCACAGGGGCAGTCAGTGCCTTTCAGCAGCGTGTGGACGGCAAGAAGAATGCCAAGAAACGTCACTCCTTCACCGCAGTCAGCCTGACACACAGGTCCTCGCAGGCCGCGAGCCATAGGCATTCCGTGGAAATCAGTGCTCCAGTGCTAATCAGCTCCAGCGACCCCCGGGCCACGGCCAGGATCCGGGACCTGGTGCATGTGTCCTGCAGTGCTCCCGCCCAGGTAACATCCTTGGGGTGTGGACGGGGAGGCTCTGGGCACCCTTTCTGGCTCTGGGGGCTCCATCCTCAGATCAGAGCTCAGCATCCACCCCCTGAACTAGCATGGAGGAGGTCAAGGCAGCACCCTTCTCGCTGCCTATTCTCAGGACCTCTAACCATGGTGGGTGTGTCTCCCTGTCACTACCAGGGCAGATATGTGACTGGCACTCTCAGCTTTCAGTGAGGTGCTCTTCAGTGGTTCATGATACATAGCCTCTGAATAACATTATCCTGCTCAGTTTGCACTCAGTAGATCTGATGGTGTTGTGGATGATGTCTTGGTGTAGTGTTGGGTGTTTTTAGCAGCTCTTTAACACTTGCCAACTCCTTTCCCTTTCAACAAAGAGTGGAAGGGCCAGACCTCAGAACCGGATTGAGCACATTGTTTAGTACGTATATCATTACTAGAGGCCTGATGCACGAAAATCATGCAAGAGTAGGCCTTCTTTCCCCTGGCTGCCAGCACCAGCTGCCCGCTGGCACCTGGGACCTGGGTTCCCTCTGGCCCCGTTTTAGTCCAGAAGGACATCCGGAATGATGTTTGGAATGACGTCCAGTCTAATTAGCATATTACCCTTTTACTATTATAGATTCTTACAGATGCCTTCTATTTCTAGGCATGGCATTGGCTCTACTTCCACGAGTAAGATAAAGGAGCAGGGGGAGAATAACAGAAGGGGGGACCTTATTTTCAATTAACCATCCGGGGCTGCCAGAATGTCTGGTCCATGGCTCACCACCCTCGGTGCTTCCTGGGGGTCCTAAAAACAAGCAAGCAGGCCCATGGGTGCTAGCGCTCCAATGGCTCTAGTCTAGCTCTGCAGTCTGGCTCCCTTAGACAACTCCTGGAGCAGGAGTTTGTTCCACTAGAGTTAAATGCTATATTTTAGAGGTGACTGGGACCCTGAGACCCATTTCCCGTCCTTTTGACTTGAGGTGAAAGTTATAGCCAGGCTCTGGATTTTAATGAAGGTCATTACAAAGGGCAGGAGGTCAAGCAAAGCAGCTTCACCCATCCCAATTTACTTCAGTTGTTGGGAGAAGTAAGGGGTGAGCTGAGTGGCTGGGAGTTAGGATGAACTGCCCGTGCTATTTCCCACAGCCCCAGCGTGCTGTCCATGGTCGGGCCGCCCCAGAGACTAGCCCTTGGTTCTGCCACTGCTCCCACGCTGCCTTTCTGGTTCTGGGTCGCTTTGTTGGTCTTGTGCATCACACTGGCCGACCTAGGAACATACCCAGGACTGCTAGGGCATGCCGAACAACAGGTCCTTGCTGTGGCCACCGCCTCATGGACCCTCCTCCCCACCAGACTGGATTTGCCCTGGGAGAGGGACCTAGTCCCGGAGTTCTGCACTTGGGGGTCAGAAGTGGGCTCTGTGGTCACGCATCTGGAAAATCCAGACTCTGCAGGCCTGCCTTCCTCAGCAAACAGGCCTCCACGTGCCAGGCTGGCATCATGGAGGCGGGCACCAGGCCGGCAGAGCTGGAGCACCCAGGCTCCTCTGTGCCCAGGGGGCATGGGTGATTTTGGCCCCTGTGAGATGACAAGGCTTCTCTGGAACTCAGACCAGCCCTGTCTGCTCCTGTGCAGCACACCCAAGGCTTCCTGGCAACAAGGGGCAAAGGTTTTGTGAGACCTGGGTTGTGGGTTCCAGCAAGTTTTCTTCTGGAGCGCAGGGGTGGCTGTTGTTGGGTGGGCCACGCCTGTGTGCACTCCCAGCCAGGCTGGTGTGCGAGGCCTAGGGAAGTGGCTCAGCTGAGTCCCCCTAAAGACCCTATGTGCCTGCCACCACAGATCAGAAAGGCCGCCCAACACAAGATAGTCCTGCTGCGATTTAACTGGCTTCATTCTAAAGCCCTGTGGAGGGACAGGAACCAGGTAAAAAGCAAGTGCACCCATCCTCACGGCCACAAACACACAGCAGCAGTGTGGCTGAGCCATGCCCCTGAGCCGCATGGACAAGGGAGCCCTTAGGTGGCTGAGTTAGGATGCTCAATATCACTGATTCTTCTAGCTCTCTTTTGTGTTCCTTTAAAATGGAAAGGGAGTGCTGGGGTTGTGGTTTCTATAGAAATGGCCCTCAAATGCAGTAGCTGGGACAGAATGCTCAGGGTCCTCGCAGCAGCAGCAGCGTGCCTCTAGGACACACTTTGGGCCCGTGTGCTCTCCCTCCCTGCCTGGGCTGCTCCAGGCACGGTGCACTCCAGGGAGAACTAGTAGCTTTCATTCTTTTCATTCACCCAGAGGAAATGCAGGCAGATGGTGTGAGTGACAGCTCATTCTGACAGTTCCCTCGGGTTTGTTCATCCCGCCCTGCTCCTGGCTCTGGGCAGGAGTGGTGGGGAGTGGCCACCTAACCTTCCTTTGCTATAAAATGTTCAGGGCTGGCCTCTGGCCAGAGGAGAGGAAAGTGCCTGCCGGCTCCTGCAGAGAGCAGCTGGCGCTCTGTGAAGGCCGGTCCGGGACCTGGCACAGGGCAGCGGGGGGCAGAGGCCCCTGCTCACTAGCTGTGTCACCTAGGAGAGTTGCCTGGTCTCTTCTGGAGTCTCAATGTACTAGTGTGTTAAGCGGAGCTGGTGTGGAGCCTCCTGACTGGCTTGCTGTCAGACACAGATGGCCTCTCCTCAGGGCGAGGTCAGCGCTATAGGTAGTGGTTCTTTCTGCTCCTCAGGGAGTCAGGGAATGAGCCATGAGCCCCAAGGCATCAGCTATGACACCCAGGTGCCTCCTCTGTCCAGTCATCGCTGTCTGCTCCCGGAGCCTCTGTCTGCTGTGGTGTCAGCTGAAGGTCTGGAAGACTGGTGGTGGGTAAGAGTGGGTGGGGCCCGGCCTGCTCACAGCCACAGCTCCTCTCACAGGAGCCTGGGATCAGTGAGCTTTTCTGTGGGCCGCTCCCGACTGTCAGTCCTTGCGGGTCTCTCCCAGTGGCAGGCTGTGTGGTGCAGTGCTCCAGCCTCCTGCAGACTGCCAGGGAATTCTGAGGCCCCACCTGGAATGCACTGTGCACCATTATCACCTGGAGGACAGAACAAACTCAGCACCTGGTCCCCAGGACAGCCCTGGCCCGCTCACTCCGCTCCCCCCCCCCCCAACAGCGGGGGAGAGGAGTGCCAGAAGCGGACTTAGGGGGCACTGGCGCTGCTCCATTTAACAGAGGAGGGACCTGAGCGTTTAGAAGAGGAGATTGGACAGCTTTCCGGGTCACTGATGTGATTGCTCTGGGGTGTGGCCTGGGTCTGGGGACTGTTTCTTCTCTTCTCCAAACGGTGCCACAGGTCCTGACTGAACCCAGACCCAGTCCATGGAGGGGCCCCATGTCGTGGTGCACCCAAGACTGAGGGGTTCTCCCGGGCCCAGGACTTCAGCACACACACCAGACAGTCCTGGGCCCAGCAAGGCAGCTGGTCAGCCTAGAGCATCTCCATCCTTCATTGGGCTCCAAAGGAAGGTGGCTGGAGGCTTTCGCAGAAATCTGACAGGGTTCTCTCCATGCAGGGCCCATGCTGGGTTCCAGAGGCCCCAAAGCAGGGAAGTGTTGGTGCCTGGGCCGGGCCATCATCCCGCTGCCTAAATTCCTCTGTGGTGTGGGCCTGGCCACTGGGGAGGCCTTTCAGACATCCGGATCCTAGGAGCCACCCCATCAATGGAACCGAGTAGAGAGGGGAGTGGGTGTGAAGGGACCCTGTGTAACCTACGGTCAGGGGGCTCCTGGGCCAGCCAGGTTCAGGTCCGCTTCATGGCCTCGTTTTGATGGTCAGGCCATAGGGGCACTGGTTCCTGGGGGCTTAGGGAGTTTGCCTCACTCCTCAAGGCCTAGGTCTGGGTCCAGCATGCTGTCCCGCAGTGGGCAGGGCACCTGCACTCCTGAGGCGGGAGGGGAGGGAGCCGTGCGGAGGGACCTGGTCAGAGCTTTCCAGCTGGTGCTGCCACCAGGACACCATGCAAACCGTGGCCTGGGCGACTGTTTTCATAGGACTCTTGCACCAAGAATGGTTTTTTATTTTTAAGAGTTGTTTAAAGTGGGGGCGGGGGGGGGCATAAGAGGATGGGTGGGAGAAGGAAACAAGAAATAAAGGAAGAAAAGAAGAGGAAGATGCAACGAAACACAGAGCCTAAAATATTGACTCTCTGGCCCTTTACAAAAGGGCTTGAGGCTGAGGCTGTGTTGCTACAGCAAAAAGGAAGAAAAGCTGTGATAAAAATAACAAAGGAGAAAGTGGCAACTGTTTAGCTAAAGGGCCGGGTAGGTGGGAGGAGGGAGTTCCATAACAGAAAAGGAAGAAGTGACACAGACACCAGGGGGGTGAGGGCATGAGTGAGGGGGGTGGAGGGGCAATGGGGGGATAAGGACACATATGTAATACCTTAATCAATAAAGAAAGAAAAGAAAAGGAAGAACTCCTTGCTCTGGGCCTGAAGCTGAGCAGTGTCGGGTTTGTCTGCAGTGTGATGGGAGCGTGGAAATGTGGAGTCAGAGGCTGTGCTCCTTTCTCCTTTTGGAGTATGACATGCGACCGCCGCCTGGGCCTCAGCAAGGTCTCTGCACCCCTGGCCATGGGAAAACACTACAGGCTCTAGGTGCAGGGACCCAGCGCTTCGTTCGGAGAGCAAAGGGCACAGGGAGGGAGACATGGAAGCAGGGGACTAGAAGGAGGGTGGAGAGTGCCGCCCCTGCCTGGGTGCGCCTTCCCTACAGGAGGTGCCATGGGCATGGAGTTGCCCTTTTCCCTTCTGCATTGCCTTCTCCCAGCGCTGCTGCAGACCCCATCGCACCCTTCTCTCTGCCACTGACACGAGTCTGCTTTCCCATGTTGGGCATGCTTCAGTGCAACCCAACCTCTACTTCCACCCTCCTGCCCAAACCCGGCTGGCCAAGTCACCCGGTACCCAGGTCCAGTGTCCTTGTTCCATCCTCCTCCTCCTTGACATTGGTCAGCATGGGACTGTGGACCAGACTCCCTTCCTGCACCTCTCTCCGGCCCTTGCTTCCTCCTCTCCAGCTCCTGACTTCCTCGCCTCCTCCCCAAGATCCTCTTTCTGAAAGTCTCACGTGAACATCAATGCGCTCCTCACCCTTTGCACACGCTCCCCTGGGGTCCTCTTCCAACCCACTGCTGAACCCCAACTGTCTTAACTCTGCCCTTAAGACCTTTTCTAAACTATAGATATGTTACTACTTAATAGAGTCACCTGGAGAGGTACCTCACGTTCAATATGTCAGAGAAGAGCTGCAGTCCTATTTCCTCAAACCTGCTTCCCCTTCTTTATTCCATCTTCTCACAAATTCCTGAACCTAAGATCCTGCAAGTTCCAAACCCTACTCTCCCAGGCACCTCTGCCATCCAGTCAGGGTCTGGGCTCTAATGCCAAAGCTCTTCTCCCATTGTAATTGTCAGGATGAAGGAGGCCATGTGCTGTGACAAGCGATCCCAGACCCTAGTGGTGGGACAGGTGCACATCTGACTGTTTAAAACTGCTCCCACACCCAGTTTTAAAAACCCAATTATCTATATACTAGAGGCCCAGTGCACGAAATTCGTGCATGGAGGGGGGTTGTCCCTCAGCCCAGCCTGTACCCTCTCCAATAAGGGACCCCTCGAGGGATGTCCGACTGCCCATTTAGGCCCGATCCCGGTGGGCAGTCGGATCCCTAAACGGGCAGTCGGACATCCCTCTCACAATCCAGGACTGCTGGCTCCCAACTGCTTGCCTGCCTGCCTTCCTGATTGCCCCTAACCGCTTCTGCCTGCCAGCCTGATCACCCCCTAACCACTCTGCTGCCAGCCTGTTTGCCCCCAACTTCCCTCCTCTGCCGGCCTGGTCACCTCTAACTGCCCTCTCCTGCAGGGTTGATCACCTCCAACTGCCCTCCCTTGCAGGCTTGGTCCCTCTCAACTGCTCTCCCTTGCAGGCCATCTTGTGGTGGCCATCTTGTGTCCACATAGGGGCAGGATCTTTGACCACATGGGGGCAGCTATATTGTGTGTTGCAGTGATGATCAATCTGCATATTACTCTTTTATTAGATAGGATAGAGGCCTGGTACAGGGGTGGGGGCCAGCTGGTTTGCCCTGAAGGGCGTCCCGGATCAGGTGGGGGTTCCCTTGGGGCATGGGGCAGCCTGAGCGAGGGGCCTGTGGTGGTTTGCAGGCCAGCCATGCCCCCTGGCAACCCAAGCGGAGGCCCTGGTATCTGGAATTTATTTTCCTTCTACAAATGAAACTTTGTAGCCTGGAGCGGAGCCAAACCTGGGGCTACCTCCGAGGCTGGCAGCCATTTGTGTTGGGGTTATAATTGAAACTTTGTTGCCTTAAGCGGGTGGGCCCGGCCAGGGTGTGCGGAAAGCTTTGCTTCCCCTGTTGCCGGCGGCAATCCTGGCCTGCTCTCTCAAGCTCCATTCTGCCGCCATTTGTTTGAATTTGTTTACCTTCTATAATTGAAACTTTGTAGCTTGAGTGGAGGCTTAGGCCTGGCAAGGGCAGGCAGAAAGCTTGGCTTCCTCTGTTACCTAGGAAACCTTGCTCTCTCTGGCTGTAGCCATCTTGGTTTGGGTTAATTTGCATGCTCGCTCTGATTGGATGGTGGGCATGGCTTGTGGGTGTGTCGGAGGTATGGTCAATTTGCATATTTGTCTATTATTAGATAGGATATAAAAAGCCAGTGACCGTAAACGGTCATAACAACTGTAATGACTGGTGGCTATGACGCCCACTGTGGCCAGCGAACTGGCCCAATCAGGGGGTGGGGCTGGCCGGCCATTCTTGTGGGCCCTCCCCCCGGCCGGCCTGCCCCAGATCAGACTCTTCCACCCTGATCAAGAGCGGGGCCAGCCAAACATCCCCCCACTTTCCCCCAGCCAGCCCCACCCCCAATCAGACCACCCCACCACGATAGGCCCGCAGCCCCTCCCCCTGACCAGCCTGTCCCTGATCACAACCCCCCACCCCAATAGGGGGCGGGGCTGGCTAGCCAATCTCCTGCAGCCCCTCCCCCACACAGCTCCACCCCAGATTGGCCCCCCTATCCTGACCAGGGGCAGAGCCGACCGGCCAACCACCCATGGCCCCTCCCCCAGGCCTCTGGCCTCCGATCAGCACCCCCACCCCAACTGGGGATGGGGCCCACCAGCCAATCTCCTGTGGCCCCTTCCCCCAGCCGGGCCAGACCTGATCAGGCCCCAAATGGGGAGGGCTGGCTGGCCAACCTCCCACCATCTCCTCCTCCCGACAGGCCCAGCCCCAATCTGCCCCAATTGGGGTCGGACTGGCCGGACCCCACCTGTGCACAAATTTGTGCACTGGGCCTCTAGTTTGTTTATAACTGCCATTGGATCAAATTAGGAAATGATTACTTACATTTTAGGGTAGTTCTCCCATAAACCAAATAAGAAACGAAACAGGTGACTAAAGACATCACCAAACTGCCTGAGGAACCTTAATGGGTGCATGTAGGTCTGGAACACCCTATATCTGTCAGTGTGAGCCAGGTTATGCTGTGATAACAAGCAGCCCCAAACCCTCAGAGGCTTACTTCTCACTTAGACTGCATGTCTATCGTGGGCAGCTGAGGCCTGCCTGCTCCACAGTGCCCTCTCCCGGGACATCAGCACACCTTCAGGCCAAGTCTGTCCTACTCCTCTTTGGTAAATAAATTTTTATTGGAACACAGCTGCACCTGCTCATTTATACATTGTCTGTAGCTGTTTTTCAGGCCACAGCAGAGGCGCTGCTTAGTTGCAACCAGATCATATGTCCCACAGAGCCTAAAATATTATATTTATTTTCTGGCCCTGAACAGGAATGCATGCTGACCTCGGGTGCCAGTGAGGGGTGGGAAATGTGGCAACCAGTGTAATGGCTCCTAAAGATCTCTGCATGCAGGTGACCCGTGTCACTCCTGCTCACCTTTCAGTCACCACAGCAAGTCCTCCAGCAGGTGCCCAGGAGGAGAGCCCGGATGTTGGTGAACAGCACCATTCCCCGCCAAGTCTCTGTATCTGTGCTTAAGTTTTCACTGCTTCACACAGAGGCTGGGAAACTGTAAGCGGTGGCTGCTGTCTGCAGACAGTGACTATGGAAGAGCCGACACTTGAAGAGCGAGGCTCACATTTCTGTGCCAGTTGCCCTTGGACTGCCCGGGTGTCAAAGGCGGGTTCTGTGGGATCGAGCACCCACATTTGGGAAAGGCTCCCCAGCAGGCCAGGTCAGGAACAGGCTCTGTCACCAGCCCTTGTGAGTTTCTCAGCTTCAGAGCCCGATGGCTTACAAATCAAGACTAGGAAAGTGCCCTTTAAAATCAATGGGAGGGGAAGTGTTTGATATTCACCAGGGAAAATATCCAAAGAGAAAGTGTCTCCATGTCTCCCCTGTGTCTGAGAAGTCAATGAGGAGAGCTGTGCCTGCGAGCTCCCAGGATGTGGTTAGGCGCTCCCCCTGCTGCTGGGGAGCCTTCCCAGCGTGTGGGGCACAGGTGTTTGCCTCAGTGACACACCTGTCCTGTCCACAGGGGCCTGCTGAGGGAGAGGCACAGGCCGCTCTCACCTGCCCTGCAGCCTGCAGACTGCTGCTGGGGCCAGAACCAGTGCTTAGTCTTAGCACTTTGAGAAAGCTGCAAATTTAATTTCATGTCTTATAAGGAGAAAGAAACAAACAAGTGAATGTGGGATGAATAAAAACATCTCATCCTGGAGACCATGTGCAGGAGACTTTTCTTCAGCAGATCTGGGAGTTGCTGTGCCCCTGTGACTTACGGGCCATGCCTCTGAGTGAGGGCAGAGAACGCTGTGGCTGCCTGTGGCCTGGCTCTGCTCTGATCGGCTGCCAGGCTTTCTGTCCATGGTGTTCAGTGTCAACTGTGTTTCTTTTGCTGCTGTGACAAGGCAGGAGCCACATCCACAGGTTTCTGCCATCCCTGGCAAACAAGAGAAGGGTGCATCAGGGAAGGTCCCTGGTACCCCCTTGGCACCTGGGGAGCGCGGGGAGTTCTGGTGTGCACATGCTGGTCCAGGAATTCAGGTGAGCTGCTGGTCCTCCCACCCTCACCCCCCCCCCTCCACCCCCCACCCTGAATATCCTCTGAAGTCTGGTGAGCCCTTGGTTAAGGGAGCAGCCTGTGGCGGACACGAGGAGAGGCTTGTCATGGACCGTGCCTTCGGACTCACCTGGACCACCAGCAGAGGGTAGCTCCATGCCATAGAGCTGTTTTGTGGATGCCCTTCCTCCATGCCCCCCTTTTTGGGCCACTTTCCTTAATAATGTCCTGGGTGCCTCGTTAAGCTTTTGGCATAGCGAGGTGTTTTTTTTGGTCCCGATCCTCAGCCCAGTGAGGTGAGGGCAGGCACTGGAGATTGCAGACTGGAGCAGAACTAGCAAGCATTTGTCCTTAGACGGCCAGAGACGGAATGTTTCAGGCTTGTGGGCCACGTAGTGTGTTACGATTGCTCAGCTCCACCTTTGTGGGCAAAAGCAGACAGGCAACAGCAAATGTAGGGGGTTGTATGGGTGCCAAAAAACTTTATTTACAAAAGCAGGAGGCAGCGAGGGGCCAGATTTGATCTTTGGGTGAGTCTGTCCAGTCCTGAGCTGAGCACGGCCCTGAGGGAGGGGCCTGTTCACACAGCCCAGGAGGCAGCAGCCCAGAGGCTCCGGAGTCATGCTGTGAGCTAATGTGGAGGGATTGCTGGGACAGAGTGGGCAGTGGACAGGTGCAAGGTGAACATAGGCCTCCTGGCTGTCTCCGTCTCAGGTGGCCAGCCATCTTTCCCAAGGGCTGAGAAAGACCCGTTATGTCGGCAGGAGGCAAGGCCCTCCCTGTCCCAGGACAGACCGTCTGGTCCGGCTTCTTGGGCTCTGACCTCCAGGGCCTCCGGGCCTGTCTGTCCTCACCCTCACAACGCCCCGGCCTCTGCCCGCCGTTGTGCTGTCCTGTTGGAGCCAAGTGGAAGACTCGGGCCGGAAAGTGTTTTCTTCTGAGTTTTTCTTTGGAAGCACGTTCCTGAGACTCATTTGCACTCTGTATGGAGTGGTCGTGTGATGAAGAAAATAGGCTTACTTAACTGCTCTTTGGGGTGATGAGTTTTCTGAACTCATATTAACCATTGAACTGAGGAGCAGTTTCTCCTCAGGGTCTCAGTCTGTGCCACTGTGTCAGAAAGCAGAAGCCCCGTTCAGCCCCAAAACAAGACCCCTTTTTCCTCGTATTGATCCTAAGAGGAAAATAAAATGGCCTGGTTCCCAACTACTGCTCAGGGGCCCCATTGGAGCTGCAGCACCTTGGCCTGTGGCTCAATGGTTAGAGCATCAGCTTCCCCCACTGAATGGTCAAGAGTTTGATTCTGGTCCAGGGAAGGTACCTGGGCAGGGTGCACGCAGGAGGCAACCAATCCATCCATGTCTCTCTCTCTCTTTCTCTCTCTCTCTCTCCCTCCCTCCCTCCCTTCCCTCTCCCTCTCTTCCTCCCACTCTCTCTAAAAATCAGTGGGGAAAATATAGCCTCAGGTGAGGATTAACAACAACAAAAAATGCAGCAGCAGGGTCTGCAGCCTCTGGTAACAACCTGACAGTGTAGAAACAGGGATCCGAGGCCACAGCACTGCAGCCAGAAACTGATGCTCACTTAAACCACCAAGGCTGGGGTATTACAAAGAGGCAGGCAGGTCACTGTAAGAAGTGACGGCAGGGTTCTCACTGGCTGCCGGGCCAGGGCTGTGTGAGCCCTGCAGTCTCCCTGTTGGGCCTTCTGTTGGTGGGACAAGGAGCCCTGGAAGACGAGCAGCGTCCCGGCCCAGGGATCCCTGGCCTGCCTGAGCGCCGCCTCCCCCTGTGTGTGTGCTTACAGAGCAGTGGGCGGGGCACCAGGGGCAGCATTACTGGGCTCCCAGACCTGCTTTCCCTCTGTTTGCTGGCACCATGGAGTTTCATTTGATGAGGGCATCACCTCTGACCCATGACCTGAGCAGCTGACCCCTTCCGCATGCTTGGCTTGTGTTAAATGCTTAGGGGCTGTTTGTTTTTTTAACATTAGGCCCAACGGGATTGCTGGAGTCATCCATTCTGTGGGGTCAGTAGCTCTGAGGACCAAGGCCCCAGCATCCCCGGGTTATCGGCTGGCTCCCCACATCGGAGAGTGCTCACCTGCCTGGGCTGAACCCAGCGTGGTTCCATTATGGGGTCCTCTGAAAAAGAAGACCACGTGACCCTGCCTGTCACAGGCAAAAACCTTCTGTGCTGAGCCAGAGGCACAATCTTGTCTGCCAAGGCTGGGCTGGGCTTTGAGCCTCGTGATCTCAGAGACAGGAAGAACGTCTGTTTCGAGTCTGTATTCCCAAGTATTTTTATCTAAAAGCAGCTGGAGCCCGTTCTCCTTCCTTATTTTTATCCCTGCCTGATTTGCCTCACTCCCGCCAAAGCTTCATCAACCCCTTAAGGCCCATTCAAAATCAAGCAGTATTAGCGATATGTTCTTAGGAGTGAACAGGCTCCAGTGTGGGGGCCTAGGGCCGGGGAAGCCTGCCAGCCTGGCCGAGCTGGAAGGTCAGGGCCACAGGAAGCCCTGGTGTTGCATTCAATCAGTCTGAAACCAGCGTGTTCTTGTCCCGTGTGTCCTCGGAGTGATTCATTGAGGGGAAGAGCCTCCAGGCAGCCTGGTGCTGACTGGGAAGCCTGCGCGTGCATCACACTTCCAATTCCCAGTCACCTAAAGGAGATCTGCGTTTGTTCTGTGACACCTGTCAGGAGTTAGCAGGGCCCTGCTGCCTCTCAGGAGGCCCCAGCGTCCCATCGGTTGCCTTCTGCTCAGCTGTCCCTGGGGGTACCCTCCACTTACCGCCACTGCAACATTGCTGCTCACCTCATATCAGCAATAATAGAAATGAAGGTCTGACTCACAGGAGGGTGGGGGGACCCTGTCTACTGCAGGAAGTCACACTCTGTTTCCCTCTGGGCTTTGCACTGCACACGCAGAGGCAAGGCAGGAAACACGCTCAGCCGGGTCTGCTTTAGATACTCTCCATCTTGACCTTCAGGGAAAAAAATGTATTCACAAGTGTGACCTCTCTGCTCCTCCATTCCAGCTTTAGGTAAGAGTCTGCTTTGAAATCCCACACGTTTGCTTGGTAGTATTTGTCGTATTAAGTTTCAAATGAGGGCCAGGTTTCCAGCAAAGCTGCCCGGATGCTCGGCCCTGAGGCTTTCTTTAGATGCAGCTCTCTTACCAGGCGCCTGGGCAGCCCTCCCTGCCCTAGTCCTTCCTGACCCTCCAAACACTCTGCCATGTGGCGTGTTCAGTGTACGGGTCACCCAGCGAAGTTGGCAGATGCTGGCAAAGATGGGTTCTTGAGCCTTAATACTGCACAGTCCACAGTCAGCCAGCCTCTCCCTCCGCCTGACATACGGGTGTCAGTCTCCTCTGACTGTCCTGGCCAAAGGCGTCATTGCCTCCTACTGAGTTGCGACTTGAGTGGCCCGAGCATTGGGAGTGGAGACTCCACACAGGCTGCCTTTTGGTCACAGCAAGACTCAGACCTGGTGCTCTGCGTGTGCAGGGCTGGGCAGGCTGTTTCAGGAGAGTTTATTTGGACAGAGTCATGGGTTAGGATTCCTCTGAGCCAGTCATCGTGTGTATCTGCTCTGCGTGGTGCCCAGGTAATGGCTTCTGCCTGTGTGCTCCAGCAGCCACCTGGGCCAGTCCTCAGGGACACTCTGTGGTCTCCTCCTGTCTGCCCCTGGCATCCCCATAAAGATGGCACATGTGGGATCCAGGAAAACAAGGATCACCATCACCCAGAGCTTGGTCTTAAAACAGGTCTCAAATAACTTAACCTTATTATTCTTTTTATGACTTGGACGATGTATCAGAAAACCATTTTGCTTGTTGGTATTAAAATGATGAAAAATTTGAACACATAGATTTAAAAATAATTATCCCAAATCCCAACTCCCTTAAGTACAAATGTTTATCATCTAGAATAATAAAAGTGTAATATGCTAATTAGACTGGACGAAGCCAGGGCTGCAAGGGAAGCCCGGGTCCCGGGTGCTGGAGGGAAGCCAGTGCCGACAGCCAGGGGAAGGAAGGCCTACTCTTGCACGATGAATTTCGTGCATCGGGCCCCTAGTTTGGTATATAAATCTCCAGACCATTTTCCCCTGGAAATACATGTATCTTTTACAGAAATGAGGTAAGCCTACACACGCATTTCTCTAGCCACCTTTTCCATTTGAGGCACTTCCCACAGCCCTCCACACCACTCGGTGAATTCCCCTCACGGCTGTTTGCTGTGCATGGTGTCATCTGCCATCAAACCTTCTGGCGTGGGACATTTAGGTTGCTCCAAATTTTCTATATTATAAATAGAAATTGTTTGCAGGTCTTAGGGTTCATTGCTAACAAGAATTGCCAGCCCCAGTGAGTGTCTGCACCGCACATTGAAGGGCTCCTCTGGCCTTCATCTCTCCTGACCTTCCTGACAGCATTCAGCATGATTGACAGCATTCAGCATGATTGACAGCATTCAGCATGATTGACAGCATTCAGCATGATTGACAACAGCTTCCTGGGAAATTGTTGCTCCCCTGAACCCAGAGACACCAGTGCTTCTTGCTTGTTTTCTGTCCCCTTTGCCAGCTCTCTGCCACATGGTGGTCCACAGGCTATCTTCTCCGCACCCCACTTTCCCTCAGGCCATTTCATCCACCTCCTACCTTGGCTTCAGTAATAATAGCAGCATTTATTGAGGGCTTAAATTAAACGATCTCACTTAATATTCCAACTAACATAGAAGACAGGAGAGTTTATGATCCTATTTTCTCATCTCTCAGGTATATCTACCTGTCCTTTATTAATTTTCAAAATTTGGGGAACCATTGGTTCACATACTTTGCCTGATTTTTCACTTGCTTTAGTTGGGAGGTAAGTTCCATCCCTGCTGCCACATAGTTGAGGGCAGCAGTCCTGACTCCTACTTACTAGTAAACCTTAGAGGTGGAGGCTCTGTGTCCAAGGTCACACAAACACGGGCTCACACACTTGAATGCTAAGAACTTAACTGGCAGGCTGCATTGCTGATTAGATAAGCTACATGCCAGTGATCCCCAAACCTCCGCCTGCAGGCCCTTCCCCTTTGCTCAGCTGGCATCGCTTCATCCTCATGTCACCGTCTTCAAGCATGTCAGTCTCCACACATCCAACTCTGATGGTTCCCAGATCTCACACTCCCCATCTCTGCACATGACACCCCCATCTGGCCAGCTGCCAAGGCCAGAAGCTCGGCTCATCATCCTCCCTTGTGCCCTTCAGCTCATGACTCCACTAGTCCTGTTGGTAAAGGAGGGAAGACGGACTCCCAAATATCCCTGTCCTGACCCCAGAACGTGAATGTGTTACTCTACTTGGCAAAAGATGGGAGATTATGCTGGATTGCCCAGTGACCCAATGTAATCACATCACAAGGTCTTTATAAGAGGAAGACAAGAGGTTTGGAGTCAGAGAGAAGATGAGATGATAGAAGCAGAGATCAGAGAGAGAAATTTGAAGGTGATACGTTGCTGGCTTTCAAGATGGAGGCAGAGACCACCAGCTGGGGAAGTGGAGGGGAGGGAGGAGCTGGTAGCTATAGAGGCTGGAAGAGACCAGGCATGGATTTTGCCTGAGAACCTCCAGAGGGCACAGTCCTGCCAACCTTTGCTTTGGGACTTCTGACTTTCAGAACTGTCAGATAGTGTATCTGTGCTGTTTTCAGTCACTAAGTGTCATGACCTGTTACAGCAGCCATGAGAAACTAATGCAGACGACGTGGTGAGTAGGCACATGGCCTCCAACATCAGACTGCCCGAGTTTCAGCCCAGTCATGGCCATGTACTGGCTGTATGAATGTGAACCATTCACCTAACTTCTCTGTGCCTCAGATCCTCGTTTTATAAAATGCTGATTTAAAAAACCCCCACTTTATAGGCTTATTTGAATATTAAGTGCATTATTCCAGAAGAAATGCTGGTGAGCTCTGGATGGGGGAGTGGTCTTTATTATTTTTGCTGTAATTGTTCTTACCCATGACCTCCTATACATGCCAGACCTTTTCCATCCCCATGCCCTTGACCCAGACCTGACCTTCCTCATGCTTCCTGAGGGGCCCCCCTGTGAGTCATGGGTCTGATTCCGTCTCTGTCTTTCTCCTGCCAGCCTTCCAGGGCACCTCTGCCCTCAAGGTGAAGACCGGAATCCCTCTCAGAAGGCCTCACACAGACTGGCTCTGGGCACTTTTCCTCACCACTCACTTTTCCTTTCTTTCAGTTTCTTCAGATTTGCTGAGCTTGCCTTTGCCAGCCCTTGCTGGACAGACTACTCTGCTCCTCCTTCACCATCCGACCCTCACCACCTCACCTAACAGGCCCACTCCCTGTTCACAGAAGCCCTCCCTGGCCACACCCTCAGGTGAGGTCCCAGTTGTATATTCCTGTGGCCTGGCATTTCTGGGACCCCATGTCTGTAATGACATGTCCAGTGCTGGCCATCCCCCATGCACGCCCACAATGGGCGTAGAGGCTGTGTCTGTGCCCGAGCCAGTCCTGACCATCAGTGGTCAGCAGACATCAATGAGGACCTAGATCCTGCCTCACGGAGGCAGAACAACCCTACAACTCAACTGACTGTCACACCACTTTCTTGCTTGTGTGCAGAGCCGAGGGGGGAGGGAGGGAACATTTCTCAACAGCTCACTGACCAGGTCTGACTTTGCTCAGCCTGCGAGTGGCACATGGGGTGCTCCCAGGCCTCGGCTGTCACCTCCAACATGGAGCCACCTGCCCGTGTCTGAGTGAGTGAGTGCAGTGCCCTGACATCCTGCCCACAGCTTTCTCCAGGGACCATCCAAGAAGGGACAGCTGTGGGGAACCCAGCACTAGGGGCGCTTATCCATACCCTAGGGGAGGTAAGGGTCTGGAACCAGGTGCCCACCCCAGCCTGCAGCCTGTGGAGAAGGTCCCTGGCCAGCTGTGGTGAACTCCTCCACATTCCCAAGCTTTGATGGCGAATGCTTTCTGGTCTGTCCCCGCCTCCTAGGCTCAGCAGGTGTGATGAGCAGGCAGAAGTCCCCCACATCTATCAGCAGAGGAATGTCCCCCACCTTTAGCCCATTCCCACACAGCACCCCAGGAAGCAGTGTCTTGCATCAGCCACAGGGATGGTTGGGGATTAGCCCATTCCCACACAGCACCCCAGGAAGCAGTGTCTTGCATCAGCCACAGGGATGGTTGGGGATTAGCCCATTCCCACACAGCACCCCAGGAAGCAGTGTCTTGCATCAGCCACAGGGATGGCTGGGGAGGGGCTGCCTCTGGAAAGCAGGCTCTCGCAGGTGCTGGAGTTTGGAGTGGGAAGTCCTTTGAAACTTCACAGTGTCTTAGAGAAATGAGGGAAGTTATGCCTCTGTGTTGCATGCTCTCATTCTGCCAGGCACTTCGTTGTTTAAACAAGAAGAAATAGAATTTCTAACTTCTTAGAGGTGGTGGACATGCTGTGGTTTCTGGCACCTTTCATGATCCCTGTGGAGGAGGGAAGTCGACCACCCAGGATGGATTGGAAGGTTGCCTTAGCACTTGTAGCTCATCAGCTGAGCAAGGGCAGAACTGGTTAGTGAATTGAGTTCTATTAGTTCCCTGGGGCGGCTGTAACAGTACCACAAACAGTACCACTAAAGCAACAGTTCTGGAAGCCAGAAGTCCAAAATCAAGGTGTTGGTAGGCAGGACTGGCTGCTTCTGGAGGCTGAGGGAGAATCCATCCCAGACCTCTCTCCCAGCGTCTGGTGGCTGCCAGCAATCCGTGGTATTCCTGAGCTTAGAGATGCATCTCTCCAGTCTCTTCCTCATTCTTCAAGTGGCTTTCCTCCCTCTCTCTGTTCTCCTTTTCTCTCTCTCTCGTGAGGACACTTGTTATTGGATTTATGGCCCACTCTAATCAAGGGTAATCTCATTTTAGGATCCTTACCTATATCTACAACAACCATTATTCCAATAAGGCCACCTTCACGGCCACCAGGGGCTATAACTTGGACATACCTTTTGGGGGACACAATTCAGTTCATTGTGGCATCTGAACAGGAAGACAAGGTGCTGCCCTAAGGATGCCTGGGGCTGGATGGGTGAGCTGGGTAGTGAGGAGATGGGGGACAATGTTGTTTCTCATGGGCTGGGTCTACAGGGATCTCTGTGCAGGAATCGCCTCAGCGAGATTATGCACAGCCCAGATCTGTCTGCTGGCCCTTAACCACTTCCCTCAGCCAACTTAACACGCACCTGATTGTAAGGAACCATCTGGAAGCAGAGGTCCCTCCAGTCATCTCCTTGCACCATAAACCCTGAAGCTCTGAGTCCCTCAGGGCTGAGGTGGGAGATGCTAGGCTCTGTCAGTCCTGTTGCCCTATAGCCTGCCCTCTGTCCACAGCCAAAGGACCAGATTTCTGTAGAGATTAATCTTCAGTTCCTGGGAATGCAACTTTTCAATGAGCCCAGGCTTTATAACATGAAAGGTTTTGTCTGGATGTTCTTTTTACAAACACAAGAATAATTCATTCAAGCTCTAAGAATAAAGATGAGCTTCCCGAAACTGCCTTCTTCCATATTCAGCATAGAGTGGTGCTGATGGACCCAGATGCAGCCACAGAGAGGGGTTCTGAGCAGCTGCTCCAGAAGGGCTCTGGAAAGCTGCCGTGGGCCCGTCATTGGGCACCAAGCTCTCCCCAGTATATTGAACAAAAACAACAACAACGTCATTAACAACCCAGGCAAGTAGACCCCGAGGAGAGGACAGATGCTTCATGACGTTGTCTTTCTCTTCCCTGGGCAGAGCCACCTGTCAGCTCACTCTCTTCTTCTCTGTTTACAGGACTCCTCTGCCGGATCCAACCCAGCGGCTGAACAGCAGGACATGGCTCCCAAAGGGCAGCTGCCTCTCAATGTGTGAGCTGCTGTTTATGTTTTGGGGTCCCATGCCTTCAGCATCTCCACCTCACCCTGCTAGCATGGAAATGTATGGTTTCTATAGGGGTCTCATTTGTTACTAGTTGGTTATTTTATTTTTAAAATATTTTAATTGATTTTAGAGAGAGGAGAAGGGAGAGGGATAGAGAGATAGAAATATCAATGAGAGAGAAACATTCATCAGCTGCCTCCTGCACGCCCCCTACTGGGGATCGAGCCTACAACCCGGGCATGTGCCCTGACCAGGAATCAAACCGTGACCTCCTGGTTCATGGGTCAACACTCAACCACTGAGCCACACTGGCTGCCCACTAGTTGGTCAGTTTAATTATGTACATCTAATAATACTGCTGACAGGAAAGTGCAGAAAACTCTAGCCGGTTTTTAAATGTTATTGTCCCTAGGACATGTATTATGAGCAGAGGGCATAATCAAAATATTTGATGACGCCGAAACCGGTTTGGCTCAGTGGATAGAGCGTCGGTCTGTGGACTGAGGGGTCCCGGGTTCGAGTCCTGTCAAGGGCATGTACATTGGTTGCAGGCACATCCCCAGTGGGGGGGGTGCCGGAGGCAGCTGGTCGATGTTTCTCTCTCATCTATGGTTCTAGCTCTCTATCCCTTTCCCTTCCTCTCTGTAGAAAATCAATAAAATATATTTAAAAAAAATATTTGATGATACAGGCACTGGCCAATCAGGAGGGGATCAACCATAGCAAAGAGAACACCTCACAGGCCCCTGAGAAGGTGTGGGCTGCAGGCCGGAGTGGGAGGATGCTGCGCAGTGGGTGGTCATGGAGTCTTCATGGTGGCTAGTTACTAGCTGCTCAGAGTAGCTCAGCATCTTAGCAGCTGTAACTGCCATGCCCATGCACAGCAGCTGTGTGTCACAGCCAAATACACCCTGATGAGTCACTGCTGGAAGTGACATGCTTGCCTTGCTTAGAACCTACTCTTGTTAAATTACATTTCTTAAAAGATACGTGCAGTATAAAAATTCCCCACTTAAATAGCGTTCTGAGGAATTAGACTGCCTTCTACTCTTTCGTTTGCAATGAGCCAGTTACCTGAGTGAATGTTCTAAGGTGGAGAATAAGAATTTGGTCAATAATTGGGAAGGGAAAGTTTCACAGATACTATGCAGTCAGAAGGACATTTAGAATATGTGTTGGTGCAGAATAAAATGTATTTCAAGCAAAATGCCTCTTGAAAAAGCAACTTGCCAAGCTCCAGAAGGTTTCCTAGAAGTAGCTTAAATACCCTGGTACATGCTTCCCTGCCTCCCTAAGCCTAGTGGAAACGTTTGCCTTACCTGGAGACAGGTAGGAAATCATGAACATCCTCCCTTTATTTGCCCACAATGCTGTGAGTAGGTTATTATCATCCAGGTAAACAAAAGGAAATTGAGGCTTACCTACATTTAACCTAGCTTCCCGAGTGGAGCATAGATTAGTACACTACCTTCTAGATGTCTTTAGGCTGAAACTCACGTTTTCAGCAAAACTGGACAGAAGGTGCTGTGTTCTGACTGGGTCTCCTGGGTAAGCTCCAATGGCTTCCACTCAGACCTGGGCCGAGGAGGCAGGTGGGGAAGGATGGTGGTGATGGTTGCTCTTCTGGCACTGGACTTCCTTTCCCTGAGAAAATAGATCTTCATCCACAGGAGACCCTTGGGCCCTAGTGGACTTCCCCAAACGAGAGGCAGGACACCGTGAACCCTTCCAGGGCAAGGCCCAGGTGTTTCACTTTTGGGTCTCACAATGAATGCCCAGTACACAGGCCTTCAACAGATGTTTCCTTGTTCAATGAGAGCCACAGCCTTACCCCTCGTAGGTGCAGAGGACTCCCGGTGTTGGCCCAAAGTCCCCAACTCTGCATCACATCAGCCACCCAAGAAGGCTGCTCTGTCTTTGAGACCCCAAAGGTAGCACAGTTCCAAGAACGTCACTCCCAGGTGTGGTGGGCACATTTTGGAGGGCCCCACTATGCACAGACCTCCCATACCATGCAGGTTTTTCATTTTGTGTGGAGATGGAAAGACCTCTTTTCCCACCCCACCCCACTCTGCCATCGGGGACCCCGTCCCTCTGCTCTCCTCTGTCTCCTCCCAGAGCACAGCCGTCCGTGTGGGCTGGTTTCCATTTGGGGAACAGAAGGAAGACTCCCGTGTCAGATACTGTCCTCGAAAGGACGGTGAGCATTTTGGCGGAGATGTGTCTGCCCGTCCCGGCGATCATTTGCGTAGCAGAGGAACCATGGGCAGCAATGCTACAGCCTGGCTCACTGTGTGCTTCGCGTGGCTTTTTGTACCGAGCCCCAAGCATCGTAGCAGGTGATATCTCATACATTACAGCGCTGTGCACAGTCAACTTTGAGAACGTGACCTTTGAAATCACAGTTCTTATTTTATCAGTAGGGAGAAAACAATCCAGTGACCTCATCAGTTTATCCGATTAACCTGATCACTCATCTATCCTTTTTAGCTTTAAGAAGTTAGCAGTTCGTGCATCCTGGTGGCAGGCATGTAGGGTGGGAATGTGGTTGCTCTCTGTCTGTCTGTCCTTCCCAAAACAGTAGCTGTAGTCATGTTCAAAGGTGGTCTGAGGTTGTGCATGAGAGGGCCGCCTGCATAGAGACAAGGGTAGCAGCGAGCGTGCTACTGTGAGCCAGGGGTCTGTGACACGCGCCAGCCAGGCTATCAGAAGGTCTGTGACAGAATGACTCCAGCCATCCTCGTCCGTGTGGGGTTTACCTTCTGCAGGTCAAGTCGCAAGCTCGGAAATGTGAGCCCACATAATTGAAAGGCCTGATCGCTCAGGTCAGCCAATGGTCGAAGGGTGTTCTTACCCACTCCTAGCATATTAGAGTTCCCATGGGCACTGATTTCCCAAGGCTTTGGTTGTCTTGAAACACAAAGGGGGCTCTCAGTTTGCTCACCCAGTGCAGGAGGCAGCTGCTCATCTCTCCCGTGACACACTCAGGCCTGCAGGAGCCCACACCCTCCCTCCTCACTGCCTTGTATTGGGAGGCCACCCAAAGTTCATCCCCTGGCCTGGGCTTGTCTGCTCTTCATCCGCCTGCCTTGTAGGGCTTCCTGGGGCATAACTGTCTGGTCCTGGAGGCCACACTTCGGGTCAGTAAATAGGCCACTGCTTGGGCTAGGAGTGAGTCTTACCTCCACTTCTCCGTGGGTTTCTCAGAGCCAGGGGAGGGGAGGGAAGGACCTGTGGGGACAGGAAGAGGTCGCCAAGCTGCCTTCTAATGTTTACATAGCCCCCACGTTCTGTGATGTTGGGAACCATGCCTCACACGGGACGGGATCGCTTCTGCCCAGATCCGTAACACGGCTGGCTCTGCACCTTGGGCTGCAGTGGGCTTGACCAGTCTGAGCTCAGTACACTAAGACCCAGTAACGTAAGTCCCTGCTGAGGCTGTGGCGAGGCACCAGGGGGCTGAGCCCACAACCCAGCCTCCTCTGACAGCACCGGCCTTGTGGGAAGCTCCTGCAGCAGCACAGTACCTGCCCTCCTGCACCCTGTTATGCTGATCACCTTCAGAGAGAGAGCAGAACCTGGCCCTGGCCTGGAGGGAATGGAGAAGAACGCACAGGGGAAGGGCAGAAAGTCACCCTGAACAGAGTGGGAGCCTGGTGGGCAGTGTGGACACTTGTGAAGGCGCCAGCAGGGCCGACTGACAGCAAGCCAGCCTGGGGGCCTGTGGGTGCAGGCGGGTCCTCGGCAGCACTAGCGCTAAGTCGGGTTTCCTGCCGCGCACGGAGGACTGCCCTGCATTGGGGGAGGACTGCCCTGCATTGGGGGAGGACTGCCCTGCATTGGGGGAGGCTGCCGCTGGGAGTCAGGCCTGTGAGGGAGCAAGCACTGAGCTGTGGTTGGGGGAAGCCCAGCTGATCCTCCGGGGAATCTGGAGCCCAGATGGCACCTCAGCTTCCCCACCCACAGAGGGCCCTGTGGACTCCAGGCAGCCCTCGGGAGGGGCAACGTCTAATGGGTCTGTGTCCTGCAGGGAACGCCTCACAGTTCTATCAGCTCACACTAACCATTCTTCAAACCCCAAGCGGCAAAGCACTTGCATTTCCCAGGCCTCACAGTACCCTGTGAGGCTGGGGTCAGGTCACTAGTTATGTTACAGAAGGGGTTTGCCGTGGCTCTTGGCAGCTTGGAGGCCCACTTTCTGGGCCCTAAGTGGGAATTTCCACCACTAAGTTTGTTCTTTCCTTGTCTTCAAATTAGCTTTTTTTTTTTTTTTAGTGGGATTTAAGTAATTAGTTGTGGTACAAATATTGCAAGGAAGAATGCAACCAAGAATTCCCTACCCAGGCTGCCTTTTCTCTACCCAGGGCCTCGAGGCCTCTGACAGCTCAGATCGATGGTAAGACCAGGCCGGGGACTAAATGAGGAAAGCCCATTCCAGCTTGTTCTCGTGCTCCCTGTTTCTCCTAAAGATTTCTCTTGCCCCAGAGCATCAAGTTATAGACAGTGTAGAAAATAGTAAACAAACAAACAAAAACAGGGGAGCCCTACGACCTCGCCCCAGATCTGCTTCTGACACCCCAGGGCCTCTCACGGCTCAAGGAGCCTCACTGAGCTGTCAGGTCGGAGGTGCTCCTGGCTGCACACTTGCTTGGGTAGGCACAGGGCTGGGCGTGACCATGGACTCTAGGATCACGGGCAGAGCTCTGCCCCTTCCCTGCCAGTGCCTCCCTGGACCTGGCAGTGCTAGGAATGCCCCTCCCCCAGCCCCTCATTGCTTTACTGGGAAGAGCATGCCACATGCTGTGTGTGCCAGTCCCCAGAGGCATCAACTACCCTTAGGTTGAGTTCACCCACAGAAGAGCTCACATGTGACTCAGGGGACACAGTGGCCCTATGCCCGTCCTGCCTGCCACTACTGATCCTGGCCCTGCTTCTTCTGCCTGCAGGTACCTGGCGCTCTACACCTACAAGCCCCAGAAGAGTGACGAGCTGGAGCTGCGCAAGGGCGAGATGTACTATGTCCTGGAGAAGTGTCAGGACGGCTGGTTCAAGGGCACATCCCTGAGGTCTGGGCTCTCTGGGGTGTTCCCAGGAAACTATGTGACTCCTGCTTCCAGGTGAGGTCGTAGTCGCTGCCTGGGAGAGGACGGAGGATCCCCCCTCCCATTTCCCTGCAGCTGTCATCACTGGGCCACCCAAAAACACAGTTCAGAAGGCAGCCAGGAAGCCCCTGCCCGTGGGGTTCAGCCCTGTGAGCTCAGAGTCCCCTTGAACAAGGGTTCTAGGTAGCAAGCATTTCACCTTCTGAATTAGGTTTGCTTGTCTTTCCCGGAGCAGACACTGGCTGCCCAGGGAGAGGGTGGGAGCAGAATGAGCTGCAGTCAGGGCAGTAGCAGTTAAGTGGGGGCAGAGTCACCAAGCAGGGCAAGATCTCACAGATGTGGGTGTGGGTGTGAGTGTGGGTGTGGGGGGGTTGGGGGGGGGACTGTGCACAGTGAGAGTACAGCAGCACATGTGCAGTCACATGGACCTGTTCTACATGAAACACCCGCACATGCGTATGTACAAAGGAAAAGTGATGTACTCCCCAAAGTCAGCAATTATTAACTGGTAGCATTATAGAGAAAAGTTTTTCTTCCTTGTGCTTTCCTGTGTCTTACAAAATGTCTGTTATGTTATTTTTATTAAAACAGCAATTTTAAAAATTCAATGAAAATGTTATCCAGAGCTGTCTGAGAATTTCCCGTTGAGATGAGGGCACTGCTTGATCTTCAGTCCGTCTCGCTCAGGGAAGCCCTTTAGGGTTCAGAGCTGTGTCAACATCCAGGGCACACAAGAAAACTGGAGACGCGGCCCTTGGGGTTATACCCGCTTTGAAACAAGCCGCTGTGAAAAAACCAAACTGCTTCCACGTTGCCTTGGTGCTCGATGTCCACACTTCTAAGTGCCTGATGGGCAGTGCCAGCTGGAGGCAGGCTCCACCTCTTGCCATTCCTGGGAAGGCCCATAATTTGCAAGCCCACTTTATTTAATTTTTAAAAATTTCCGAGGGCAAAAGTGAGTTCACCAGGTAGCAGATGTGATTTTTAGATGTCATGGTTTTGGCTGGCCAGCTAACAGGTTCGTGCTGGAAGTGAATCTCAAGGCCGCTCTACGGGCTAGTGAGGGAAGGTGCTGCCCAGCCCCTGGACAGTCGGGTCCTTCCCCAGGAGGCTTTTCCCACAGCTGTTCTGCAGCAGCCTGACTCAATGACCATTTGAAGTCAGACCCAATGGTACCAAGCCACCTGGAGAGGGGCCTCTGACCTGGCTCGGAGCCACGCCTGGCAGAGCCTGTTCTCTCCCAGGTGTGGCTTCTGGTGTCTCATGACTGAGATCCCCAGAGGACAAAGGGGAGTTTACTGAGCTCTTGGACAAATGGAAGACATTCCAGTCCCCTGAAACTAAACACCTTACAAAACCCGCCTCCACTGTATTCTGCACCCCACAGCACCAATATGCAAAGTGTGCTGTTTTCCATTTGTTTTTCTTAAACACTCTACACTGGCTTCATCAGGAAACCAGGGGCTGAAAGGGCATCTATTTTCTGGAAAGAAGCTGCACGTTCCCTGACATCTCTCAGCGGGACGTGGTCTATTGGTGCCCTTCCCAGAGGCCGGCAGAGCAAGGCAGTGGCGTGTCCAGAGGGAGTGGGTCCTGCCACTGTTTCCCACCACGTCCAGATGGGTCCAAGCCCCGTGGGATGTGACTGAGCCATCGCTCTTTCTGGAGGTGTTTGGGGCACACAGCTGTTTGTTAGAATGAGTCAAAACAGTAGCTCTGGTACAAAATATTTTATTGATTGGAATAATGCCTCTGTTTTTCAGGGTTCTTTTGCTACTTCTTGACTATTCATACTGAGAGTTAGCCCCCATGAAGATTTACAGAGGGTGCCCTCTCAGCTGGAGCTCTGGGCATTGTTTGCCCACAAGGGTTATCCGGGCTTTGTTTTAGGATGCTCTCCTGGCCTGCGTGGCTCTCAGCTCGGAAAGGCCAGTGTGTAAGAGCTCATGTGGGGTGGTTTTGTCTGCACTGTCACTTGAATTCATTCTCTTTATTTCCTCAGGGCTCCCTCAGGAGGGGCTGGGCCGCCTGGGAATAATGTGGCTGGAGGGTCTCCACTGGCCAAAGGAATGGCCACAAGCATCCATCCAGGCAGTGGGAGCCTGAGCAGCCCTGCCACTGCCGTGAGAGCAGCCCTGCCCCTCGCCTCACCCCAGGCCCAGCACCAGGCAGCCTCTCTCCCGGGGGGCAGCTGTCTGTGGCACTCAGCTCCCCCAGCGGCTAGCCGGGCCCGGAGCACTGTCCCCACAGGTATGTACTAGTCTTCCAGGGACCTCACTCTCCGGAAATTTGTCAAGGGGCTGGGGTCTCAGGTACACAAATCGTAGAAACAGTTTGGCCCAGGTCTCAATCAGCTCACGGTGGGAATGGCTTGTTGTCATCATTGACCCCTGCTGACCTCCAGGAGAGATGACTTACCCTGTCCTGGAAACGGAAACTGATGAGCAATGTATATGTTTGGCTACAGCAGGAGGACTGAGTGCACTAATAAGAGTAACAGGTGCTTTGGGACTCTCCCGTGAGGCTGAGGCTGTGGCTGCCGCTCAGTCTCAGGCCTTCCCTGTGCCGGGCGCTGAAGGGTCTGCAGCTGGGCAGCACCTCCCACCCAGGGCTGGTTGAGACACAGACCGTGTCCCTGTCTGAGATGCTCTGAGCCAGGAGGGGCGGGCAGACCCTTTACCTTCAATAGACAGGCTGACTGCCCTGACTGGTTTGGCTCAGTGAATAGAGCGTCGGCCTGCAGACTCAAGGGTCCCAGGTTCGATTCCGGTCAAGGGCATGTACCTTGGTTGCAGGCACATCCCCAGTAGGGGGTGTGCAGGAGGCAGCTGATTGATGTTTCTCTCTCATCGATGTTTCTAACTCTCTATCCCTCTCCCTTCCTCTCTGTAAAAAATCAATAAAATATATATTTTTTAAAAATAGACAGGCTGACAAAATTTAAGGGAAAACTGGTTTGCTCCTATTCTGGTATGAAGTGAAGAGAAATTACGGGTGGATCTCATAGGCATGAAGAAGGCAAACATGGCTTGTTTGGAAGCTTAGTACTTAGCTAAGAAGTCGGCCTGAGCGTGACTCCCATGACACTCCCAGGAGCCTGCGCCGTCACCCTCTGAAGCCACAGAGCCGGCAGCATTGTCGCGGTGCAGTGACCAGAGCCCAGGGCAGGAGGACGGGCCTCTGCATTTCATTTATATGACACAGAATCCCCTTTCCCACCCCGACCTTTTCTCTCAGAAATCACCCCGTTCTTCTCAAAGTACAGCCTGAAGGACAAAGCATGTGGGCTCTTTGGAACGCTGCTCTTTAGGATCTGCTTAACCAGAAGGCCCATTGCGAGTGTTTCATAGAGCAGCCTCCTGAGGGCGAGGAGCTGAAATAATACTTAGCAGAGGAGCCGTATTTTCCCCGGAGGCATGGCTGATGGGACAAGAGGGTGGGAGGTAAATGTCCCCGCACCGCTCCACCCGTCACTCTCTGGGGAAGGTGGCCTGCCCAGGCCCATGCTGACGCCAAGCTGGGCTCACAGGCGGCCGGCTGCAGTCCGCGTGCCCGCTGGCAAAGCTGGTCTGGGCGTGCGGGCTCCGGCTCTGTGGGGAGGCTCTGTCGGGGGCACCTGCGATGGGGCAGGGTGAGTGGGAAAGACTTCTCTGAAGAGTCTGTCCCAGAATGAGCAGCAGAGTGACACTCAGGTAGGAACAGAGAAGGGTGCCATTTGCAGCAGGAGGGAAGGAACACCAAATAGAAGCGGGAGAAAGCAGTCTTCTTCAACCAGCAGCAAGAAATGCAGTGAAGACCGGGCTGACGGAGGCCTGGCTGAAGGCGTGGCTTGGGAGGCGGCAGACCTATTTGGAATGCCGGGGCTGCCATGGCCCCGGTGTCTTCTGCTGAAAGATGGCGCTCACCTCCGCAGACACTGCGAAGGCATCGACATGGCATATACAGTATGTACACGGTACACTGCAGCTGTTTATTGTTCTGTTAGAGAATAAGAATATTATTGGAGTACTCAATGCATGAGAGTAAAGAAGTAAACATAAAAGTTACCACAGGATCTGGGGGTTGAATTCTCTCTTGAAGGCAGTGGAGACCCGCCATGGGACTTGAAGCCTGAGGGTTGACACTGCAGTGATATCAGCAGGCACGGCAGGGAGAAGAGGTGGTGTGGGCAGCCCAAGGCCTGGAGCCAGGAGAAAGGGGTCGCTGTGCCAGGTGAGGTGGCGAGGGCCTGGACCCAGTGAGCAGAACTGGGACAAGATCATGAGCTGTGCAGGAGGCAGAGTGGGTGTGACTTGGAGATGCTCTGGATGGAAGTGCTCAGGTGAGTGAGGAACCAAGCCCAGTTCTCGGCTGGCACCAGTGGACTGGGGGATGACAATGGCATCCCCTGACCTAGAAGAGACCAGAACGGGACTTGTTGATGGAGGAAGACAATGACATGTGGCTTTGGGAGATGCAGGGAGTGCTAGTCACACTGTGGCCCACTGGTTGATTTGGAACTGCCTCCCTAAGGGGACTCCCATCCCGTGTACGCGTCCTCCCTGCCATGATAGGAGGCAGCCCCTGCTCCCTCGGCCGCCGGTCAGGCCAGGTGCAGACACTCACCTGGACTCTATGTATGTCCTCCACTCAGATGCCAGAAATGTGAGATGCCGCGTGGATCCCTTTGGGGCTGCAGGAGATGGTGAAAACATCCTGGCTTTTCAGGGGCAGCAGGTGGACTTACGGTGTGCAGTCCCCGGTCCCCATTGGGTGCAGGGTGGACTTCAGATGCCTGTTTCTGGCTGCTGGGTGGTGTCTGTGTTTAGCAATCATGGGATCTGGCCCAGGGAAGCCTCATGGATGGGTTGGGCACTTCCCTGGCTAGACAGCCTCCAAGACTGACCCTGCAGTCCCAGAGACGCTGTGAGTGCCTAGCAGTCTTTCATATATATTTGAATTCTGTGTCTGGCAGCTCTGGCCGCCGGAGAACTGGCTGTCAGTGTACTGAAGGAGTTCGGCAATCACATCATCCGATGCCAGACCTCCTAGCCCCAGCTGCTACCTTCTGATCAGCTATGCTTCTGGCCTGGCTTAAGTTCATCTGACACTGCTGAGTAGGAGCCTCCAGCTAAGGACACAGTCCTTGTAGTAGCCAGGTGATGGGGTGAACCCACAGCAGAGCTTCCTGACTGGGGCTCTACCCCCAAAATACCCATCTCCTTGGCCCTTGGAGGACCTGGGCAGGACCCGGGGCACCTAAAGTCTCAGACCAGGTCCCTTCAGGTCCCACTCCCCCATGCAGATGTTCCTGTGTGCACCACCACAGCCCTGCTTCTCAGAGAGTGCACACCCAGCATGGCAGCCCTGGGTTTTCTGCACAAAATGCCAGTAGAATGGCCTTTCTATGCCATGGCTTGCTCACAACTTCCCCATTCAAAGAAGAAAATGAGACCTGCTGGTCATTTCTCCCTCTGCAGAGTAACAAGCTGAATGAAAAGGAATTGGCATGGCCAGGGCAAGACAGCATTGAATCTCAGCCATCCATCATCATAGTAACTCCCATGGTGGGACAAGCGTTCTCTTCCATCAGTTTAATTTTAGAGATGGGAAGAGTGGTGCACAGGGTGTAAGATGGCTTTCCCATTGCATTCCAAACCTAATACTTGTCCCCACACTATTGCTGTCACAGCCAGGTTAAAGAAAGGCTCCACGGCATCATATCAATAAACTAAATGCCACTGAGTTCCCACAGCATTTTCCACTTTACTCTGCATTTTGCAAGAGAGAGAACAAAAAACTGTTGACAGTACAAGTAATGTATTGTCAAGGCTGTAATTACCCATTTCAGCAGACCCCGACCGAGGCGATTGAGAAGCATTTCATTAGAGCGCTCATCTCGAGCCAAAGTCAGGCAGTTTGACAAAAGCATCCAATATGATTTGTTCTACTTAATTAATGTAACTCCTTTTTTTTAGGGCAGCTCTCCCCATAAAGCAGTGTCCACACAGCCTCATATCAGTGCTTAGCAGGGGCAAGAGCCATGTGCAGCCATATATTCACCAGCAAACAGTCCTGACAGAGAGCTCTGCACACACCTGGCTCTGCTGAGGTTTGGAAATACAGAGATGGACCAGATGGACCCTATTTCCACCCCCAATTAGAGAGAAGGACAAGGGAACTTTCAGTAGATTTTGAAAACCACTAGGATGGAGGGTATTAAGAAAGCGTGGAGGAGAGATAGTGTACTCAGACTGGGAGGAAAGTAGGAGAGGGATGGAAGAGGTTTATGGAAAGTTTTCAAGAGGAGATGACGCTTCCTTGAATTAAAGCAGAGAGGATGTTGGGGCAGAGGGACTGGCGAGGGCACAGGCATGGTGATGAGGAGGACCAGTCCCTGCTGTGGTGACCCCACGGAGTCGATGTGACTGACAAAAAGTATGGAAGGAGAACGATAGTAACTCTCTCTCTGCTGAGGCAAAATTTACTTTTCGATCCCAAAGATGAGTAGGTGAGCATGCAGTGGTGGATGAGGTGATAGTGAAGCTAGCTCGGGACTGGTGCCAAGAGAAGACTGCAGAAAGGAGAAGTGCTGTTAGTGCTATCATTGTGGGCATACAAAGGAGCAGGAAAATATGAGCAACAACAAAGAGATAAATCAATCAACCTAAACTGACCCACAACCAATATAAATGTTAGAATTAGCAGACAAAGACATTAAAGACAGATATTATAGTTGCATTCCATATATTAAAAAGTTGAGTAGAGATTTTAAAAGGTATTTATAAGACACAATCAAACTTCTAGAAATAAAAACTATAGTGTGTGGAGATAAAAAATATACTTGATGGGACCAGCTGGTGTGGCTCCATGGTTGAGTGTTGACCTATGAACCAGAAGGTCACAGTTCAATTTCTGGTCAGAGCACATGCCCGGGTGGTGGGCTATATCCCCAGTAGGGGTCATGCAAGAGGCAGACAATCCATAATTCTCTCTCATCATTGATGTTTCTCTCTCTTTCTCTCTCTCTCTCTCTCTCTCTCTCTCTCTCTCTCTCTCTCTCTGTCTCTCTCTTCCTGTCTCTGAAATCAATAAAAATGTATTTAAAAAAAGAATATACTTGATGGACTTAATGGGAAATTAGACTCTGCTGAAGTAAATATTAGTGAAATTGAAGGTACAGCAATAAAAACTATGAAAAAAATGAAACACAAAGATAAGAGAGAATTTTAATAAATGAAAACAGCATCAGTGAACAACAGGACAACTTCAAGTGGCTTAATATACATGTGATTGAAGTCCCCAAATTAGAGGAGAAAAAAGTGAGAGAAAAATTATTTGAAAAATAATGACCTAAATTGTTCTAAATTTGATGAAAACTAGACTCATAGATTAATAACAGTTGTTGAACCCCAAGCATAAGAAACATGGAGAAAACTATATCATGAAAAAAAATCTAATCAGATTGTTCACAATGATTTTTTTCTGTGACAAAGAAAATCTTGAAAGCATCCAGAAAAAAAAAAATACATAAAATAAGAAAAAATTAGGATGGCATTAGATTTCTCATCAGGAACACTTCAGGTGAAAAGACATTTAAAAACTGAAAGAAGTACTGAAAAAAATAAGTCTGTCAAGTTCGGATTCTATACCCAGAAAAAATACCTTTAAAAAGTGAAAGAAGAATAAAGAATTATATAGATATAGAAAAGCTAAAAGATTTCATCAGTAGACCCACACTATGAGAAGTGTTAAAGTTCTTTAGGAAGAAGGAAAATGATACCAGATGGAAATTGGGATCTATACAAAGGAATGAAGAGCACTAGAAATGGTAACTACATATATACCAGTAAATATATAAGATTTTTAATATTATTTAAATATCTTTTTTTTTCAAACCCACTACCTTTCATTGTATTGGATGACACTCCAACCAACTGAGCCACACTGATCAGGGCTTATTTAAATATCTTTAAAACATAACTGAGTGTTTAAAAAAATAAAAACAATGTAGTTTGGAATTTAAAACACGTGAAAGTAAAAGGTATAATAGCAAATGCACGAAGGTTGGGAAGGAAGAAATGGAAGTACTGTATACTATTGTAAGGTATTATAAGTATATTCTTAGACTACATGTAAAGAGTTATCAAATCAATTGCAGTTAGACTATGTTAAATTAAAGATGTAAGCAATCACTAAATATGAAAATGAAGAGTTATGACAAATAAGATAACAGAGGAAATAAAATGTAATCACAAGACTTCCAATAACCCAAAATAAACCTTAAAAAGAGGGGAAAGGAAACAACAATACATGGGTCAAATATAAAACATGTAGTAAATTGCAGGTTTAAAACTAGTCCTATCTAATAAAAGAGCAATATGCAAATTGACCATCAATCCAAGACACAAGATGGCCGCCCACATGTGATCAAAGATGGCTGCCCCCATGTGGACACAAGATGGCCACCACAAGATGGCCTGCAGGGGAGGGCAGTTGTGGGCAGTTAGGGGTGACCAGGCCAGCAGAGGAGGGCAGTTGGGGGTGACCAGGCCGACAGAGGAGGGCAGTTTGGGGAGACAAGGCCAACAAGGGAGGGCAGTTGGAGGGGGGGGACCCAGGCCTGCAGGGGAGGGCAGTTGGGGGCAACCAGGCATGCAGGGGAGGACAGTTAGGGGCGACCAGACTGGCAGGGGAGGGCAGTTAGGGGGGACCAGGCCTGCAGGGGAGGGCAGTTGTGGGCGATCAGGCAAGCAGGGAGGGCAGTTAGGGGTGAACGGGCCAGCAGAGGAGGGCAGTTGGGGGTGACCAGGGCAGCAGGAGAGGGAAGTTGTGGGAGATCAGGCCAGCAGGAAGGGCAGTAGGGGGAGACCAGGCCAGCAGGGGAGGGCAGTTGGGGGTGACCAGGCCAGCAGGGGAGGGCAGTTGGGAGCGACCAGGCCAGCAGGGGAGGACAGTTGGGGGGGACGGCAGGCCTGCAGGGGAAGGCAGTTAGGGGTGACCGGACTAGCAGAAGAGGGCAGTTGGGGGGGACCGGGCCAGCAGGGGAGGGCAGTTGCGGGCGACCAGGCCTGCAGGGGAGGACAGTTAGGGGAGACCAGGCCAGCAGGGGAGGGCTGTTGGGGGTGACCAGACCAGCAGGGGAGGGCAGTTGGGGGTGACCAGGCCTACAGGGGAAGGCAGTTGGCGGGAGACCAGGCCTCCAGGGAGGACAGTTAAGGGCAACCAGGCTGGCAAAAGAGGGCAGTTAGGGGTGACCGGGCCAGCAGGTGAGGGCAGTTGGGAGTGACCAGGCCAGCAAGAGAGGGCAATTGGGGTGAGGACCAGGCCTGCAGGGGAGGGTTGTTAGGGGTGACCAGGCTGGCAAGGGAGGGCAGTTGGGGTGGACCAGGCCTGCACGGGAGGGCAGTTAGGGGTGACCAGGCCTACAGGGGAAGGCAGTTGGTGGGAGACCAGGCCAGCAGGGGAGGGCAGTTAAGGGCAACCAGGCTGGCAAAGGAGGGCAGTTAGGGGTGACTGGGCCAGCAGGTGAGGGCAGTTGGGAGTGACCAGGCCAGCAAGAGAGGGCAATTGAGGTGGGGACCAGGCCTGCAGGGGAGGGTTGTTGGGGTGGGGACCAGGCTGGCAAGGGAGGGCAGTTATGGGTGACCAGGCCAGCTGGGGAGGGCAGTTAGGGGTGACCGGACTAGCAGAGGAGGGCAGTTGTGGGCGACCAGGCCTGCAGGGGAGGACAGTTAGGGGTGACCAGGCCAGCAGGGGAGGGCAGTTAGGGGCAATCGGGTCGGCTGGGGAGTGGTTAGAGGGTGATCAGGCAGAAGCGGTTAGGGGCAATCAGGCAGGCAAGCTGGTGAGCGGTTGGGAGCCAGCAGTCCTGGATTGTGAGAGGGATGTCCAACTGCCCATTTAGGCCCGATCCCAGTGTTAAGTGACTTCCCATTGGGATCGGGCTTAAACGGGCTGTCGGACATCCCGCAAGGGGTCCCAAATTGGAGTTGGTGCAGGCTGGGCTGAGGGACACCCCCCCCCTCCCCATGCATGAATTTCGTGCACCGGGCCTCTAGTCATATAAATAATTTCATTAAATATATATGGTCTAAATAACCCAAAATAGAATGCATAGATTGTCAGTTATTTTTTTTAAAAAAATGACAAGGCCCAACCAAATGCTGTGAACAGGAAATAGATTTTAATACTTTAAATATAAAAATACAAGTAATGGAAAGTAAAAGGATAGACAATATATACATAGTCAATTACCATTATTCATAGTTGTTATAGTCTATAAAGTTTCCATGAACACTGAGTGAATACTGAACTATTGCACCTAAGTGAAATATGTGTGTGTAGCTCACATAGATTTTCATCTTAAATATTCTATTTTCTTTATCTTACAAAAGAGAAAATGTGGTTTAGAAGTGTTAATGACTTGCCTGAGGCACCCCACTAATAGGTGACAGGGTCAAGATTCAACCCACCCAACCTCCCCCAGAGCTGGAGCTTCTTGTGCTGCACTGCCCTTGCCCCTCCTGTCTCTCTGTCCCTGGGCATCTCTGTATGAACTGAAATGAGAAGGAAGAACATCAACTTGGCACACCGCTGCTGGAAACAGGTGCATCGGTGACTTGTATTATTTGCTAATCTGCGCATGTCTGAGAATGACTGCAAAAGTACCAGAGGTTGCAAATCAATTTTAAATAGTAGGTGAATTTGCAAATACAGAATCTGTGAATAATGAGGACTGACTACCATGCTGATACTAATCAAAAGAAATGTGGTTTGGTTATATTACTATCAGACCGAGTAGAATTCAGAACAGAGAATGTTATTACTAAGAAAAAGTCAATTTTACAGCAGTAAAAGAGTTGGTTCATCAAAGGGACTAAATATTTATGCTTCAAATAACAGAGCCTCAGATAAATACTAGTACTAGTAAGCAATTACTGATAGAGCTGTAAGGAGATATAAACAGATAAACCTACAATTGCAGTCAGAGGTTGCAATACTTCTTTCAATAATGGATACAAGCATATTATTGGTAAGAACATAGAACATTAGAACAACACTATAACCAACTTGACTAAATTGACATTTATGGAATACTCCACCAAGCAGCAAAATACATATTTCTTCAGGTGCACACATTACCAGATAGACCATATTCTGGGCCATAATATTTAAATCTCAAATTTTAAAAATTTAAAGACACTCAAACTATATTTTCTGACTATAATAAAGTTTAATTAGAAATTAATAACACAAAGGTATCTCCAAATATTTGAAAACTAAATGACACACTTCAAAATTACCCAGGGATCGAAAGGAAATCAAAGTAGTATTAGAGAGCATTTTGAAGTGAATAAAAATAAAAACACAGCATATCAATTTGGAAATTTATATCACTAAACACTTATATTAGAAAAAGAAGAAAAAAGTCTTAAATCAATTACCTCAGTTTCACTTTAAGAAACTAGAATCAAAAGAACAAAGAAAAATATCTTTCTGCCAATAAACTCAACAAATTAGACAAATAAATTCCTTTAAATACGCAAATTAATGAACTTAAAAGAAGTTAATAATCTGGTAGGCCAATACTTATTACAGAAATTGAATTAGTTAAAAACCTCTCATAAAGAAAGCTCCAGGCCTAAGTGGCTTCATTGTGAAATGTACCTAATGACCAAAGAAGAAGTTTTAACAATTCTTTGGAAACTTCCAGAAAATTGAAGAAAAAAAAGAAAAAGAAAACATTTTCTAACTCTTTCTGTAAGGCTAGCATTACCCTCATACTAAAAGCAGACAAAGACATTAAAATAAAACTATAGACCAATATTACTCATAAACATAAACAAATTCTAAACAATTTTAACAAATAAAATACAGCAATAAACAAAAAGGATAATAATACATCATGACCAAGTAGGGTTTATCCCAGGAATACAAGGTTTCATTAATGTTTAATTAATATAATTTACTGTATTAACAAACTAAAAAAGAAAAATAACATGGTCAGTTGAATAGGTGTGTGTGCGGGGGGGAGGAATTTGACAAAATTTATCCATTCCTAATAAAAACTCTCATAAAATGAGAAAACAGAAGTGAACTTCTTCAACTTGATAAAGGGCATCTATGAAAGCCCACAGCTAGCATTTAACTTGTTGTGAAAGACTGAGAGCAGGATCGAGACAAGGATGCCCACTCTGGACATTTCTACTCAATATTGTGTTGTAAGTTCTAACCTGAGAGGTTAGTAATGAGAAAGAAGTAAACGGCATACAGATTGGAAAGGAGGGAGCTAAACTATCTCAGTTTGCAGAGTACATTATCATATAGAGAGAACCCTAAGGAATACACACACACACACACACACACACACACCTTTTTTTTTTTTTTTTTTTTTTTTTAGCTAACAAATGAGTTCAGCAAGGTGCAGTACACAAGATTAACACACAAAAATCAATTGTATTTTTACATACTAGTAGTGAATTGAAATTGACATTTAAAAAATAACGATACCAATTTTATAGCATCAAAAATATAATATACTTAGGGACAAATGTGATCAAAGATGAGGAAGAACTATACACTGAAAACTACCAAGTATTGCTAAGAGAAATTAAAGAATACCTAAATAAGTAGAGAGATATATGAATAATCATGAGTGAGAAGACTTAATATATTAGTGTTTATTCTCCCAAAATTGACCTATAAATTCAATCTAACACCAATCAAGACCCCACCCAACTTTTTAATAGAAATTGAGTCTAGATCTCAATTCATATAAGCATGCAAAGGACCTAGAAGAGTAAAAGGCAGCCTTGAAAAGAGCAACAAATTAGGAAGGCTAACACTGATTTCAAGGCATATTATAAAACTACAGTAATTAAGTCAGTGTGATATTGTTGTAAAACAAACAACTAGATCAATAAATTCTTTTTCTGAAAATAGGTGGAGCCATATTGGTCTTGTCCAGATAATATTTGATGGAATGATCGAGTAAGACACCACATTTCTGTGGAATGAGAAGTGACAGCATGACCCCTGGACAGTATGGAAGAATGAGTTTATGTAGAACTCCCCTACTTTCTCTGTTCTAAACACAGAGAGTTTGCTTGTTTGTTTTTACAACTTTTTAAAAGTCAACTCTATGGTTGTAAAGGAAATGCTGGCCTACAGGCTCCAGGTGGAAAACAGGTGGTGTGGGCTGACTTTCAACACCTGCAAGAGCATATGGGCAGGAGCTCCAGGCAAGTATCAGGGGACCAGACCCAGCCTCTCCTGGGGGCATGCGCAATGCTGAGCACTGCGGAAGGCACGCCGAGAGCTGAGTGTGGCTCTGGCCTGAGGACTAAGTCTTCACCATCCCTGGACGACCAGAGTTCAAGTGATGCTGTTACTCATGGTTCTGAGAAGAGGCCCCAGAGGTCCATGTAGAAGAGGGACAAGACTGCAGACCCAGAGAAGTAATCCAGGGCAGAAACAACAGCAGTAAGACACCGCTGCTCAGATGAACTAACATCTCCGGGCTGGGACAGCTAATACATAAAGGATAGCCAGTAAACGTAAGAAATGGGAGGGAAATAAATGAGAAATCTAAAAAAGTCACTGATGTCAGTATATTTAAGATCCTCTAAAAGGAAATAGAAGGAATAGCATCCACCCTCTAAAAACGAAAGACAGGGTGGTGAAGAAAAAAGAGAGATGCCGATAGCTATGAATCAGAAACTGTTCGATATGAAAAAGAACGAACTTGAAATTTTGGAAAGAGAAAATATATTTAATTACAAAACTCCATCGTGACATAAACTCTAGACTGAACTCAGTTGAAGATAGAAATTCGTGACACTGGAAAGCCGTACAAAGGAATTTATCCGCTGATACCGTCTCTTACTTTGTAGTGTTTTAGTAAGGAGATGTGCAGTCGGGTGGAAGCTAGCTGAGGTGGAGGCGAGCTGTGCCAGCGCTCAGCAGAGGAACCGGAAGCCGCCCTGCAGGGTTTTCAGGACCAAGTGCCATTGCCCTTCCCTGGCTGAGCTGTCACCTCCGGTTACAGGATGCTGAGCTGGGCTGAAGCCCAGGCAGCAGGGGAGGGGCAGATAAATGACTGATTATCTCGGGGGGATTAAGTGACCCCAGTGGCTTCATCGATCTGCATCATTGCCTACCCTGGTCTTTCTTTGAAATGAGGAGCCACGTTGAGGAAGGATCCAAAGCCATCCCAAATTCTGAGTAGTTTTTTTAAACCATGAATAAGACTTTCTCTGTCTCACTTCCTGGGAAGAGAGGAGGGGCTCCCAGCACACTGTCAGAGGAAGGGGCTGCTTGTGGCGCGGAGCCGGGCAGGTGTGTGAGTGTGCGCTCTGTCCAAGGTGGGGGCTGAGAACATGGCTTCGCTGCATGTGTATTTCCATGTTGCTGAGGCCATGCATGCCACAAAGTCTGGCACTGGAACACTGCGGCAGTGTGGCATCCCTCTTCTCTGGTTAACAAGGCCAACACACTGGAACTGAGCAGGGCAGCATTAGAGGGACACTTGGTGTGAAGTGATGTCTGCTGCCACCCATGAGTCTCTTTTTAGGCCAGACCCACCTGCCTAGAACTCTGTCCCTATGGCGTGGCCCATTCTGTCCCCTATTTGTTTCTGTAATTAGTAAGGAGACAGTTCTTCAAAATTACTAACACAAGCTGTAATAGGATTCATTTTAACTTGGCACTATGTTTGGAAGGAACTTTATTTTTCTTTAGAGTCCTAGCATCTTTTTTAAAAATATATTTTTATTGATTTCAGAGAGGAAGGGAGAGGGAGAGAGAGATAGAAACATCAATGATGAGTGAGAATCATTGATCGGCTGCCTCCTGCATGCCCCCTACTGGGGATCAAGCCCTGGGCATGTGCCCTGACCCATAATCAAACCATAACTTCCTGGTTCATAGGTCGACATTCAACCACTGAGCCACGCCAGCTGGGCTAGAGTCCTAGCATCTTCAGGCAAGGGTAGGTTCCTGGCCACGAGGCTCCTGTTGTGTGAATCGGGAAACTGAGGCTGCAGTTTGCAGGCAGGGACTGGGGGTCGCATGCTCCCTGGACTTCAGGGGGTGAGGAGGGACATACAAGCTGCTTTGTCCTGTGATGGGCACAGCTCAACCAGGCCAAGTACCAAGTGTCAGGAACAAAGCACTGAATACTGCGGTCGGGAACTGCTGCACGGGCCTCACAGGCAGGCTTCTGCAGAGTTCTCCTTCAGGCCTTACTTTGTGGACACAGTCTAACAAGGGTGAGTGCATTAGCCCATCGCAGCGGAGAAGGCTGGTCCAAGACTCAGTAGGAAACTGGTGGCGCCGAAACCGGTTTGGCTCAGTGGATAGAGCGTCGGCCTGCGGACTGAAAGGTCCCGGGTTCGATTCCGATCAAGGGCACGTACATTGGTTGCGGGCACATCCCCGGTAGAGGGTGTGCAGGAGGCAGCTGGTCGATGTTTCTCTCTCATCGATGTTTCTAGCTCTCTGTCCCTCTCCTTTCCTCTCTGTAAAAAAATCAATAAAATATATTTTTTAAAAATATATAAATAAATAAATAAAAGAAAGTTATGCTGTAACAAATGACCCTCCCCCACATCTCTATGGCTTTCAACAATAAGGTTTTCTTTTATTAAAAAAGATTAAATAAAAAAAAAAAAGGAAACTGGTGGCAAGGCAGGAGGTGGTGTCCCCAGTCCTGAGGGCAGGTAGTCTGTGTGCATTCTTAGGGTGCTGGGCCTCAGGCTTTCTCTGTGTTGTGCCAGTTGCACAGAGACTGGGCAAATTGTCTCAGGAAAGAGTCCATTGCAATTGCATGGCAGGTTTCAAACTAAACTGTCTACCCACTGTCTCTCCCATCCTGTGCTCCAGCTGCCCACTCTGCTCAGGCTCAGGACCAACCAGCCACCATGGTGTCGCCCCTGTGCACCCAGAACTCCCCGTCCCGCCTGCCCACTGCCAGCCTCAGGCCCCACTCCACGGTGTCCCTGAAGCACCTCCAGCAGCCCCCAGTGCAGACCATCAGTGGCGCCCAGTGCCCCTGGCCAGCCATCCCACTCACGTCAGCGGCATCGGCCGTCACACCTCCCAATGTCACTGCTGCCAACCTCAATGGGGAGGCTGGAGTGGGGACCGTCAGTGGCCTGTCTACATCCAGCCCCACCAACGTGAGATGCAAGCCAGACGAGAAGAAAACTGAAAAGGTAAGCAGCCCATCCTGGGTGGGCTGGTCATTGTAACTCTTTGGCACCATACACCAAAGACATTTTGTACAATTAAGGCTTAAAGGTGGGCACCAGGCACATGGCAGACAGGGAAGCCAGACCAGCGAGCAGCTGGTTGTCACAGTGGAATCTAGGCAGGCCGCAGGTCCAACTACCCGAGCCCAACTACCATTTTTATGCAAATCAGAAAAATGTGTCTTCTCCTCAAGATGTGTTCATCCATCTATTGGAAAATCATGGTGCTATCCTCATTTTGTTAGAACAACACTCTCCTTGCCATGCACCGGGATATTATAACAGAATACACAAACCCGCTTTTGTGTTGGGGGAGTGGCAGCCACGCCTTCCCTGTGTCATCCCTGAGCGGGCACCACCTCTCAGACGCACCGTTCAGGCCCGCTTTCTGAGGAGAAATGGGAGCAGGATGCCAGCCTGAGTTGGTATGGGTGGCATTGCTAGCTCTTCTTTTAACTGTGAAGGAAGTAGGCTTATTTCACACAATAAATCTGATTCCAATGAGCTTGCCTCAGTTGCCACCCATCCAGACACTGGATCAAACAGGATTACACTCCAGGTTTCTAAATCAATGCTGTCCAATAAAGCCATTTCAAGACACATATCTAATGTGAACTCTTCTAGTAGTCACCTTTTTAAAAAGTTGAAATAATTTTAAAATAAAATTAGAACATTAAATTCATTTTAACAGTATAATCTATTAAACCCCATCTCCAAATATAATATCATTTTAACATGTAATCTATATTAGAAACTTGTTGGTGAGATGTTTTACCTTTCTTCAGCCAGTGAGACAGCCCCGGTGCTCAGGGGCCACCGCCCGCCTAGCGGCTCCTTGGAGTGTGGGCCTAGGTCCGCAACAGGGACCCACTCTCTTTATCGGCCTTGTTGTATGAAAGGTTTATGCTCATTCTCTCATCTTGACACATTCTGTAAATCTTTTAAAACCTTTCCATGTAAAATCAGTCTTTTGAATGGAGTGTGCTAACTAGGGCTTGGATGAGAGCCTGAACCCTGGATTGTGTATTCATAGGGAGACCAGCCTCTGCTCTTCATGAACCATACCTAAGCCCGGCTGACTGCTCAGTCCATCAGCCTAGGAGCCCCTGAGGCACACCCACCACCCAGCTCCCTGTGGATGGTGGGAGTCCAGGAACCCCACAGAGATGCACACACCAGACTCTTCAGGGCCTCCCCGATGCTCAGGTCTGATCACAACCTCCCGTCCAGTCCAAAGGAAAGTAGTTCCCGTGCAGCTGGTGTGGAGGAGGCCTCAGTCATGGCTGCTCCTGCTGAGCTCTCAGCTCTCAAAGCTCAAATCCCCGGATATTGATAGACTGGCTGGGTGTGAAGTGAAGTGGTTGCTCTGCGCTTTGTGTCTATATTTGAAAGTCACTTGGGTCTTGATCTGCTCCCTTCCACCTGCAGCCTTGTGAGGAGACGTGCTGGGCCTTCTAGCTGCAGAGGTGGGGGTGGCCCCACCCTCTCACGAGGGCATCTTTCCTGGAAGACAAGATCCCTTCGGCCTCCGAAATGCTGAGGAAGAACAGGGGACAGACTTAGAAAGGGAAGAGCCGTACTTGCTCTGTCAACGTTACTGGTTCTTTGCCCCAGTTCCCTCTCTCCAGTTAGTGAAACAGGGCTGGCTTCATTCAGTGTGGCTCATGCTGGGCAGGGTCAGGCTCCTGGGAACCGACGTGGTGAGTGATATTATTCACCACCTTTGCCCTCTTAGGTGTGCCGCTAATGAAAACCAACATTGGGTCGGTTTTGACAGGCCAACCGGTTAGACACTTAGCAAGTGTTTTGCTTTCACTCAAGGCTTACTCTCTGCTAACCGTTCTCCTATGTCAGGAAGGAGCAGTTGAGTCCAGGGTCCCTCTTAATGAAAGGCTCCTCGGAGGAAAGTCCTGCTCCCACATGGAAAGCAACTTAGCTCGGATGACTCCCCAGGTTGGGCCTGGCCGTGGAAATGCACAGGCCTACAGCAGCCCATACCCGGCCATGCTTGTGACTGGGCACAGACTCCTTGAGGCACAGGAAGCAATTTATGCTTTGCTCCCAAGTAATGGAGTCTGGGAAGTGTGCCATCTTCCTCCATGGACAGATGGGTAATTCAGAGGAGAGCAGAAGTGGGCCCTGGACTGGGCCGACCTGCAGAACACAGTTCACCTGGATTCTGACACCTCAGCTTCTTTCAAATTCCATCCTCTTCTGACCATTCTCAGGTGATAACAACCATAGAGTACCACCAGATGGTGGCTCCTTAGAGAAATTTAGGAGCAGTTGCCAAATTAAGATTGGACATGGATGGAAGCCCAAAGCAGGACCCTCATTCAGGGAGGTGCTGCCTGGCAGGGCTGGAAAGGGCCCGGCCAGCTGCCACCTGCGCCTGCACCTCTAAGGCCCGCAGGCTGGGTGTGCACCTCACACTTCCTGGAAGCAGCCTGTCTTACGAATCACATAGATGAGGAAGAGAATCGAAAGCATCCCACAAAGCTGTGGGCTGCCTGTTAGGGTCTGGCATGCTGTCAGCCCACCGTGTGCTAATGGAACTAATAGCTTCAATTATAACTGAGCCCCAGAAATCTGGCATCCCCTTGATGAAGCAGACTGCTCCCCTGTGTGCCACTCACAGACCTGCTGCTGCTCTTCCGGTGGATGAAGTGGGTTCTATCCATCTGTTTTGTGTTTAAAATTCAGAAGTACTTGAGCTCGGCATACCTGAGTGAATAACAAAGTGTTTAATCTTTCTTGTTCCGTTCCAGACATTCTTCAGAAGGGTGCCAGATTTTACAAAAACATTATCTGAATGCATTTTATTTAATCTGATTTGTGGTAGCACTGTGTTTGTTCTGCAGAAACGCCAGAGGCCTGTTAGAAATCCAAACACAAGGCAAAGTTATCCAAACCTGACAAAGTGATTGCATAGCACAGACCCCTAGGAGGGAGCAGGCTTCTGATTTCTGCCCTTCTGCCGTTTGACATCACTCTGCCCCACTCTTCATAATCTCCTATGAAGCAATTTTAAAGGAATTAATGTTATGCTATAAATACTACTGGGTTAGCAGAGTCTTCCTACTTCAATGAAAAGATGATGGCATTGAGCTGAGGTGGCAAGAGAACAGGGTCACACATTTCTACAGCTTCTTGGGTGCTGAGTCTAAAAAAAATTTCTGGAGAATTGACACCCCAGCACTTTAATCCTCCCTCGTTGAATAATGTTAAACCCAGTCAGCCATGCATCAGCTCTGGAACAGTGGCCTAGGAAAGACAGCTTCTCTCCTGGAAGCAATGGGAGTGCCACTGAGGCCTGGTCTGCTCCCCATTCTGTGTCCGGGCTCCTCTGAGGACTGGGAGGTGAGACCTGCCCGGCTGGGGCCTCTCTTTGGTGGAGGAGCAGCTGCGCACTGGGCTCACGGCCACTTGTCAGGTGTGGGCTGGCATCACATTCAGAACGTGGAGCGCTCTGGGGGCTCTGGGTGCAGGACAATTGCAGCAAGGTCTGTGCCCTCGTGGTCCAATGTCACGGAGGTAAAAAAGCAAGTACAAAGGCTGAAGACGGCCCAATAGGTTGTGTGATGTGACGGGACGGAGCAGAGGAGAGAGAAGTAGTCTTCCTAGAGTGGCCATCATTTCAGAGAGTAGGTGGTTCCTGACGGCCTCGGAGTGTGAGAGGCTCCTGGGGAGGGAGGGAGGCGGCTGTGCGTGGGGAGGTGGGGGTGGCCGGTCCTGCTGCAGATGCCAGGAGGCTTGTCCACCTGCCCCAGATTCCCTCTTTCACTGCTAAGCTTGCCCCGGAGTGGGGCAGAGTGAGCCTGCAAGAGAAGCCCCTGAGCACCAGGCTCCCAGGTCTCTTTCCTGGGGTCTCCTCACCGTCTCTCATACTGCTCCATCTCACCAACAGGGCTCACTTTACTCCTGGGGTAACCAGTCCCTCACACCAGCACCCCCCCACCCAGTGTCAGAAAGTCCACGTAAATGCTGTCCCAGGGGCGCGAGGTCAGGGACTGGGCTGTGGTGGAAGAACCCTTCCAGGCCCGCACAGAGGACTCTGCCCTGCTGGTCCTGTGGGCTGTGCCTGCTCACCTCCCCAGCCTGGTAGCATTGCCTGAATGATGGCAAGACTGAGAGAGACCCTCAGGGAGAAGGTGTCACTGACAGTGACAAAAGGGCCCGTGCGGGGCTCTGAGCCAGCTGAGCCTTTCAGAGGGAAATGAGCATCATGATCAGAGGCAGTATCTTGTGCAAGCAATTTAAAACAAATTTTTATTCATTGATTTTTTAGAGAGAGAGTAACATTACTTTGTAGAGTAACATTACTTTGTTGTTCCACTTATGCATTCATTGGTTGTTTCTTGTATGTGCCCTGACTGAGGATTGAATCCACAACCTTGGCAATTCCAACCAATTGAGCTAGCCGGCCAGGGTTTGGTCAAGTAATTTAAGTGTTATTTATGCCCTCGCGGCCTTGTCAAGTTCCACACTTCTGTCTCTGTAGCTCTTGCTGTTTGTTTCATTCCTTTTCTTTTCCTCAGCTCCCATGAAGCAGGCTAGCTGTCTCACTGATATGTTCGAGCTTGCATAGTTTGGATTCCCTGGGCTGTTGTCGGCCTCACATCCCAGTTATGCCTTAAAGTCAGGATGGGGCCCTCTAGTTTCTGAACTCCCCATCTGTGGGAATGTGATCTGTTGATTTTTCACAAGCCAGCCATTTGGTTTGATTGGTTATCTAGAAGTCTTACTGCTTCCTGTAAGAATATATTGAAGTTCAGTGATTTGCCTCTCAGTTGTACATGTTTCCAACATTTCTGTAACTGTTTTCATAGAAATATTTGGGATGTGCTTTCATGTTTCCATCTCACAATTGTTTATCAAAACTACAGCATGTGTGTATGTCTATATGTTTGTATGTGTGTATTGTGTATGTGTGTGCATGTATGTATGTGTGTTTATGTGTGTGGGGTGTGTGTGTGTGTGTGTGTGTGTGTGTGTGCAAAGCTCATGGAAGATCTTTGTCCTCTAACATGCCATCACAACCTGTGAAAAGAGCGAGCTCAGTGATGAGCGGAAAATAACCCTCCTCCGTCCCTGCACTCATTCACCACCTGCAGTAGGGATGGCGGGCAATGTGGTGGTACAGGATGCCTGGAGTCCGCATGCAAGGACCTGGGTCCAGGGTCCCATCCACCCATGTCATCTCTCTGAACTTGAATTTCCTCAACTGTAAGTGAGGTAACTGTGCCCTTGACAGCAGTTATGGAGAGGACTGTTTTGGACTGAATGTTTGTGTCTCCCCAGGTTTGTAAGTTAAAGGTCTACCCCCAATGTGAGGTGGGGCCTTTCAAGGGTGATCAGGATTTGATGAAGTCATGGGGGGAGGGCCTCCTGATGGGATTAGTAGCCTCTGAGAAGAGGAGGAGAGGTCTCTGTTCTTCCGCACAGACAGTGAGGAAAGGCCACATGAGGCCACCTGAGGCCACAGGGAGAAGGCAGCCACCTGCAGCAGAAGAGCCCTCCCCCCTCAGAGGAACCTCACCATGCCTGCAATCCGATGTCAGACTTCCAGCTTTCAGATGGTGAGGAAATCCGTTTCTGGTGCCTAAGCTTCCCCGTCTACGGTGTTTTGTTGTGGCAGCCCCAGCCAAGGACAAGGACATTAAAATAGAAGTGCATACAAACCACCAGGCACATGGCTGATGTTCTCCGTGTCCATGTGCTTGGCTTTGTTTCCTCCTTTGTAAAAGACGGTGTGGGGCATTACCTCCTACCTGCCCGAGAAGGACACGAGAGAGTAGAGCCTTTGGAAAAGGGCAAGACCTGCAAACGAAAGTGGAGAGATGAAGACGTTATGGAGAGGGTGGGCATGGGCTGCCATCATTGGCAAGCTTGGGAAAACCGAGCCCCACCGAGGCTGTGGACTGCACTGCCTGAGCAGCCTGGGGCTCCCCAGGTTTCTGCACTGCGGTGGGGATCAGGATAGTTGTCAGGGTGATGGCCTGCAGGTCATGCTTAGAACTCGAGCTCCCAGCTCCTGCCTTGACTTCACTTTCCTCCTTCTCTGCCCCTTGAGCCCCTAGGCTCATCTGGTCCCTCACCTGGACACAAGAACCAGGACATGATCAGCTCTGGCTCTCTCCAACTGGGGCTGGGCAGAGGGGGCTTCCCAATCCTCCATCTCAGAGCTTCTGATGTCTTTTGAAGTTGCAGATTAAAGTCCTAGAGCTCATTGGAGATGTTGGGGCTAAAGATGTTTCTACACAGGAGGGAGAGCTGGAGAGCCGAGCCTGAGAATTACTGGGAAAAGGGGAGTCCAGGCGTGTTTGCAACGGGGGAGAAAGGAGCAGTTCTGGGAAGAAGATCTAACTGCTGTTCAGAAAGGCCACAGAAGAAGCCGTACACAGTGTCAAGAAGTTCAAGAGGAGGAAATAAGGATGCCAGTGCCCTGGAGGCGTCTGGTTCAGGGAGAGGAGGGGTCCAAAGGGGGTCAGTGTGGCTTTTAAGCACCATTTCTGGTCGTCACCATGTGGTCACTGGGTTAGTGTGCTGGGAGCTGGAGAGGGCGCCTCGTGCTTTCTGCTTGGCAGGCTGAGTTTGAGTGAAATGTGGAAAACATGTTTATTGTGCCTTGCTTCTTACAACATTCCCACCCTGAGGCCAGAGAGTCTGTGCTTCTTCAATCTTGGAGCTTCTGAGACGTCCCCAGTGACCTGTCAGGACGGACTGTCTCAGGGACTTGGAGAATATTATCAGCCTATTGTTGCACCCGAGGCTCCCAGAGGCTCCCAGATGTGCATCTGGTCCTATGATCCTATTTGCATCTTCCTTTGTGGGTGAACCATGAGACGAGTACTTCCTCTGCCCTCAGCCTGTGCCAACAGGAAGTGAACGCTGGTTGGGGCCAGATGAATGAATGAAGAGCTGTGGCATATCCCACTAAATGGAGCTCCGGATCCTCGCAACCCCTCTTTGCTGAAAACGGACTGTGTGCCAGGCACTTCACTAGGTGCTCTGCATGTCGCATCCTCGTTTTCTCGGGAGCACTAAGCACTGCTCTCGAGGTCTCCTCCTGAAGAGGAGCTTAGAGGAGCGGAGTGCTGCCTGTCGCCGGGGGGACAGGGGACCAGCCAGCCCACCTTGTCATCATGCAGTCCCTGCCAGAGTCCTCTCATCACCGTTCTGTGTAAACCCCCGTGCCCTTCTCTGAAATGACTTAAACAAATGAAAGTCTGAACAGTGTGTATGCGGCGTCTACAGTTATAGAATGCCATACTGGATTGTGTGCCTTGTCTCAGTTCTCAGGACAAAGCAGCAGAGTTGCAGTTAACATTTGAAATTGAGTTCTGGGTTCAAATCCAGATTGTGCAGCTTACTAACTAATTGCCCTATGTCTACTTTAAGAGCCTAATGAGCTAATGTATGTACAAGACTTAGAAGAGTGTCTGGCTCTGTTCTCAAGAAACAGTTTCCAGGATAATTTGTGAGTGTGTGAGTGTGTGTGTGTGTGTGTGTGTGTGTGTGTGTGTGTTCCATTTTATACATGAGGAAGCTGATTCTAAAAGCAGTTAAATAACTTGTTCAAGTTCAGTCAACTAATAAATGACCCTGACAGATATGCCATCTGTCTCCAAGGCAGCCATGATGTGGCTGAACATCCTAAAGGTCCGCAGGATGACAGTATCTTCCCCTTCAAGAGCTCCTTTCCTAAGCAGGTGCTCAATAACCCTTGTTTCCTGCTTTTATCACCTTCCCTGGAAGCTGGTCCCTTCTCTGTGTTTTGACGTCACTGTCTGTAGTCCTCTGCAATCACGCACCAGGCTGCACAGATGGCCATTGGCTTCTGCCTGATCACCTGCTGGGTTCGGAATCAGAGTCACTTCTTTTGTCCCTGTTTCAGACCTGCTGAGGCAGAATCTTGGCGGGTGGGGCCCCAAAGTTAAATTTTATCTAACTCCCTGGTTAGTTATTTGTTCACCAAGTGGGAGAGCCTGCATTGTCCCATGTGCTTTCCCAAGACAAAACAAGGGTTAATGGTGAGACACCAAGTGGTGGAAATGAAATCCATTTTATTTATTTAACAAAAATGTATTGGGAGCTAACTAGGTCCTAGGTATTTTGCAGAAACTTAAAAATATCCAAACACATCATAAAAACAGTAATATAATCAATATTTGTAAGATGCATTCATGGTTTAAAAAGTACTCATATCTCTCATTTCAACACCTCTGTGAGGCAGTGTCTATGGAGCTGGGACTCGGAGCTGCACCTGTGCTCCTGGTCCCTCGGCCCCGCTGGCATGAACTACGACAGGAAGGGGGATAGGGATCATGGGTGTGTAACTGCATGGGGAGCTGGGGAGGGCTTCACAGAGGGGGCTTGTCCCCACTGCGTGGCAGCACTCCACCACTCATTTGGGGGCAGAGGGAGGATGAAACTCTGCAGACGTGTCTGCCTCCCGTGGCAGGACTTGTGGGGGGGCATTTTGTTCCCACAGTGCAGACTGTTTGCAGTCCCCACCAAGGCTGAAAAGTGATTCACCCTGGAGGGGGATTTGAGCCACAGCTGGGGACAGCAGAATGCTGGTAAGGTTTCGTAAGAAAGCAATGACCCCCGAAACCTAACAGAAACATTATTTTCTGCAATTCACTGGGCCCGTGAAAATCCCTAATTTAGTCCTGGTCCTGGGAGAAACCCCAGCAAAGCTATCTCTCTTTAACATAACTTTCAGCCCAGAGACCCTAAATTGCATCCACAAAAGCCTCATTCTCCCCATGATGTTGCCTGTGAAGTTGACCTGTGAGTCTCTCCCCAGTGCCCTCGAAGTGCTCATTAGCTGATCCTAACCTGCATCACAGAGAACAGAGACCCCAGGGAGGGCCTGGAGCGGTCCGCAAACTCAGTGCTCGGTGCCTGCCAGGACACCGATGCCACAGCAGTGTGTAATAACCAGATGCTTAAGGAAGGCATTACCAGAATTCTGTTTTGGACAGTTCTCCAGCCATGATATCAGAGTTTGCCATAATCAAATTAAGAAAATGATCAGTCCTATTTATTCATGGAGAACTAGGACAGGAAACTGATCCATTGCAAACACACAGCTAAGGCTGGACTTCACGATGACATGCTGAGTGTCCCAGTGACTCTGTCTTCTCTCAGCTCCGTATACATCTCACTGAGGCGTGGCTGTGCTGCCAGGGCCTTCCGTCCCACCGCAGCGCCTTGCGGCAAGCATTTGTTGATCCAATCTGTTCTCTGCTCATGAAGAAGAATAAAAGAGGGGCTGGGAAAGGCTAAGTGGGGGAAGCATGCCAGCAGGAAACCAAGGCCAGCGACTTGAGGTTTGGGGGCTCTGACAGCTGAGCCCAGAGGACCAGGACCATCAGATACTACCCCTCACATTTATTCTGTGTCCTCTCAGCTCCAGTGCCCTCGCCTAAGTTGTCTCAGGTCATGCAGAGCCAGACACTCACTGCCAGCTGCCAGCACCTTTCAGCAGTGTTGGCAGCAGAAGCCCCAGCTAGTGGGGGGAACAGGATGCCTTGAGGCAACCTCTGAGCCAGATGCATGATGCCCCCTAGTGGCTGAATTACTGAAATTCTCTTAAGTATGCCCAGCATGTCTTTGTCAAGGACGCTGAAACAGGGCTGAGCTGAGCAAAGTGCACAGATAGGGCTGCCCTGTGCCCACCTGCTCGCCCATGCCAGCCTTTTATCATCATGGACAGTATTTAGGACATCTGCTTCCATCCTTTCTCTCAATATCAGTGCTAGGAGTAGAGAAAAATGTATGACTTGTTCATACTACAGTGTTAATGACTTAGCTTAAGGATATGCATGTTACTACATATGTGTGTTTTAAGGAAGTTTCAGCACACTGACTCCCCCAGTAGCTTCTAACCATGCAGACGAGGAAGACAGAAATAGGAAACCTTGCATCTGTCCACCTCAGAGTCCAGTGAGCTGGGACTAAAGCAGACTTTTGGTAGCCATCACCGATCCAGTGGTCTAGGATTAGAATCATGTGCACTGCCACCCTTTTACACCATATCCCTAGATCTGCTGGCCACCTAACTCCCATTGGACATTAGAAAACTAAATTCCAATAAAGCCATGCCAGTGTCCAAATTCCAAGGCAAGCACATTGTTCTAAAAGCACCTCTCTGCGTGTCCACACTTTCTTCCCCTCACATGCACACAGTCACGCACACAGTCACGCACATGTGGCACAGCCTCAGGTGAACAGGATTCTTCTCTCCCACACGGAGACTATCCCTACAGTGTCGATGGCAGCATTTTCCACACTCCATGTACTCTACACCGGCACCGCCGGGGAGGTTGAGGTGAGACGCCCCTCACACCCAGAGCTGCACAGGGTTCAGGGAAGTAGAAGTGCAGACACCCACGAACACCGGCTGGGCTGGTGCCTCCAGGGCAGCCTGGCTCTCGGGCCTGGGCCTCGGTGTAGAGCATCTTGGAGCCACACAACCTGAGAGGAAGGGGAGATGCTCCTGCAGAGCCGAGAGTCCCGACGAAGACCGTGCTGGGTGTCCCCCCAGCACGCGGCCTTCAGGGTGGTGCCGGGGGGAACCATGTCCTGAATGTTGTCACATCCCTGAAGGTAGGAGAGCCGCCGCCGGGTGACGAGATTTCACAGTATATTCACCAATGGGGGAGTTGCCCTCACCGGCTGCCATCCTTGGCACCGGGACAAGCGACTGTCTGGGGGATGTATGGGGTGCACACGGGTACACATGCGCACAGGTTCTGCAGGTGTCCCGTGTGGCCCAGCCTGTGTGCAGAAGAAGGTTTGCAGAGAAGGCTGTGTCCAGGGTCTCCCCCCCTCGCCACCTCCCACACCCCACCCCACGCCGCTGAGGTAGCTCATCTCCGGAAGCCCACGGCAGAATGATTAAACCCAGCTGTGAGGGTTAGAAAACCAGGTGAAAAACCACATTATGATGACAGCTGGTGACCTGAAGGCAGATGAAGTGGCCAGGTTAGAACAGGCCCTGGATGGCGAGTGGGTGTGCTGTCAGGAACAGCCCCTGCGTACCCTCTCCTGGGCAGGGCACCTTCCAGCCTGCCCAGGGGGCTCCTGATTCCATGTGGGCCACTTACGCCGCGTTTGGGGAAAGGAAGGAAAACAAGAGTTGGGAAAGCTTTCGATATTAGCTTTGTTTTCTTCCTCTAACCAGCTTTCCCAGATTCTGTTTAAAGTCTCCAAAAGGTTTACACTCCCCCCACCCCCCACCCCCCGCCTCACTAACAACAAGGTCACTGAGAAGCATTCACCCAATGGGTTTCAACATTGTGTGTCTTTCCAGAAAGAGAAGAAGAGTGGGCTGCTGAAACTTCTAGCCGGGGCATCCGCCAAGAAGAAGTCTCGCTCCCCGCCGTCCATCTCTCCCACCCATGACCCCCAGGTGGCAGTGGACGCCTCGCTCCAGGGTGCAGTGGGGCTCGAAGCGTCCTCACTGTCCCTCCATGGCCGGGCAGGGTCCTGCCCCATAGAGAGCAAGATTCAGGGGGCGATGGGGATGGAGCCACTGCACAGAAAGACGGGCTCCTTGGACCTGAACTTCTCCTCATCCCCTTCCAGGCAAGCCCCTTTCTCCACGGCTGCCGCCCGCCCTGAGCCCAAGCCATTGCCCAGAGAGAGGTAAGGCTGAGGGCCAGCTTGCATCCTCTAAAACCTTGCTGTGGGTTGATCTGTGAAGTCTGGAGCCACTTTTGGGGAGCAGGGACAGCAGGGATTTCCTTAGGACCAAATTGACTAGACACCTCTCACTAGCCAGGACTACTCAGGTCCTGACCTTGGAGGTGAGCATCGGATAAAACCAGTTTGGGAATAAATGGGAGCGTATTTCATGTTCTGAATCCATCTGGGTCCTGAGTTTGGGATTTACAAGTGATTCATCAGGAAATTGTTCAGAACTGATGGGATACTGACCGAAGGGCGTAGAGAGGAGGCTGTCCATCAATCCTAGGGAACCCCTGGAGTAGGCCGCTGGGCTAAGTCCCCACAAGCCTGTGCACCCCACACAGGAAGCAGGTTTTTTAAGTTTAGCCTACTCTGACATCTTACAATTAAACATTACCCCAAAACTGGCTTCAAGGACACACACACACACACACACACACACACACACACACACACACACACACAGTTGGGTTGAACCGCATGAAATTGCTGACATTCTTTTTTTTTAAAAAAAAAAAACAAAACCAGCAATTTCATAGAGTTCAGCCTAGAGTCTTAGGAAACTGAGTCTAACTGAGGTGACGTGGTCCACGAGGCCATGTTTGTAGGGTGCCGTTGCTTGAGTTTTATAAGGGGTCAGAGGATCAGATTCAGATAAGGGCTGGGCGGTGGTGTAGGGAGAGGGGATGGCATCAGCTCAGGGTGACGGGACTGTGGTGTGGGGAGAGGGGGTGGCATCAGCTCAGGGTGACGGGGCTGTGGGGAGAGGGGGTGGCATCAGCTCAGGGTGACGGGACTGTGGTGTGGGGAGAGGGGGTGGCATCTGCTCAGGGTGACGGGGCTGTGGGGAGAGGGGGTGGCATCAGCTCAGGGTGACGGGGCTGTGGGGAGAGGGGATGGCATCAGCTCAGGGTGATGGGACTGTGGTGTGGGGAGAGGGGATGGCATCAGCTCAGGGTGACAGGGCTGTGGTGTGGGGAGAGGGGATGGCATCAGCTCAGGGTGACGGGGCTGTGGAGAGAGGGGATGGCATCAGCTCAGGGTGACGGGGCTGTGGGGAGAGGGGGTGGCATCAGCTCAGGGTGACAGGGCTGTGGTGTGGGGAGAGGGGATGGCATCAGCTCAGGGTGACGGGGCTGTGGTGTGGGGAGAGGGGGTGGCATCAGCTCAGGGTGACGGGGCTGTGGTGTGGGGAGAGGGGATGGCATCAGCTCAGGGTGACAGGGCTGTGGTGTGGGGAGAGGGGATGGCATCAGCTCAGGGTGACAGGGCTGTGGTGTGGGGAGAGGGGATGGCATCAGCTCAGGGTGACAGGGCTGTGGTGTGGGGAGAGGGGATGGCATCAGCTCAGGGTGACGGGGCTGTGGGGAGAGGGGATGGCATCAGCTCAGGGTGATGGGACTGTGGTGTGGGGAGAGGGGATGGCATCTGCTCAGGGTGACGGGGCTGTGGGGAGAGGGGATGGCATCAGCTCAGGGTGACGGGGCTGTGGGGAGAGGGGATGGCATCAGCTCAGGGTGACGGGGCTGTGGGGAGAGGGGATGGCATCAGCTCAGGGTGACGGGGCTGTGGGGAGAGGGGATGGCATCAGCTCAGGGTGACGGGGCTGTAGAGAGAGGGGATGGCATCTGCTCAGGGTGACGGGGCTGTAGAGAGAGGGGGTGGCATCAGCTCAGGGTGACGGGACTGTGGAGAGAGGGGATGGCATCTGCTCAGGGTGACGGGGCTGTGGGGAGAGGGGATGGCATCAGCTCAGGGTGACGGGGCTGTGGGGAGAGGGGATGGCATCAGCTCAGGGTGACGGGGCTGTGGGGAGAGGGGATGGCATCAGCTCAGGGTGACGGGGCTGTGGGGAGAGGGGATGGCATCAGCTCAGGGTGACGGGACTGTGGAGAGAGGGGGTGGCATCAGCTCAGGGTGACGGGACTGTGGAGAGAGGGGATGGCATCTGCTCAGGGTGACGGGGCTGTGGGGAGAGGGGATGGCATCAGCTCAGGGTGACGGGGCTGTGGGGAGAGGGGATGGCATCAGCTCAGGGTGACGGGGCTGTGGGGAGAGGGGATGGCATCAGCTCAGGGTGACGGGGCTGTGGAGAGAGGGGATGGCATCTGCTCAGGGTGACGGGGCTGTGGGGAGAGGGGGTGGCATCAGCTCAGGGTGACGGGGCTGTAGAGAGAGGGGATGGCATCTGCTCAGGGTGACGGGGCTGTAGAGAGAGGGGGTGGCATCAGCTCAGGGTGACGGGACTGTGGAGAGAGGGGATGGCATCTGCTCAGGGTGACGGGGCTGTGGGGAGAGGGGATGGCATCAGCTCAGGGTGACGGGGCTGTGGGGAGAGGGGATGGCATCTGCTCAGGGTGACGGGACTGTGGGGAGAGGGGATGGCATCAGCTCAGGGTGACGGGGCTGTGGGGAGAGGGGATGGCATCAGCTCAGGGTGACGGGACTGTGGAGAGAGGGGGTGGCATCAGCTCAGGGTGACGGGACTGTGGAGAGAGGGGATGGCATCAGCTCAGGGTGACGGGGCTGTGGTGTGGGGAGAGGGGATGGCATCAGCTCAGGGTAACAGGGCTGTGGTGTGGGGAGAGGGGATGGCATCAGCTCAGGGTGACAAGGCTGTGGTGTGGAGAGAGGGGATGGCATCTGCTCAGGGTGACGGGGCTGTGGTGTGGGGAGAGGGGATGGCATCAGCTCAGGGTAACAGGGCTGTGGTGTGGGGAGAGGGGATGGCATCAGCTCAGGGTGACAAGGCTGTGGTGTGGAGAGAGGGGATGGCATCTGCTCAGGGTGACGGGGCTGTGGTGTGGGGAGAGGGGATGGCATCAGCTCAGGGTGACAGGGCTGTGGTGTGGGGAGAGGGGATGGCATCAGGTCAGGGTGACAGGGCTGTGGTGTGGAGAGAGGGGATGGCATCTGCTCAGGGTGACGGGGCTGTGGTGTGGGGAGAGGGGATGGCATCTGCTCAGGGTGACGGGGCTGTGGTGTGGAGAGAGGGGGTGGCATCAGCTCAGGGTGACAGGGCTGTGGTGTGGAGAGAGGGGATGGCATCCGCTCAGGGTAACAGGGCTGTAGAGAGAGGGGATGGCATCTGCTCAGGGTGACGGGGCTGTGGTGTGGGGAGAGGGGATGGCATCTGCTCAGGGTGACGGGGCTGTGGTGTGGGGAGAGGGGATGGCATCAGCTCAGGGTAACAGGGCTGTGGTGTGGGGAGAGGGGATGGCATCAGCTCAGGGTGACAAGGCTGTGGTGTGGAGAGAGGGGATGGCATCTGCTCAGGGTGACGGGGCTGTGGTGTGGGGAGAGGGGATGGCATCAGCTCAGGGTGACAGGGCTGTGGTGTGGGGAGAGGGGATGGCATCAGGTCAGGGTGACAGGGCTGTGGTGTGGAGAGAGGGGATGGCATCTGCTCAGGGTGACGGGGCTGTGGTGTGGGGAGAGGGGATGGCATCTGCTCAGGGTGGCGGGGCTGTGGTGTGGGGAGAGGGGGTGGCATCAGCTCAGGGTGACAGGGCTGTGGTGTGGGGAGAGGGGATGGCATCAGCTCAGGGTGGCGGGGCTGTGGTGTGGGGAGAGGGGATGGCATCAGCTCAGGGTGACAGGGCTGTGGTGTGGGGAGAGGGGATGGCATCAGCTCAGGGTGGCAGGGCTGTAGGGAGAGGGGATGGCATCAGCTCAGGGTGATGGGACTGTGGTGTGGGGAGAGGGGATGGCATCTGCTCAGGGTGACGGGGCTGTGGGGAGAGGGGGTGGCATCAGCTCAGGGTGACGGGGCTGTAGAGAGAGGGGATGGCATCTGCTCAGGATAAATGATACCATGGAGAGAGGTTTCACATGAATCCACTCAGCACACCTTTTGTAACAAGATCCAGATAGTAAGTGTTGCAGATGTTGCAGCTCACAGACTCTGTTGCAATGCTCGCCTCGCCAGGAGGACATAAAGGCGCCATAGACCACGTGGAAACAATGGGGTGGGGGTTCCAGTAGACCCTACTATGGACACTGAAATTTAAAGTTCATGCAATTTTCTTGTGTCATGAACTATAATTCTTCTTTTGATTTGTTTCAACCATTTAAAAATGTAACATTCTTAGCTGTCAGACCATACAAGTTAGGTGCAGGCCACAATTTGCCATCCCGAGGCCTTGATGAAGGGATTTAGAGCCGAGCCATTGGGGTGGCATTGAGATTCTGGGCCACTGAGAATAAATCTCTCTCCAAGGTGGTGGAGGGACAACATGGGCCAGCAACTGTTGACTTCTGCTAAACAGCGAAAGTGTAAGTCTGTCTTTATACCTGCTTTTAGAATAACGAGGATTTGCAGAACGCTCTGTGCAGGGGTGATATTCAGAACCTTTAACAATTGGTATGGATCCCAGCCATACACATCAGGGCAGCCATGTGTACATGCAGCTTCACTTCTGCCAGCACCTCAGTTAATCCCCCTGAGTAACCCCCTTTTATAGATGAGAAAACTGAGGTTTAGTAAAAGCCTGAGTAACTTGCTCACAATCACACATGTGGTTCCGTAACTAACCCTATCTCCCTCTGGGGCAGCCACCCAGCACCCTCCCCTCCGCGTGCTTGCCTCTAGCGCTCTCACTCCTTGGCAATACTGCAGAGTGGCTTTGAGCAATAAGCACACTCGCCATTTCACTCCAAATAAGGGTTTTCGGTGTGTTTTTTTGAGTTGCAGTTCCCCTATATAAAATGGGGATAATAATGCCTATCTGGTAGTTACAATATTTGTGAAAACCTAGACTAATACCTGGAAAATTATGAATGCATAAACAATAGCAACAACAACAATATATGAAATGATATATAATACTATTATATCATACGACAGATATGTTAATCCATTTTTTATCGCCACAGTCTCTTTTTCCATATGTTCACACACGTAGCCTGTCCATCCCCACTCTTGCTGGCCTGTACGTTGTTTGGCTTCGTTAGGATGTAAAAGGTTTTGGCTTTGATGTATTGTGTGGCATGGCAGGTAGGATAATGACTTCCAAAGATGTCTGTGCCCTAATTCCCCAAGTCGTGACTATGTGACCCCCACCTGGCAAAGAAGCCTTAATGTTGCAGAGGGAATAAAGACAGCTAACTATGGAGATTATTCCGTGTTATCCAAGTGAGCCTAGTGTGACCACCAGAGTCCTTATTAGTGGAAGAGGGAGGCAAAAGACAAGGTCAGAGTGATCTGACGGGAGAAGGACTCCCTCGCCCTGGCTGCCCTTGAAGATGGAGGAGGGGGCTTTGGGCCCCGAAATGCGGGCAGCTCTGAGGAGATGGAAAAGCCGGGGCACAGTCTCCCCTGGAGCCTCGAGAGGACCCGGCCCTGCTGAGACCTTGGCTTTATCCCTGTGAGACTGTGGGGTGACTTAAAGAATCATGAGATGAGAAATTTGTGTTTTATTATGCCACTAAGTTTGCAGAAATGTGACATAGCAGCAATAGGCAACTGAAACACATGCTGATATTAGAGTGTGGTGTCCAGGGTATAGATGTGTCCTTAATGTTTCCACGTTCCTAGCAGGACACTGCTCTGTGGTGACCACTCTCCAGTAACTCGGGGACCATGTGTCCCCCACTGTGCTGCAGCCAGTGCTGCGGAGAGCCTGCCAGGCAAGGCCCCTTGTGGGATTGATGGCCCCTGCTGTTGGGGGGGAGCAGATGACACGGGAAGAGGACACTCCAAACCTCACACAATAGGCTAACTGCAACATGCAGTGGTAAGAATTCACTCTGACTTGGAGCTTTTTTATTCCCTGAATCTTATGTCTGAAAACTAACTGTGGGCGACATAACCTCATCTCAGCAGAGTTCTCATTGATGTAAGACGCGTGATCCTGCCCGGGAGGAGCTGCCGTCTCCAGCGGTCCTGGGCCTTTGGTGCCTGTAACAGGAAGTGCCAGTTACATCTCTGCAGCAGGAAGAGTAGCTCAGAGTCTTGGGATGATCTGGACAGAAATGTTCAATGCCTGTCTCGTATATATTCAGCCCACGTCATCCATCTAGGCTCATTAAACCATTTTATTGCTCAGAAGCACCAAAGTACTTTTCCCCCCTAACAAGTTACATTTAAATATTTGCTTGTTTGTTTCACATCTGGCAAAAAACAAAACTTTTGTTCAGAGTTTGAGAAATCATCTCACTCTTGCCTTTCTTTTCCTGGAGGAATTGAGGGAGACAGGTGTTTGGAAAGGAGGTGAGGATGGCAGAAAGCCACAGGGAGGACGGGGCTGGCCTTGGTGTTCGCACACACAGCCTGAGTGCCAGGGCCTGGGGATGGTGCGGTCTGTGTGCGGTGCTACCTGACGTCACAGGTCATCTGTCCTCCTTCAGGGCATGGCCTGGCAGGCAGCTGTTTGCATCACTGGGCTGGGAGGAGGGTGGAACTTATATGCTTCTTTCTCTCCTCCTCCATATCCCCAAAGCCAGCCTTTGGCTCCCAGGGACGGCAAGGAAGCTGGCCCAGCCGCCTGTACCTGCAGCCACTCTGAGGCCCTCAGCCTGGCGGGCCCGCTCCCTGGCGGCAGGAGCAGGCATGCCTGTCACATAAACCGCGGAGCCTCCTTCCTCTCCGCCCCAGCTTGCCTGCCTGGAACAAACGGTCTGTGTGTCAGGGGCTGTGGGCACCGAGGCTGAGCCTGGGTCCTCACCCCAAGCCCAGCCCACTGCCCCGGACAAGGCTTGTTTGCTCCGCCCAGATGGGCCAGTACCCAGGCCTGGGAGCCAGTGGGGCTGAGGGAAGATGAAGTCTCCTCAAATGTTTTCTTACTCAGCACCTCGATTCTCAGACATCAGTATGTAACACCCGCCCCTCCGAATTTATTTAAAATCTACATTCCCTGCCCCATCCCCGGCGTCTCAGCAGGCAGGGACAGGATGGATGCAAAAATCTGGGCCCAGGTCCTAAAGTCTGTGAGCCACTCTGAGAAATGCTGACTTGGGATCTTTTGTTTTATAATGAGTTTCCTGGTTTCATAAAGACTGGAATGTACCAGGGAAAGGCTCCACATAGAACTCTGAGCCCTCAGGACAGCCTGCTGCCGGGTCACCTGGACGCTGTCTGCCAGAGGCCACTTGTGTGGCTGTGGCTGAAGGGGAAGGCCGGGGTGGGGGCGGGGGTGGAGGGGCAGGCCTTTACAGCTGGCTGATGGCCCAAGGAAGACAAGGGTAAAAAAAGTCTCCCACCTTCCCCCACCCGGCCAGTGGGCCTGGACCATGGCCCGGACACTGCAGGGAGGAGGGGACACAGGGCAGTGTCTCCTCAGAGGCCCCTCTATCCAGGTCAGGCCACTCTAGGCCACCACCACTGCGCAGATCGCCAGGATCCATCACTGCTTCGAGGGGTCTCTGCAGCCTTCGGCAGGAGAAGGGAAGACAGAAGGCCCAGAGACAGTTTGGTGGGGGGCGGCGGGGGGGCAAACAGCAATGGGGTGCATGTCATCGTGTCACTCAGTGTGTGCAGAGTGCAGGGAGATGGTCCAGGGCCCCCTGTGCAGGAGCCACAGCACCGACCTGCTCTCCCCACCCAGCCCCGCACACACTTCCACTTCTGTCGTCTTTTATTGCCCACAGGAGAGGCGTCATCGGGGCCTGGTCAGCTGCGACTATGAGCTGAACGGGGTGGCAGCTGTTTGCTGGGAGGCTGATGTGGATGGAGCTGCAGGTCCCACTGCCCCCACTGCCCACTGCCAGCCTCTCCCTCCGCCAGCAGTGCGGACTCCTGGCCCCGGCTGGCCCTCCTCCACTTCTGCCCTCCCACTCCCCCAGCAGCCCCACCCTTCAACCCGCCGGTCCCACTGTGGGCCTGCAACTCTCTCCGAGTCTCCTAGCAGAGGGACCCATGGCGAGGCCACGGGGAGAACGTGGCCTAGGGTGACTGGATGCGTGCCCTTCCAGGTGGCCCCGGCCCAGCCCTCCTGGTCAGTGGAGGAACGATTATTGAGCACCTTGGCCTGGCCAGGCCGAGTACTCCCCAGTGCCTCAGCCTACCCAAGTCTGTGGCAACCTTCAGCTAGGGACTCGTAGGGAGTGGGAGTGGCTACACCCTGCCTGCACGAAACCCGTGCACAGTTAGTACTGGGACTCTGTCCTGGAGCCCTGCTCCGTGCCCAGCTGGATGGACAGAGGGTGAAGGTCCAGTCCGATGTCAGCACACATGCCCCTGTGAGTTCCCTGAGTGGTGGGGGCAGGGCAATTCCTGTCAGGCTGGGACAGTGAGGGGTACGGCACAAGGGCACCTGCTAGCTTGTCCTTGATGGTGTTTTAGAAGAAGGCTGGTCCTCAGATCAAGCACAGCTTCTTTTCAGCCTTCCTCCTCCTCCTCTGAGGCCTTGCCTGTGGGCAGGTGTGGGTGTGGGATGCATGCCAGACTGCCCTGTCCTGACGCTAGGGCTCTTGGCACAATGCCGGGGAGGGTCAGACCACTGTCTCAGACCCGGGAGCTGTGAGGGCAGCTCTCAGGGATAGCACCCTGTGTGCACCTGCCCCGGCACCTGCTGAGGCCCCTGGGGCCCTCAGAGGTCTGTGCTTGGTCTGGTTGGAGCTCAACTAAACCAAGCACCCCTCCAGGTGCCCCGCAGGTCATGTCACCACTGGGATCATATGTCATGTTGGTCTGAAAATGAAGGGTGAAGAGTTCAAAGGCCACAGGGAGGGCCAGGTTTTGCAGGAATGAGGTGTGTGAAACACTGGGCCTTGTTTAGGAAGTGATCTCAGAGGGTCAGGGTCCTGTGCCATGATGGGGACCCGGCCACCTGTCTTGCCCCTGCCACTGGAGGCCGAGGTCTGAGGTGGCCTGAGGGAGGACGTGACTCAGAGAGGCCGCATGTGGGTGGAAACATCCAGCGGCCTGGATCAGGGTCTAAAAGGCATCACAGGGAAAGGCTACTATCAAATTTGTAATAAAAGTGAAAAAGAATTACTTTAAGTGGGGAAAGTAGCCCCAAATTACAACAATGTACCAGAGGGGAAGGAAATAAAGATCTTGCCAGCAGACAGCGGGCCACCCCTGGGTCATTCTCCAGCTTCTGGGTCAGGCTCACCCACTGTGGTGTCTGTCCCCCCTTCAGGTACCGTGTCGTGGTCTCGTACCCGCCCCAGAGCGAGGCAGAGATAGAGCTGAAGGAGGGAGACATTGTCTTTGTGCACAAGAAGCGTGAGGACGGCTGGTACAAGGGGACCCTGCAGAGGAACGGTCGCACGGGCCTCTTCCCGGGCAGCTTCGTCGAGAGCTTCTGAGGACAAACTCTCCACACTCCACTCACCAGGGAGGAAGGCCTTCCAGGAAGCCCAAGGTGCAAGGAGAGGGCCACCACTCCCCAAGGTCTCAGGTCCCTTCCAAGGCCCCTGCAGGGGTGTGGAGGTCGTGCTTTCACCCACAACCCACAACCGAGAGCACATCTTGGGGTTGTTCTTGGATGAGATGCCTGCCACCCCATGTGAACGGTAGAGAAGTGAGTTAGGAGGAGGAAGATGCTCCCTGAGTCCCCTAGGTGGCTCCCCGAGGTGGCTCCTGCAGGGCACAGATGTCTTCACAGGCTGTCTGGGCGGCGGGTGGGGTCCAGATTGCTTCATCGCTCTCTTTATACCTCAGTCGCCTGCCGCCTGCCCAGCCCCTGGGAAAGCCTGGCTGTGCGGCCTGTGGGGCCCCCCTAGCTCCCATGCTGGTCCCCGTCAGCACTGGGAACAGCACTTCTGTCGGCCACTGCCCTTCGCTTTGCTTCCTTCTCACATCTTTTTAATATAAAGCTATCAGACTTTATATATTTCTAATCGGTCATACATTGCCTATTTTCATACATCTGGTGCTGCCTTTTGTAATGACTTGGTTGAGTTTGAAAGAAAAAAAATGTCCGAGGAAACATCAAATGGGCATAATTTTTATATTTACTATATGAACTTTGGAGAATTTCGCAAAGCCCACCTTCTCAACACCACAATGCCCTGAACCACGGGGATAAGAGGGAATCCATTTAGGGGATTCAAGGGAGTTTGGAAAAAGCCAGTTTCTTTCAACCTTTACCAAAGCCCAAAGCTCTGTCTAGACATTGTAATTTTTACTCAAGAACATGCAACTTCAGGAAAAGTGGCTATAATCGCCTTTTGTGTGGCAATGAAAAGGACATGAAAGTGGACCCTACCCTGGAAAAGCGGAATTTCCCTCTTATTGCTTTAGCAAGAGTGACAACAATTCGTTTTATCAAACTATGATTTCTAACTATTGAAATGTGCAGTTTTTACCCCAGTTCAGATGTAAGCCTCCACAATTTATAAGACCTGGTGAAGGTCTTGCCTTTTTATAATATACTAGAGGCCCGGTGTACAAAATTCGTGCATGGAGGGGGGGGTTCCTCAGCCCGGCCTGCACTCTCTCCAATTTGGGACCCCTCGGGGGATGGCCAACTGCTGGTTTAAACTGGCAGTCAGACATCCCTCTCTCATTCCGGGATGGCTGGCTCCTAACTATTCGCCTGCCTGCCTGCCTGATTGCCCCTATCCCCTCTGCCTGCCTGCCTGATCACCCCTAACTCCTCTGCCTGCTGGCCTGATTGCCCCTACCTTGCCCCCCTGCCAGCCTGATCACCCCTACTTTGCCCCCCTGCTGGCCTGATTGCCCCTACTTTGTCCCCCCTGCCTGCCTGATCACCCCTACCTTGCCCCCCTGCTGGCCTGATCGCCCCTACTTTGTCCCCCCTGCCTGCCTGATCACCCCTACCTTGCCCCCCTGCTGGCCTGATCGCCCCTACTTTGTCCCCCCTGCCTGCCCGATCACCCCTAACCTCTCTGCCTGCCAGCCTGATCGCCCCTAACTGCCCTCCCCTGCCACCGTGATCTCACTCCTAACTGCTTTCCCCTGCTGGCCTGGTTGCCCCCAACTGCCTCTGCCTGCCTGATCGCCCCTAACTGCCCTCCCCTGCCGGCCTGATCTCACCTCCAACTGCCCTCCTCTGCCGGTCTGATCTCACCCCCCAACTGCCCTCCCCTGCCAGCCTGATTGCCCCTAACTGCCTCTGCCTCAGCCCCCACCACCATGGCTTTGTCCGGAAGGAAGTCAGATGTCTGGAAGATGGCTGGTTGACCCGGTCTAATTAGCATATTACCCTTTTATTAGTATAGATAGATTATATAGGATAGGATTGCTTAAATGGGGGAAAAGCCTTTTTCATCAGGAGAAGATGCTCTTGGCATACATAAACACATAATCCCTATATCTGGACTGATAGCCAGCCATATGCACTATACTGCCAAACCGGTCATTAAAAACTTGAATCACTTTCTTACATCTTACACCAAACAGCTATTGTCCTTAAAACTCCTCCTCAGCCCCCACCTCAGGTTCTGCCTTCGCAGTTCACTCAGAGTAGGTTCTGATTGATTAATTTCTATCCCAGTCAGTGTCAAAAGCTCTGCCTCCTAGGCAGCCATTGGCTCCTCGCATTTCACTCAGATTTGGTTCTGATTGGTCGGTTTCTATGCCAGTCAGCATCTCAGGGCCTGTCTCCAGGCCTGATCATAGAGGCGGGGCTGATCAGCAGCTGCCCCAGGCTGCTGGCAAGTGGGCTGAACTGACCTCTGGGAAAGAGAGAGAAGCTTGGCTGACCTCTGGGAAAGAGAGAGAGGCTTGGCTCCGTGCCTTGCCAGCAGCCGCTGTCACTGCTGATCAGCCCTGCCTTTCTCTCTCTCTCTGAGAGATCAGCAGTGCTATGCTCACCTGCTGTGCACACAACCTGGTGTTCAGTCGAGCCTTCGGTCATTTGGATGTTACGACCCTGTCTCTTTATATATATAGATAACTGCTTCATTGTCAGGCAGTGTGAACCTGGTCTAGAGACTGGAGGTCCATGGGGTAGCCGGAGTGAGTCCTCTGCAGATGGGGGGCTGGGAGCTGGGAGGGGTCGGGGGAGAGGTGGAAGGGAAGCTCCGACCCTGGGCCCCCACAGGTGGGGTCCAGGACACAGCTCATCTCCACAGATGCTGCCTCCCAGAGCTCTGTCACAAGGCAGTCTTGTTTTCAAGAGACTCACACCTTAGGAATACATTCTTATCTGTTCAGAGTCACAACTTGTAAACTCTCTCTATACATTTTTACAGATCACTCAGGTTCAAATTAGGCTGAGTAAATTAGCTCTCCCTGATTTTTAGGGATGCAACAAAATCCAGAAACCCATTCCCTCGCCTGGAGTGATGCCTCTGAAATACAAACACTTATTTTCAGAGTTCCTATTTGGGGATGTGACTGGGATATTTGTTACTGCCAGGTGGCTACCATGCTGGTGGCAATGTTCCTATAGAAAGGCTCATTTCCTTGCTTGTAATAGGTTGAATAGGCTTGAGAAAGTTCTTCTAAATCAAGGAAATAAATGCAGTTTAAATACAGGGATCCCTTGGCTCAAGTTAATGGCAACCATCAGTTGCCAACTTAGTTGCCTACCTTGCACATCAATCATGTGCATGCTTAAAATCATGTCATTGCCAAAAACATGCTGACTGAGACAGGTATTCTCCACTGAAACCAGAACTAACTCAAATTCCCACATAATAAGAAGAGGCTAAAAAAACAAACAAACAAAAAAAACTGACAGCAGTTCTCATGCAACAGAATAGACTAACTTGGACCTTCTTTCCTTTCCTGCCACCACCCATACGGTGCTCTGGTTGATAGAAGTGCTGAGCAGCTCAGTGACTGTGGGGGAAGCAGCAGCCATGGGGTCAGCACCCCTCACAGCAGGCATCAGTTTGCAAGGCATCAGCTGGCTCAGCTTGAGGCTGAGTTAGGGGTGGCCATTGGAACTGACTTGAGAAGTAATGCCCCCCAGCCAGGCATCCTCAGGAGGGGCTCTCAGGGCAAATGCTGGGCACTCAGAGGGCAGGAAGGTGCACCACAAGCCCCATGCTTTAGGCTGAGTGTTTTCAAACATGTTCAGTCAGACCCATCAGCCTTCATGACCATTTAACCCACAGACAAGAGCGGGAGCAAGCTTAGACCCTTCCTTCAGGCCATCTTGCCTCAAAGGACACACTCCTTCTGTTTTCTAAGGTGAAACAACACCTTGTCTGAAACCCTTACATTCCCTCCTGGCCCAGGGACTTACTCAACTTGGGTGCACAGTGGCATTTGGCAGCCAAGGTGACTTGCTTTGAGGAGCACAGTGGAGTCCACAGCCACCACTGAGGGAGGTCACCGAGGTGATGGGGACATTGGGCCACCAGAGGACCATGGGAGGGATGTGGTGAGCCAGAGCTGGACAAGAGCCCCCTGATTCTAGTGCACCAAATAAGCTCAGTGGCCCAGCTGGGAATGATTTGTACTTTGCACAATTCACACACACACACACCCTAATGGTTTTGTTATACACAAATGTCAGTGTGTGACTTCGGAAGAATTTACAGTGATGACAAACTATGATGCTGTGTTTCTGAGTCTTTAAATAAAAAATGGACATGGAGAGGTCTTGTGTCTGGGTGGTAGGAACAGCAAGGGTGAGGCATGGGCCGAGAGGGCCTGAGCAGAAACACCAGCTTGGTAGGGGAACTGAGCAGGCACCACCTGTGTCCCCACTGGTGCACACTCCTGTCACCTCAGAGTGCTCCCTGGTGGGAGACATGGGGTCTGTGTCAGGGTCGGGGGTTGCTGAGGAGACAGAGGGCATCAGACAGCCGACCAAGCACACATGCCAGAGAACCACTGGCTGGGTGGCGAGAATCGAGCCACAGGCTGGCTGGGCATAAAGGACACCAGCTCCTCCAGGGCTTGTGTGCCTGACAGGTCTGCTCCTGTGACTTCCTGCAGGTGTCTCACATTCCTTTTTTGTGGGAAAGCTTTTCATGTCAGTAGTTATTCAGGTTCCTGGCAACCAGGAGTGGCTGGTATTGACCTCCCAGATAGGAGTGGCTAGTGCTGATCTCCCAGACCAGCACTCTCACCACCCTGCTCTTGTCTGTCTGGCCCTTGGGGTGCCTGGGCTTTCTGCATCACAGGGTAGAGGGTGCCTCGAAGCCACCAACAGGAGGGACTTGAATGACTGCCAACCTCCAGAAAGGTGGGCCTGACCCAAATCGTCCAGACAGACTATTGCTGGGCTGAGAGCTGATACGTCAGGTGTTTTCTGAAATAGGCTTTCTCTGCCTGCTCAGGCACAGAAGTGCCTACATTCTTTGACTATCATATATATGCTTGAGCTGGAAAGAAGCTTAGCAAAGAACCATTTCACTCTTCTGTAAAAATTCAATGAACTTGTACAAGACCAGATAACGTATCATGAGATCATGAGTTATGGGTGAGGAGGATGGTGAGAAAGGAAGCATACCACAGGCTCACCTCCTCTCCCAACAAGACTGGTGAAAGATGCTCTTACCCTCACTTGCTACATGAGCAATCAAGATTAGAAGAGGTTGAATTAATTGCTCCAGATCACATAGTTCATGGGATTCAAGTTCAAGTCTACTTCTCCAAGTGCAAAGCTGGGTGCTAAACCTATGCTCTCTGTAGAGATAATATATCAAGCATGGGTACATGAGCAGGGCCAGAGGGCACATGGACAGTGCCTGTCACAGTCTGACAGGACAGGGTGCCTGGCAGGCCAGCCCAGCAAGTCTGACTCTAGAGATGGACATGGTAGCTCCTCGGGGCCTGATGCCATTTTACATTCAAATCCCTTAACACACTCCCCGTGTTCGGAATCCATACTAATGAAACAGACAGGACCCATTTCCCTCTGCTGTTCTAACACCTGGGGTTATCCTCTGCTGGTTGGGACAGCTCAACCTCTCAGCCTACGAAGCAGAGACATTTCCCATCACCCCCAGGGAGCTAGGGCTTTGGTGAGGCCTCGGTTCCTGGGAACTTTGTGGGCCAGGGCTGCCTCTCTGCCTCTAACACACACCCACAGGGGGCACATTCACGCTGAGGGAGCACTGCATCTTCTCTCCCAGGGGAGACTTGCAGTGGGCCAGCCCTTCACCTAAACTTCTCCTCCCAAGGACCAGCCTGGGTGCTGCGTGGTGAGCGATGAGAAGTGAGAGCATCCGGGTCCCAACAGAGCTGTGAAGACAGCGCACAATGGCCACAAATGGGGCAGGCCAGTCTGAGAGAGATGCAGACAGAGCAGTCCTGTAAGGACTCCCAGTGAGGGAGCCAGCCCGGGAGGCCTCTCCATCACCTCTCCCTATAGTGTGCCGGGACAGGGGGAGTGGGCCAGGGACTGGGGGTCTGAGATACTATCTAAAATCTTTTATTTACAAAGTGTCTTCACAAACACTATTTCACTTTGTCCACAAACACGGCCATTTTATAGGTGCAGAAGTAGACACTTGGTAACGGCACTCATTAGCTCCGAGGTGCATGAGTGGCAGAGCCAAGGCATCTGGCTCCCAGTCTCCGGCTTTTCCTTGAATCAGCAGAAATCCTGGATTGATGTGGCAGCCAACACTCCCTCTGTCTGCACTAACCAGCTTCTGAGTCTCACAGACAGAGAAACAGAGGCCCTGTGCCCAGGGCCTGGTGTAAGGCCAAGCCCTAGGGCGAGGTGGAGCTGTGGCTCACAGGGGCAGGGGCGCTGTGGAGGGTGTTGCCGGAGGTGCCCTGCTGGGAGCTGTACCTGGGCCTAGAGGGCAAGATGAGCGAGAGCATCCCAGGCTCCCTTCCGAGACGGAGGTTAATGTCGCTCCGCTCCTCTTGCTCAGACTCTGCCTGTAGAGGCAGAACGGAGCCCCGCCCACAGCCTGTCCTGCTCACGGGAAGCACTGAGGCCCTAAACCCCTCCCTCCCCGAGCCAGTCCCAGCCCTGGCCTGTCTCACGGACCAGTCACCATCTCTGTGGGTCTTGTCAGGATCCTTACTGATTGAACATGTGGCTGGGGTTATCTTCTCATTTCTACTTGATGTTACACTTCCAAGTGGTTCTCTGAACTTCTCAAAGGAGGCCATACTCACCCACAAGAGAGTGAATCTTGGTCCTGTGAGTTGGAGGTGCCCTGCTTCAGGTCAAGTTGTTGTCACCCTAACTCCCAGGCTGCCCAGCCATGCGGAGGCCTATCCCCTATGCAATTTTCTAGGCCTATCCTCTGTGCAAATTTTCCATTTGTCCATGGTGCTCGGAGCCTGTGCAGCCACCGGTCCTCTGAGCTGGTGCTGTGCTGACAGCTACATCAAGATCAACTGGCACGCTAAGGACAAGATCAACTGGCACGCCATGGCACCCGAAGGACTGTGACAGAGTGTTACTAGTAAGGGCTCTTTCATTTGAAAATGTCAGAAAACAACTGGAATAAGTAAAATGGGGAGATTCTTGATTCAAGTAATTGAAAAGCCAAGGGTAGTTGTCTGAGATGTGTGGAAATGATGGAAGTGATGACTGGAGAAATTACCCACGTTGTACTGGTGGGAACTGGAGATACTGAACATTTTGCAATGTGGACAATTGTCCACACACTGAAGAATGCCTTGCCCAAATGCCAATGGTGCATCCATTAAGAAACTGGTTCGGGTGAATCCAAGTACTCATATGCTGCTCTTAGGTATCTCTTGTCTTTGCTGTCCTCCATGTTGGCTCCTTTCTCAGGCAGGCTGTCCCCACGTCACGGCAATATTGTCACCAGCAGGTTTAGGATGACTCGCAGCTTAGCTGTCCTTACAGAAGGCGATCTTTCCTTTATCAGTGGTCCCAAGTCAAAACCTTGGGATTGATCCCCACAACTTCAGCTGACCTCCCCGACTCAGCTGTGTGACAGAGGGCAGCAGGGTGCTGACTGGTGGGGCCTTAAATAAAGGCTGTCCCTGAGCTGTCACCCACTAAGACCATAGGGACTGAGGATGGAGATGAGAGGGTGCTTTGTAGTGCTGGGAGCAAAACCGGAGGAAAGGCGGCTGGCCAGGTCACAGCAGATGCCCACTGCCCAGGGCCACCTCCTCCCAGGACACTCCCCCCAGAAGTCCCCCAGTAAAGTCTGAGAAGATGGATTATCAGGTGTTCACTGGACCATATTTATGAAAATGAGATATGAAAACTGGATCTAGAAAATGTCCCACAGGAAGAATTAACAGACTTGAACATAGTTATGAATGTGGAGAAAAAGTCTGAATGTGGAGGAGGTCATGTTCTTAATGTCCTAAAAAATAAAAAGATAAAAGCCAGGATACAGCAAGGAGTTGTCCTGGAGGAAATCTATGCACCCACACTCCACCAAATGTTCCACGTGTGGGAGAACGCACATTGCTAGCACACTCACAGGGCCATGCTGGGCCCAGAGACAGGGGGAGGGAGGACAGAGTGTACGATCCGGAGGAGAAGGCCAGTGCAGAACAAGTAACTACAAACCCAAGGACAGGCTTTGGAAGCACATGGCAGAGGGGTCTGCCCACCCGGGACAAGATCTGACCTGCTTCCTGCCTGGAAACTCTTGGCAAAAGTGGGCAGTGTCCACACAGCAGTCCGGGAGCTCACTCCTGCCCAGGAGAAACCTGGGGACGTGGCCCATTGCATCAAGGTCTTGGTAGGAGGTTCACTCTACATCTGTGTGCCTTCTCTCCAACCCTCACTTCTGTTTATTCGTTCACCAGCTATTTCCTGAGGTTCCTTGTGCCAGGCTCCAGGACCACAGATATGGATGGAGACAGAATGACCTGCAGAGGTGCAAGCCTCTCTGAAGCTCAGAGTGGGGTCCTGGCAGGTCCGTCAGAGCATACCGTGCTCGGGGCTCTGAGAACGGAGGTGAACAGACCCCTGGTACCTGTATTAATCTTCTAGGGCTGCCATAACAAGGTGCCACAGACTGGGTGGCACAAACAACAGACATTTATTTCCTCACAGTTGGAGGCTGGAAATCTGAGATTAGGGGTTTGCAGAGGGCTTTATTCTGAGGCCTCTCTCCTTGGCTTATCTTCTCCCGGGTTATCTTCTCCTGGGATCGTCACGTCTTTCCTCAGTTCGCATATGTGCCCAATTTCCCTCTTCTTATGAGGCCACTGGTCATATTGAATTAGGGCTCACCCCCAATGACCTCATTTAACTTAATTACTTCTATAAGGACCCTATTTCCAAACACAATCACATTGTGAGGTACTGGGGACTAGGACGTCAACATATGAATTTGAGGAGATACAACCCAACCCATAATAGTGCCTATCCCATGGACACCACAATGCAATGAAGGCATCAAAAGTTAAATTAAATAAAAGAACTAGACAGTAGCTCCCATGCAAATAATTATTGGAATGCAAGGTAAGAAGAAATCATGCAGAGAATCTCATCCACTTGTGGAGGGCAGCATGAGCCACTTTTATTTTATTTTATTTTTAGTAAGGGGCACTTTTAGAGAGGGAACAGTCTATGCAAATTTCCAGAGGGGCCAGAGAGAGCTAGGTTACAAATAGGAGCCCAGGAAGGGGAGGAGGAAGGGAAGGAGAATGGGCAGGGAAGCAGGGGCATCCTTCTAGGCCAAAGGCAAAAGGAAACCTTTACAGAGTTCTAAGATGGAGGCTGATGCAACCCTATCTGTGTTTTACAGCTCCCTGTGCAGGAAGTATAGAGAGTGGCTGTGGGGAGCCAGTGAGGTAGCTGCTGCAGGGGCTCGGGGCAGTGCCAAGGCCTGGAGAGATGGCGCAGACCTGAAGGGCCTCCGGGATAAGCCAGTGTGGAGGCCAAGGCGAAAGGGAGTCTGTGTGAGATGTGGAGGGAGGGCGGGAGGGAGGGGCAGAAGGCTCAGGAAGGCTCCAAGCTGTGGGCCTATGAATTAGTTGGTGTTCTCCAGAGAAACAGAACCAACAGTAGATATATAGATACACTAGGACATTTATTATGGGAATTGGCCCATATGGAGGCGAGAAGTCCCCAATCTGCCGTGTGCAAGCTGGAAACTCAGGAAAGCCCAGGTGTAATTCAGGCTGAGTGCAAAGGCCCAAGACCCAGGACCTCTGATGTCTGAGGCAAGACACAGACATCTCAGCGCCAAAGAGTGAGTCACCTTCCTTTACCTTTTATTCTATCCAATCGCATGGAATGGATGAGGCCACTGGGGAGGGCGAGTTTGCTTTACTTAGTCACTAATTCAAATGCCAAACTCTTTCAGAAACATCTTCTCAAACACACCCAGAAAATGTGTTATCAGCTCGGTGGGCATCCCTCAGCCCAGGCAGGCTGACATAAAATTTACCAGCACAACCATCATAGCCCATCAGGACCCCCGTTTAGCAGGCCCCAGGGGATCCCTGGGTTGCCCGCTGCCAGAAGATGCTCTGATGAGAGCCTTGCTCCTTTACTGAAATGAGAGGCCAGCCTCCATCCTTGCCCTCTGCCACTAGCAGCCACTCATCTGGGTCACACTTTGGCCCAGATACCAATGGTGGTCAAGGGCTTCATTCTTTTTCTGGCTGGACCAGAGTTCCTAAGCGCCCACCAGCCCTTGTGAACAAGGCAGCCAGCCCAGCCTGCACAGTGGCCCCTGCGGTGTCCTGGGTGACACCCTCCTCGCCATCCCAGCCTCTCCCAGCTGACCAGGAGCCAGGCTCCTCTACCAAGAGCAGTCAGGGGCAGCAGTTCTCCCACAGGCAAGCCAAAGGTGCTCCATACTGATTGCACAACTGCGCGAACTGAGTGCAAGGCAGAGTGAGATAGTGGCCGTGAGGGACGCAGAGGAGAGCAACTGTAGAGAACAGCTCCCTGCGAAAAGCATGCAGCCTGAGCCCTGGGATTCTGCAGCGTCCTCCTTCATGACGACAGACAGCAAGAGTGTGTGGAGCAGTAAGCAGCGCTCACTCTGCTCAGCCATGCTGAGTGCCTCACCCACGTTGTCTTACTATCTTCACATTGGCCCTAGGAGGCAGACACCGCTACCATGCTCATTTCACAGGGGAAACCAAGGCAGAGAGCCCTTAAGCAACTAGCCTCAGGAGCAGCTGGGACTCAATCCTGGGGAATGTTGCTCTCCAGACCACATTCCTGACCCAGGGAGGCCTGTCTGGGTGGCCTTTGACAACATCCGCATATACGCCACACCCACTGCGTACCATTTTACCTGGGAAACCTGCACGTGACTTTGCTCCCTGAAGCCTGATTCACAACTGGAGGATGATGCTCCCCACAGCCACGGTAGGTTTTCGGCTTCCCCTCTGTGGCCTTTGATGATGGTGACCCAGATGCCCCTGTATGCCACTTGCCCCCACTCAGATGGAAACCAACTCTTCGAGTCAAACAGAACAAAAAGCCCCTGCCCATCGGTGTGCCTCTGCCCCATGCCCGCAGGCAGCGGTTTGGTGGCCTTGGGGCAGTGTCCCTGCAGCCAGGCTGGGAGAAACTGTTCACTGTGCCTGGAGCAGCCTGCATCAAATGGTGAGGAACTCAGGCCAGTGTCCACTCTGCCGGGCTCAGGGCTAAGGCCGGGCTCCCGCACCCACAGGGAGCGGGGCCTGAGGGAGGGGAAGGGAGGAAAAGAAGCCTGGGAGTCAGGGGCCCCGTTTAGCCCCGCATGTGCCTCCAGCAGGCTTTTCGACCCTGGGTGACGTTGGGGCTGGGACCCCTCACCTTCTGTTCAATTCTCTACCAAACTGACCAACCAAATCCTGATGGATAGCCTCCTGTATGTCAGTGCCCGCTTCCCGCCCCCCAGATCGGAAAGGGGACCAGAAAGGTTCACACACACTGAAAAACTGCCCGGCTTGAAGCATTTCCACCAGACAGTCCCAGGCTGGCACAAGGTGCCCACGCTCACCCCATCACTGGCTTGCAGACCAGCTGGGGTGGCTGAGGCCACATGACCACTACTGTCACCAGAACACTAGATAGGAAGCTCCCACAGGCTGCCCGGCCTGGCCAGGACATAGGACAGAGTCTGGGTCCTCAGAGCCAAGGGCAGAGGAAAGAACTAAACCTATTGCAGGCAGCAGGCCTTGATCCGAAGCCCAGATTCATGAACCATTTCATTGTCCCTGGCCACGCCGACCTGACTTGCTGCCAAGCCTGGCTGAAACACACAAGAAGGCTCTGGGGCGCCATCAACATATTAACCAATTTTAGGTGACACTGTCCTGCCCTCCGTCCCTTCTTTTGCTGCATTTGGCTCCATGAGGCACTCTCTCGTTCTCAGACTGAAGACACTCTCTACTCCTCCTGCAACTGGGCTCCCCCCTCACTCCTGCCCTGCAGCTGGGCCCCTCCCCTCACTCCTGCCCTGCAGCTGGGCTCCTCCCCTCACTCCTGCCCTGCAGCTGGGCTCCCCCCTCACTCCTGCCCTGCAGCTGGGCCCCTCCCCTCACTCCTGCCCTGCAGCTGGGCTCCCCCCTCACTCCTGCCCTGCAGCTGGCCCCACCCCTCACTCCTGCCCTGCAGCTGGGCTCCCCCCTCACTCCTGCCCTGCAGCTGGGCCCCTCCCCTCACTCCTGCCCTGCAGCTGGGCTCCCCCCTCACTCCTGCCCTGCAGCTGGGCCCCTCCCCTCACTCCTGCCCTGCAGCTGGGCTCCTCCCCTCACTCCTGCCCTGCAGCTGGCCCCTCCCCTCACTCCTGCCCTGCAGCTGGGCTCCCCCCTCACTCCTGCCCTGCAGCTGGCCCCTCCCCTCACTCCTGCCCTGCAGCTGGGCTCCTCTCTGATGAGTGCCTGTAGGCCTCATGTGCTCCTGCAGTCTGAAATGCCTCCTGTGACTGATGGGCTAGCAGGCTGGGGCCTCCACCTCCCTTCCCCCACACCGAGATGCAGAATCTGATTGCTGGCTGGATACATCCACTCTGCTTGCCACAGACACCCCTGCACATCCTGAGGTGAACATCTCCTGGGACCTCCCTTTACATCTCAGTTGGTGGGACCCCGGCAGAGCCAGGGACTGCCCTCTACATATCCTTTGTTCTCCCTAATATCCAGCCAGTTTCCACCTTCTAACTCACGGCCCACCCCATCTTTCTGCCCCATCCTGATGTGCTCTGGTACAGGTAAAGTCTGTTTCATCTGGCTAGAGACTTACTATTACTCCTGCTCACCCTCTCACCTGTTCTGCTGCAGTCACCCTCTACCCAGTGTTGTTATCTTCACCCTGTATCTCCTGCCAAGTGTTTTTCAAGAATCCTTGCCTGGAAGGGCTGGGCTGAGCTGAGGCAGGAGCAGATGTGCTGGGCTCTGTGGGAGATGAGTTAGCTGCAGAGGCTAATTAAGAAAGTGATAAAAATTAAACCATAAAAAAGAAGAAAAAAAAAGAAACAGTGAGAAGCTTGACCTGTGGGCGGGGCACCCAGAGAATTCCAGGCCCCTCTCTGACTTCCCAGCTCCTGGGTGCAACCATCTCTCTGAGGACCTCCACCCAGGAGTGCCCCTGAGACCATACCTGCTCATAAGACCCCCAGCAGCTCCACCTCTGCCTTTTTCTGAGCCACAAGCAAGATGGCTGTCTGCTTCTTGAAAGCTAAATAACCTTCTAGGCCCACCCTCAAATCTTCTAGGCCCACCTTTACTTTAGCTGTTGCCAAGGCAACCAGCTTTAGTGAGTGTCACCTGACTGCCCCTCCCTTTGTGTCCTGGGGCTTTTCTGTCACCCCAGCCAGCAAACCTGCACCTGCCCAGCACTTACACATCAGAAAGGCTGCAGCAGGGGGGGAAAAGATGGTGACTGGCAAGAAAGTAGGGAGGGAGAGTGTGTGAGAGAGTGAGGGAGCGATAGAGGAGCATGTGGACGTGTGTGATGTGTGTGTGTATGAGCTAGGGACAGTTAGATCCTGCAGGTCTTCCAGGGGCTGCCAAACCGGGCAGTCTTAGATGGCAAAACCCCGCGGCCACCACAAACACTCCAGGGTGGACACCAGCGGCACAGAGACCACACCATCTTGAAGAACAGAACTGCTGGAGACTAGGATCCTAGCCTCGCCACCACCCAGTCTGGTCTCAGATGCAAACCGGGACCCTGCAGCCACTCAGGACAAAGACCTGCGACCACAGCTGCAGACCCATGGACACCAAGACTCCAGGCATCTGGGCTCTGGATTTCTGTGAGTCACAGAGCCCATCCCCCTCCCCGCAGGCCCGCTGCAGCGGCATAGGCACTGCCAGACCCGCTCCGCGCAAGCAGGCCTCCTGCCCACACAGGGCAGCTGTGCTACCATGAGCCTGGGCACGTGGACATGGGGAGTTTGTTTCCTGCAGCACGCACTCGCGCAACCTGACCCCACGCCCACACAGGAAGGCTGCGCTGCCTGACTTTGAGCCTGGGCACACTAACATAGGGAGTCTGTTTCCCACAGTGCACAACTACGCAACCAGACCCCAAGCCCACACAGGGTGGCTGTGCTACCTGACTTTGAGCTTGGGCATGCAGACACAGGGAGTCTGTTTCCCACAGTGTGCACTTGCACGACCAGACCCCAGGCCCACACAGGGCAGCTGTGCCACCTGACTTTGATTCTGGGTGAGCACACATGGAAGTCTGTTTCCTGCAGCTCAGGAGTGGACCTCCCGCCGACACAGGGCGGCTGTGCAACCCGGTCCCCCAAGCAGACCGGGGACCCTGATTCTCTGTGTGAGAGGCAACACTGAGCACCAGCGACTTGACTCTGATTCTCATCATGCATGCATGGGATCCCTGATTCCCAGTGCACACACACTAAGAGCCAGTGACTCCAATTCTTGGCACATGTGCACACAGGGACCCTGATTCTCGGCACGAGGCTGCACCAAACAACAGAGACTCTGATACTCGATTCTCAGCATGGGCACAGGGGACACTGACTCCTGGCACATGCTAGGGGACTCTAATGTTCAGCACATGCCAGCGGGGCGTCTTTTTCAACACAGTGAAGGCGGGGTTACTGATTATAGGTGCACACACGAGGCTACACTCAGCACCAGTGACTCTGATCCTGGGCGAGTGTGGCTCCCATCAACCCACAGCAGCCACACGTCTTGGTGTCAGAGTTCTTCAGTGACACTTCAGTGACGCAATGCTCCCACTGTACACAGCCCAGGCCCACGTAACTCGGAAATTGGACCTTCAGGTGATAGTTGGAATGGGAATACAATGAAACAATCCCCAGAGGAAAGAAAAAGAGGAATCTCCAAGAAAGGAAATAAGTGAAACAGAGGCATGCAACATGACAGAAAAAGAATTCAGAGTAATGGTTGTACAGTTCATAAACTGAATGGATGAGAAAATCAACAACCTATGCAAAAATCAGGAAGAAATCAAAAGTGATATAGCTGCAATCAAAAATGCCATGGAAGGTTTCTATAGTAGACTAGAAGAAGCAGAGGACCAAATTAGTGAGTTAGAAGGTAAGGTAGAGAAACAAGCCCAATCTGAACAGCAACTGGAGAAAAAAAAAATAAAAAGCAGGAGGAGAGCCTAAGGGAGCTTTGGGACAACATGAAACAAAGTAACATACATATATAATAGGGCTGCCAGAAGGACAAGAAGAGCAGAAAGGATTAGAGAATCTATTTGAAAAAATAATGACAGAAAAATTCTCTGATATGGGGAAGAAAAAAGTTACACAAGTACAGATAGTCCCAAACAAGATGAATCCCAAAAAATCCACACCAAGACACGTCATAATTACAATGGCAAATGTTTTAGCCAGTGGTCTCATTGGGGCCTTTTTAAAGAGAGAATCTTAAAGGCTGCAAGAGAGAGACAGAGAATTACCTACAAAGGATCCCCCATCAGATTATCAAATGATTTCTCAACAGAACACATCAAGCTAGAAGGGAATGGAATGAAGTATACAAAGTGATGCAAAGCAAAGGACTGAATCAAAGAATTCTCTATCCAGCACGACTATCAATCAAAAATTGAAGGGGAAATCAGGAGCTTTGCAGACAAAAAAAAAAAAAATGCTAAGGAAGTTTATCACTCCCAAGCCAATGATGCAAGCAATGCTAAAGGGAATGCTGTATAAAGGAGAAATAGAAAGGGAGGAAGGAACACAGGCATAAAGTACAGAAATGGCTACAAACAAGTACCTATCTATACTACTAATAATAGAGGAATATGAAAATTAGCTAGGAAGCCATCACATAACAACCAATCAGGATGGGGGCAGGGCCATAGCAGAGAGCTCTCAGCATGCCTGCACTGGGGTCCAAAGGGCACAGAGAGGAAGGGAGAGTAGATAGGCAGTTAGGCTGCTAGAAGGGGAGCACAGATAGGCAGTTAGGGGAATCAAAACAGGAGGGGAACACAGATAGGCAGTTAGGGCGATCAGGCCAGGAGGGGAGAGCAGATAGGCAGTTAGAGCAATCAGAAAAGGAGGGGAGAGCATATAGGCAGTTAGAGCAATCAGAAAAGGAGGGGAGAGCAGATAGGCAGTTAGGGGAATCAGGCTAGGAGGGGAGAGTGGATAGGCAGTTAGGGGAATCAGGCCAGGAGGGGAGAGTAGAGAGGCAGTTAGGGTGATCAACCCAGGACAGGAGACCTGATAGGCAGTTAGGGGGATCATGCTGGCAGGGGAGAGCAGTTTGGCAGTTTGGGTGATCAGACCAGAAGGGGAGGGCTAGGGGGAGCAGACCAGCATACGGGAGCAGTTAGGGTGATCAGGCTGGCAGGGGAGAGCAGTTAGGCAGTTAGAGGAATCAGGCAAGGAGGGGAGAGCAGTTAGGGGGATCAGGCTTGCAGGGGAGAGCAGTTAGGGCCATCAGGCTGGCAGGGGAACAATTAGGGGCATCAGGCAGGCAGACAGGTGAGCAGTTAGGAGCCAGTAGTTACGGATTGTGAGAGGGATCCTGGATTGGAGAGGGTGCAGATCAGGCTGAAGGACCCCCCTCCCATGCATGAATTTCATGCACCAGGCCTCTAGTCAATAATAAAATTAAACGTAAATGGATTAAATGCTCTAATCAAAAGACATTGAGTTACTGAATGGATAAGAAAACATGACCCATATATATGCTGTTTACAGGAGACCCACTTCAGAACAAGGGATTCACACAGACTAAAAGTGAAGTGATGGAAAAATATCTATCAGGCAAATGGAAAAAAAAAGCTGGGATAGCAATACATATATCTGACAAAATGGACCTCAAAGTGAAGATGATAACAAGAGACAAGGAAGATCACTTCATAATTCTAAAGGGATCAATACAACAAGAGGATATAACTCTGGTAAACATTTATGCACCCAATGCAAGAGCACCCAAATACATAAAAAATCTTCTGGAAAATATCAAGAGAGAGCTAGACAGCAATACAATCATAGTAGGAGACTTTAATGCCCCATTAACATCACTGGATAAATCCTCTAGACAAAAAAATTAGAAAAGAAACTTCAATCCTAAATGACTCACTAGATCAGATGGACTTAATTGACATCTTCAGAACATTCCACCCCAAAATTACAGACTATACATTCTTCTTAAATGCACATGGGACATTTTCAAAGGTAGACCACATATTGGGACACAGACAAAGCCTTTCCAAATTCAAGAGGATTAAAATCATATTAAGCATCTTCTCAAATCACAATGGAATAAAATTAGAAATCAACTATAGTAAAAACAATATAAAAAATCAAACACTTGGCACTAACCGGTTTGGCTCAGTGGATAGAGCGTCCACCTGCGGACTGAAGGGTCCCAGGTTCAATTCCGGGCAAGGGCATGTACCTTGGTTGCGGGCACATCCCCAGTAGGAGGTGGGCAGGAGGCAGCTGATTGATGTTTCCCTCTCATCGATGTTTCTAACTCTCTATCCCTGTCTTTTCCTCTCTGTAAAAAATAAATAAATAAATAATATATATATATATATATATATATATATATATTTTAAATCAAACACTTGGAGGCTGAATAGAATACTATTAAACAATGAGTGGGTTACCAAAGAGATCAAAGAAGAAATAAAAAATATCCTGGAAACAAACAATAATGAAAACACAACAATCCAAAATCTTTGGGACACAGTGAAAGCAATCCTGATAGGGAAATTCATAGCATTACAGGCCTACCTCAAAAAAAAGAAAAGAAAAGAAAAGAAAAGAAAAGAAAAGAAAAGAAAAGAAAAGGAAAGGAAAGGAAAGGAAAGGAAAGAAAGAAAGAAAAGAAAAGAAAAGAAAAGAAAAGAAAAGAAAAGAAAAGAAAAACTGATAATAAACCATCTAACTCTGCAACTTGAAGAATTAGAAAAAGAGCAACAAGAAAATCCCAGTGTGAGTAGAAGGAAGGAAATAATAAAGATCAGAGCAGAAATAAATGACACAGAGACCAAAAAAAAAAAAAAAAAAAAAAAACAATACAAAAGATCAACAAAACCAAGATCTGGTTCTTTGAAAGGATAAACAAGATTAATGAACCCATAGCAAGGCTCACCAAGAAGCAAAGAGGACCCAAATAAACAAAATCAGAAACGAAAGAGGTGAAATAACAACAGACCCACAGAAATACGAAGAATCATTCAAAAATACTATGAGCAACTCTACTCCAACAAACTAGTTAACCTAGAAGAAATGGACATATTCCTAGAAAAATATGACCTTCCAAAACTCAACCAGGAAAAATAAAAAAATCTGAATAGGCCGGTAAATAACTACCAAAGAAATTGAAACAGAGATCAAAAATCTTCCAATGAACAAAAAAAGCTGTCTCCCCTGGACCAGACAACTTCACAGGGGAATTTTATCAAACATTCAAAGAAAATGAAACCTATCTTCCTCAGACTACTCGAAAAAATTCAAGAGGAAGGAGCACTTCCAAGCTCTTTCTATAAAGCCAGCATTACTCTAATCCCAAAACCAGATAAGGACAATACAAAGAAAGAGAATTACAGGCCAATATCCCTCATGAACATAGACACCAAAATTCTCAACAAAATTCTAGCAAATCAAATCCAGCATTACATTAGAAAGATCATAAACCATGACCAAGTGGGATTTATTCTGGGTATGCAAGGATGGTACAATATCCACAAATCAATAAATGTGGTATACCACATACACAAACTGAGAGATAAAAACCATATCATTATATCCAGTGATGCAGAAAAAGTATCTGACAAAAGCCAACACCCTTTCTTGATAAAAACTCTAAGCAAGGTGGGAATAGAAGGATCATACCTCGACATAATAAAAGCTATATATGACAAACCCACAGCCAACATCATACTCAATGGGAAACAATTAAAACATTTCCCCTAAGAACAGGAAAAAGACAGGGATGCCCACTCTTACCAATACTGTTCAACATAGTACTAGAAGTACTAACCATCCAAATTGGAAAAGAAGAATTAAAACTGTCCTTATTCGCAGATGACATGATATTGTACAAAGAAAACACCAAAGACTCCATCAAAAAACTACTAGACTTAATAAATGAATTTGGCAATGTAGCAAGATACAAAAGTAACATCCAGAAGTCTATGGCTTTTATATACATCAATAATGAATTCACAGAAAGAGAAATTAAAAAAGCAATCCCATTTACCATTGCAACAAAAAAAAATAAGATACCTAGGAATAAATTTAACCAAGGAGATAAAGGACCTGTACTCAGAAAATTTCAGGTTGCTGAAAAAAGAGATAGAGGAAGACATGAACAAATGGAAGAATATACCATGTTCATGGATTGGTAGAATCAACATCATTAAAATGCCCATACTACCCAAAACAATCTATAAATTCAACGCAATCCCCATTAAAATACCAATGGCATACTTCAAAGACCTAGAACAAATTCTCCAAAAATTCATCTGGAATAAAAAAAGACTCCAAATAGCTGCAGCAATCTTGAGAAAGAAGAACAATGTTGGAGGGATCACAATACCAGATATCAAGCTATATCACAAAGCCACCCAATGCAAGAGCACCCAAATACATAAAAAATGTTCTCAAAACTGCCTGGTACTGACACAAGAACAGAAATATAGACCAGTGGAACAGAACAGAGAACCCAGAAATCGACACAAGCCATTATGTTCAATTAATATTTGACAAAGGAGGCAAGAGCATACAATGGAGTGAAGACAGTCTCTTTAATAAATGGTGTTGGGAAAACTGGACAGATACTTGCAAAAAAAATGAAACTAGACCACCAACTCACACCATACACAAAAATAAACTCAAAATGGATAAAGGACTTAAATGTAAGATTGGAAACCATAAAAATCTTAGAAGCCATAGCCAGCAAAATAGCAGACATTTGTCGTAGGTATATCTTTACCGATTCAGCTCCTAGGGCAATGGAAACGAAGAAGAAAATAAACAAATTGGACTACATCAAAATAAAAAGCTTCTGCACAGCAAAAGAAGCCATCAACAAAACAACAAGAAAGCCTACTGCATTGGAGAACATATTTGCCAATATTATCTCTGATAAGGGTTTAATCTCCAAAATTTACAGAGAACTCATACAAAAGGAAGATAAACAATCCAATCAAAAAATGGGCAAAGGGCCTAAATAGACCCCTTTTGAAAGAGGACATACAGAAGGCCAAGAGACATATGAAAACATGCTCAAAGTCACTAATCATCCGAGAGATGCAAATCATAACAACAATGATGTACCATCTCACACCTGTCAGAATGGCTATCATCAACAAATCAACAAATGACAAGTGCTGGAGAGGATGTAGAGAAAAAGGAACCCTTGTGTACTGCTGTTGGGAATGCAGACTGGTGCAGCCACTGTGGAAAACAGTATGGCATTTCCTCAAAAAATTAAAAATGGAACTGCCATTTAACCAATAACACCACTTCTAGGAATATATTCCAAGAAAACAGAAACACAATCACAAAGGATAAAATGCACCCTATGTTCATAGCAGCACAATTTACAATAGCTAAGATTTTGAAATAACCTAAGAGCCCATCAGCAGATGAGTGGATTAGAAAACTGTGGTATATCTACACAATGGAATACTTCGCTGCTATAAAAAAAGGAATTCTTACCATTTGCAACAGCATGGATGGAACTGGAGAGCATTATGCTAAGTGAAATAAGCCAGTCAGTGAAAGAAAAGTACCACATGATCTCACTCATTTATGGATAATAAATAACATTATAAACTGATGAACAAAAATAGATACAGAGGCAGAGAAGCATCGAACAGACTGTCAAACTACAGCAGGAAGGCTGGGGAGGGTTAGGGATGGTGGGAGGTAAGAAATCAACCAAAGGACTTGTATGCATGCATATAAGCATAACAAATGGACGCAAGACACTAGGGGGCGGGGGTGAGGGCATGTGCCCAGTGGTAGGGGAGGCCAGGGAAGGTAAATGGGTAAAAAAAGGAGACATATGTACTACTACCTGTAATACTTTAAATAATAAAATTAAAATAATAATAATAATAATAATAATAATCTATACTAATAAAAGCCTAAGTGGCCCTCATGCCCTCATGCCCTCACGTCATCACAAGATGGCTGCCCCCACATCATCACTAGATGGCCACCACAAGATGGCCATCACAAGATGGCCAGTAGGGGAGGGCAGTTGGGGCGAGATCAGTCCAGCAGGGGAGGGCAGTTGTGGGTGACCAGGTTGGCAGGGGAGGGCAGTTGGGGGGAACCAGGCCTGCAGGGGAGGGCAGTTGGAGGCAAACAGGCCAGCAGGGGAGGGTAGTTAGGGGCGACCAGGCTGGCAGGGGAGAGCAGTTGGGGACAAGATCAGGGAGGCATGGGAGGGCAATTGGGGGTAACCAGGCCTGCAGGGGAGCAGTTAGGCGTCAATCAAGCAGGCAGAAGAAGTTCGGGGCAATCAGGCAGGCAGGCAGGTGAGCGGTTAGGAGCCAGCAGTCCCAGATTGTGAGAGGGATGTCTGCCTGATGGTTTACCACTGGGGATGTGCCCGCAACCAAGGTGCATGCCCTTGACCGAAATCGAACCTGGGATCCTTCAGTCTGCAGGCTGACGCTCTATCCACTGAGCCAAACCAGTTAGGGCGAAATAACAGATTTTCATAACAGCTATACATAGAGGACCCACCCACCCCACACACAAACATACACACACACCTACAAATGTTTACATAAATACACGTGCAATACCTCATACAAGCTCACACATTCTAGGTTCACTTAAGTGCCTGAGCCCGCTCAGCCAGCATTTATGGCACTGCGCTGGTCCTGGAGATAAAAGGACAAAGAGGTCACGAGGGCGTGGGACCCTGGATGTCTACATCTACAGCAAACCAGCCATGTACACGGAAGGCTGCCACTACACAGAATGTGGTCCGTTGGGCCAGGATGGTGTTTCCTTCCTTCCTCCCCACCATGGGGAAAGGATTTGGTAAGATGAAGAGGCAGACAGACTGTGTGTGTTTCCCCATCTTCAGGACATGCTCTGACAGGTCCTAAACAGCAGAGAAAGACTGAGCAGCTGTCACAGATTGGAGGAAACGCAGAGGCACAACAGATGCAAGGTGTGGTCCTGGGCAGGAAAGTAGACATTAGTTTTCTAACGTTTTTCTACTCCCTGTGGACAAAGGGCAAAATTAACAAAAGGCTAATTAGGATCATATCAATGTTAGTTTTCTGATTGAGACCATCGTACTCAAGCTGTGTGGGATGTCAACATTAAGGGCAGCTGGGTGAAAGGTATAGCGAACTCTGCATTATTTTGCAACTTCTTTATTAAGTCTAAAATGATCTTAAACTAAGAGGTTTTTGAAAGAAAAAAAACAGACATGGCTGACAGGCTGTCCCCTTAGCAAGTTTACTTTACAATTGATTCCTTTAAAGGGCCTCAAGCCCCCACAGTATGAGGAGGGCCTGATTCTCGTTTGTGGAATAGCCTCAAGCTGTCTGCTAAGAGCAAGAAGGGGAAAAGAGGGTTGAGTCCTCAAGACAGGAGTGGTCAGAAATGGCTTCTCAGAAAAGACTCTGGAAGAGGGGAAAGGAATTCTGGGCCTCACCAGCACCTCCACATCCTTCCCACAACTCCTCCCAGGGCAACACCCACGCCTTGCCCAACCTCTTCCTAGCCAGCCAGGGAGTGTGTGGACTGAGGAAGAGAGCAGGGAACAGAGCCACTCTTCAACCCGGGATCTCTGTGAGTTTGGCAGAATTACCTGTATCTTTGGACTCAGAGCTTGTCCCTTGGGAGAGAGATAGGGATAGTCTCTCCCTGTCTCTCTCTGTCTCTCTCTCCCTGTCTCTTTGTCTCTCTGTCTCTGTCTCTCTATTCAAAGCTTTGATCCTGACACATGGCTTCTGATGTGCAAATCTCCCACTCTGCAGCCGGACTTCATGTCTGATGGCAGTGAAACGAGAAAATTAAACTGGAATATGTGGTTTCTCCCCTGGGCAGGATGCAAAGGTGATTTCCTCGGTTCTTGTCCAGATGGATTCAAAGAATGAAGCCATGGATAAAAGGTGGTATAGGAAAAGGTGGAAATTTATTGGGAAACAAGTACAGACTCCACGTGGGGAGGGGGGGAGAGTCCCACCAAGTCCCTCTTTTTTAGGTTTATAAAAGCGACAGTTCTTTGTGTCCTGATTTCCCCTCTGATTGGTCACTATAGTAGCTTCAGAGCTCAAACCTCAATGGGGTTCCCTTTTTTCTCCCTTTTGTTTTTTCTACTCCCTGTGGCCTTCCCCTTTATTCTGTGAATGAATAGCTTTCTCTCCCTTTATTCTGTAAATGTATACCCTTTGGCAGCTCCCAGTCCCCTTATTCTGTGAATGTATGCCTTCTGGCAGCTCCCAGCTTCAAAGCCCTGTGGTTCTTCCCCATGGGCCCCCTAATTCCTAAAACTCCCTAAACCTGCCTAGTTTACCTCTAAAAACTCCTTTCATCAGCCCATTCAAAGAGCAGAGATATAGGCTCTGAAAGGCTCAGTCCTGGCTGCTTCTCTCATCTCCCTTCTAGCCGGTGTGGTGCTGAGCACTTAGAAGGGAAGGAGGAAGGCAGACCCTGCAGCACTGAGTTGTTAAAGTCATGGCAAACCCAATACTTGACCTGAACCCAGCCTTTTAATGTGCCTCTTAAATATGCATCATGGCCCTAATAAATGTAAATCAGTCTTGAAATGACTTTTCAGCTGTTCATGATTGATTTATACCTTTTTCAATTATTTCATTGAGGGACCTAGATTTTAACCAAAGGCTTCAGAATCATCTATGGGGCCAAGTCAAATCACTGTCAACCTGAATTCTTTGGTTTATGGTGGCATACCACAGGGCCTTGCCTATAATCTAGAAGAAGCCATCACAGCATAAATAGCATATCTATCAATTACCTAAAGCTTAGTAGGACAGGTACTAGTAGATAAAACAGATGTCATAATACCTCAAGGGAAGAGATTAATGCTGAAAAGCTTTATCAAATAAAAATTAATAACTATATTTTACTTATATACATAACTTTAAATGTTATGAAGGTTTTGGCCTCTAAGAAGGGCAAAATAAAGTAACAATATATTTCTTAAATACAGCCAAATTTTTCAGCAATGGAAATTTAAAAGACAAAAAGCCTCCAGCTGACTGCATTTTAAGTAGGTTAGGGGTGGGGCAGCATTTGTGCCTTGTGAATAAGACATATAAGTTCACTAAATTTGCTTGCTTTGCTTTTTTTAAATAAAAATACCTACTTAAATTACTTAATAAATTAGCTTTTTAAAAATATAATCAAGGTCTCATATAAATTAAGTTATATGAGAAGCCAATATTTTTATAAGCAAATTGGATCCTAGTAAAGTCTTTTATGAAAATTATTGAGACCTCCCATAATCCCTCTGTATATGCAAATAAACCAAAAGGGATACTCTTTTTTTTTAATTTCTTTATTGATTAATGTGTCACATATTTGTCCTCATCCCCCCATTCCCATCCCACCCCTCTCCCCACGCATGCCCCAATCCCCTGTTGAACTTAACCGTTGGATAGGCTTATATGCATGCATACAGGTCCTTTGGTTGAACTCTCCCCCTCCCCCCACCCTTCCCCCTACCCTCCCCTATCCTCCCTCTGAGGCCCGATAGTCCGATCGATGCCTCCTTGCTTCTGGTTCTGTTCTTGTTCCTCAGTCTATGTTGTTCATCATTTCCCCTAGATGAGCGAGATCATATGTCACTAGATATATACTAATAAGAACTGAATGTGAGACGAGCAATAATAGTTATGCTGACAGGCAAATGAATCAATCTGTAGCGAGCTTCCCCCTGGACCAACAGTTCTTTTGAGACCCAATTTCAATGTCCAGTAGTTCCTTATGTGTACATGTCAGCACTGACCCCTCAGCTCTGGATGGTGGACAAATGGTGGTAATGGAGGTCCGACTCCCTCTGGTTTGGTCTCGGCCGAACCCAGGGGCACGGCGTCACCCGGGTTAAGGGGCACGTGGCCTCACCCATACCCAAGGGGAGCGTGGTCTCACCCGGGCCTGGGACCCAGCCTCACCCGGATGGATCCAGGGGCGCATGGCCTCACCCGGACCCAGGATCTGGCTTCACCCGTACCCAGGGACGCTTGGCCTCTCCCAGACCCAGGGGCACGTGGCCTCACCCGGGCTTAGTTGCACAAGGCCTCACCTGGATCCAGGGACACATGGTCTCTCCCGGACCCAGGGAAGCTTGGCCTCTCCCAGACCCAGGGCCACGTGGGCTCACCCGGGCCTAGGTGCACGAGGCCTCATCCGGATCCAGGGACGCATGGTCTCACCCGGACCCAGGGACGCTTGGCCTCTCCCAGACCCAGGGGCACGTGGCCTCACCCGGGCCTAGGTGCACGAGGCCTCACCCGGATCCAGGGACACATGGTCTCACCCAGACCCAGGGACGCTTGGCCTCTCCCAGACCCAGGGCCACTTGGGCTCACCCGGGCCTAGGTGCACGAGGCCTCACCCGGATCCAGGGACACATGGTCTCACCCGGACCCAGGGACGCTTAGCCTCTTCCAGACCCAGGGTCACGTGGCCTCACCCGGGCCTAGGTGCACGAGGCCTCATCCGGATCCAGGGACACATGGTCGCACCCGGACCCAGGGACGCTTGGCCTCTCCCAGACCCAGTGCCACTTGGGCTCACCCGGGCCTAGGTGTACGAGCCTCACCTGGATCCAGGGACACATGGTCTCACCCGGACCCAGGGAAGCTTGGCCTCTCCCAGACCCAGGGCCACTTGGGCTCACCCGGGCCTAGGTGCACGAGGCCTCACCCGGATCCAGGGACACATGGTCTCGCCTGGACCCAGGGGTGTGTGGGCTCTCCCAGACCCAGGGGTGCTTGGCCTCGCCTGGACACGGGATCCAGCGTCATCCGGGTCCAGGGGCACATGGCCTCACCCGGACCCGGAGTCCGGCCTCACCTGGACCCAGGGGCATGTGGCCTCACCTAGACCCAGGGACGTGAGGCCTCACTTATACCCAGAGGCGTGTGACCACACCCTAGCCCAGAGGCGCGCAACCCCGCCCGCACCCGGGTCTCAGCGGGGCCCCGTCTTCCCGATCCCAATTCCTGCCGGTCAATCCCCCCTCAGCAATTCCCCTGGCCATCCTTCCAGAGCTCCAGTATGGCTGCTGCAGAACTCGTCGGGCGGCGGCTCGGCGAAGCTCCGGTGCGCCCGGTGCATGGCGGTGGGCCGGTCTGGCGTCGCTGCGTCGGCCCTTGGGTCTGCATCGGTGGCCAGTCGCCGAGCATGCGCACCTGGCCGCTTCCGGGGCATTGAGATTCTTGACGGACTCGGAGGTCAGCAAGCGCTCCCACCCCATGTCTCATAGGGGCTCGTCTGTCCGTGCTTGGCTGCCAGTGGAGCCATCCCCTCAGCCGGAGACCGCCGGGGGAACTGCGCCGAGCACGTTCCAGGCCGCTGTTGTATCGCCTGAGCCATAGTTCTTTTGTGTCGCCTGAGCCGTAGTTCTTAAAGTGTGGTCTTTGGGTCACCGGCATCAGCATCATCCCACATACCCCTCTTTTATTCTAGTTGTAGAGCATCTACTCAGCCAGCCCTATGGTGGTCTTGGATGGTGTCTGCTCTGCTCTCTTGTCGTAGTCTCAAAGTTGTTGTGGTAGGCAACAATCAGGCTTCCGCCCTATGCCTCCATCTTGGTCCTCCTTTGTATAGTTAAGTCTTGATTGTTGTTGGTGTCACTGGGGGGGCTCTCTTTGTCTATAAAGGAAGAGTTGCTGTGCAGGAGACACGTTTATGGGCCGGGTCTTGGTGCAGCAAAGCTTTGGCGCTCACTGAATATTCCCGTTTAATGTGTCCCTTATGCACGTGGTTGAAATCTGGTGTCATCTCCCACAGACCACTAGATGCCCTCGTTTCTGGGTCTCCAATGGGGTGTAGATCAGCTACTGCCTTAGGCACTCAGCAAGGATTACAGCAAAAACTGTAGTTTCTTCCTCCTGTCTGAGTGGCCCTGGAGCAGTCTGACTAGAACAGCAGTTCATCTGGTCCGCTGCCAGAGAGCAGGCCACCCACATGCATAAGCCGTTGCTTGGGGCGCAGGTGTGCCTGCAAGACTTGCGGGGCAGGTCTTCAAAACGTGCGGGGCGGGTCCCAGGGCGGGGCGGGGTCTCAGGGCGCCAACAGGCCATGGTGCGGCGAGCCGCGATGGCTGTGAGTCTGGTCCTTCTGCCTTCCACGTATCTAAGTCCCCTCGTTCCGCACTCCAGCGCAGCAAACACTGATTGCTGGGCGCACCTCCGCAAGAGTCCCGCCTCTCCCCGCAGGCATCTGGGTCTCCCGCGGTTCGCCAGAAGATGGATTTCAGGGTGATGGAGAGCTAATCTCCCCTAGGTTTGGAACAAAAGCCCCTTTCCCCCGCCACCAGCCAGACCCACGCGCCTCCACACCTCATCCCCTCCGATTTCGCTGGGTGCAAGGCAACAGAACAGCCTTTAACCTCCGCCGCCATCTTTTTCAAACTTCCCAATTTGTACTTCTTAATCCCTTCATTTCAGTCAACTCTACTGAAGTCTAGCGCCGCCGGGAGGTGCACGGAAAGGGCGCCCGGGCCTCCGTCCGGTGTGCGGGGCGCGCGGCCCGCGGCACCAGGCGCGCGGGGGCTGCGCGGCGGGGACGGGTGCTGGGAGGCCGCCGGGCTCCGGGTGCTGCCCAAAAGGGATACTCTTTAAAAATATAATTCTAGCTTAATAAAAAGGATAAATTTTAAAAATCTCTTCCACTAATATTTACAGAGTTAACTGAAAATTGTTATTCAAGCATTAAATGTGACAGGCGGGGATACTAACCACTATACTAATGAGGAGCTGTTTCAAGCATTAAATCTGATCATAAATAGTAGTCACCATAAATGTAAGGGGAGTCTTTTAATGTGACTACATAGCCTGCTAGTATTGGTGAGCATCAGAAAGCAACCATGTTTGTTACATTTGTTGCTTGGTGTAAAAAAGAAAGAAAAGTGTGTTTTAAAAGAAACTATCTAAGTGTGGTCTAAAAATTACTCTGGAAGGAAATAAAAAGAGGTTTCCTTCAAATGTCTAACTGTAATTAAAAATCAACATATTAGGCCTTGAGAAGAAAGGTAAGTAATTTGTGTTTTTGCCTTCTTGACAAAGCTTATGTAAAGTTATTCAAAGACTAATAGCAGAAATTTAATTAATGTCATTTACTGTCCATAACCTAAGACAAGTCAAGTTAAAAAATAAACCTTATTTCAGATGGATTTAAATTGGCTAATTAAAATAAATGAATATTCATAAAAACCTTGTTGTACTGGGCAGGAAACTGTTCCTGAAGCATTCACTACTTTTTTACTAATGGTTTATCTCATAGTTCAAAAACTGCTTAACATGCAATGAATCCAAAGCAGTCATATTTCTGCATAAAATTAAAAAGTTATCAAGACTGCATTGCAAAATTTCCAAAAGCCTCTAAATATTATTTAAATCAAAAAAGAAGGGGGATAGTGGAATAATCCCCTGTGAGTAAATTACATCAAGAAAATTTTTAACTTTAAAAATTATTTTTCACTTGTAATGCTGAAGACAAGACACCCATGAAAACACACATGGTGTCAAAATAAGCCAAAGAAAAATGGTTTGGACACAATTAAAAGAAAGGATCCCAAGTCTAGTTTATAGAAAAGATTCCTTTATTAACCTTTGGTCAATAATATGTTTGTATATTTCCAGAAAACTCCTCCAAGCCCGTGGGGCTTCCTGCAACAATGAATCCGAGAGAGGAACTGACCAGATTGCTCCAGCCACAGAATAGCAGTGGCCCCCAAACAACACGCTGAAGACAAGAGGAGAAACGTCCAGAAATGGAGATGGTGAAGACACCTTGCCATACTAGCAGTCAGCAGCTATGCGTCACTGCAGGTTGCCCAGGACCAAGCCAAAGAAGGTTGGACCTGCATTGCCATCGTTTGTCCACCATCCAAAACTGGAGTGTCATTGCTGGCATATACACATAAAAAACTGTTGGACATTGGAAAGAGGACTCAAAAAACTGTTGGCCCATAAAGAAACTTACTGCAGACTGATTCCTTGGATGCCTGGCAGCAATTTAAAAAGGACATGAAAGAATTTAACCCCTTCCACTGGATATCCTTGTATTTGCCTCTCAGTATAACCACTATTGCTTGCTCATTTTTTCTCATATGTTTATTTCTAGTCTGCAGATGTGGAATGAAGAGTCTTAAAAGGACTTGAACCCTTTAGGCGACATTCACTTTTCAAGATTTACTAAGGAAAAGAAACAGGGGAGATGTGGGAAGCCACCCATTGTCTTCACTAGTAGAGAGGTGTGGACAAGGAGCCCGGAATGCTGGTGAATCTTGAGTCCTGGCAAAGGTTAGAGCTATGCACCGACTGTTTAGTCAAGACAATGGTAGCTGAAGCAACTTCCCAACCAGGTAGTCATGTAAATCCTTATTGATAAGATTGTTTATCTGTTACTAGAAATTGCCTGCCTAAGGGCTATAGGTATATCCAAAACTGAATAAAAGAATGGCAAGGCCTGAGCACAAGCAGAGTCCTTCTCCTTGCATTGGGCTCCTTCCTGCCCCCGCCCCAATTTCCAAATTATTATTTCTTGTCTCATCTCTGTCATTTGCGTGTGGCCCTTCTCCAGAGCCTGAACCCTGAACCACGCGGGACGTGGGTCATCACAGTAGACAATACATTGAAACTACTATCACAGTAGACAATACATTGAAACTACATCACAGTAGACAATACATTGAAACCACGCGGGACGTGGGTCATCACAGTAGACAATACATTGAAACTACTACAGGCCATTACTTTCAAAAGGTAAAGGAAAGCATGAATATAGTGGGAAAAAATAAGGGAATTGTAAAACACACAAATTTAACTTATAGAGATGAAAAATACAATATCTGAAATGAAAAATACCTTTTGTGCTCCTAATAGTAGATCAGGTGATTTATAGTAAAAGATCAATGAACTTGAGGACAAAGCAGTAGAAACTATCTAAAATGAAACAAAGGAGAGAGAAACCAAGATGGCGGCATAGGTAAACACCTAAACTTCTGCCTCGCACAACAATTTCAAAACTACAACTAAAAGACAAAATGGACATCATCCAGAACCACAGGAAAGCTGGCTGAGTGGAAATTCTACAACTAGAAGGAAAGAGAAAAGCATACTGAGACTCAGAGGAGCTGCAGAAGGCAGAGGTAGGGAGATGCGAGCACGGAGAGGATTGGCGGCTGAGTGTGTGGCTGGCTTTCTCAAACGGGAGGGAAACAGAAGTTCCCGACTGTGCTGAACTCCAGTTCTGGGCGAGACTCTGGGGACCCAGACTCATTCAGGGGGAATCTAGACTGTCAGGAAAAGAGAAAAGCACACTGAGACTCAGGGGATCTGCGGAAGGCAGAGGTAGGGAGATGCGAGCACGGAGAGGACTGACTGCTGAGTGCGCAGCTGGCTTTCTCAAGTGGGAGGGAGACAGAAGCTCCGGACTGCACTGAACTCCAGTTCCGGGTGAGACTCTGGGGACCCAGACTGATTCGGGGAGAAACTGGACTGTCTGGCAGCGGGCAAAACTCGAAGGTGGCTTTCTCTCAGAGGTGTTTGCAGTGATTACCAAGGGACACTGAGACCCAGGGGCCTCATAGGGCAGGGCTGACGGGAAGCGAAGGCTGTCTGCTTCGCCCTGAGACTCCACCCCATCCAAGCTGAGCACAGAGGCTTTTGCAATTTTCCAAGTCTTGTCTCATAAGGGTGTCTCCAGCACAGAAGTTCTTCCAGCATAGACACAGCTGATCCTCACAGTCAATTGGCCTGGAGGTCAATTCCTCCCAGTGATACCAACAACAATCAAGACTTAACTACAACCAGACTGTGCACACAGCCCACAAAAGGTTGCACCAAGAGTGTCCACCTCAGGTAACTGGGGAGGCAGAGCCACTGGGCCCTATAGGACACCTAGCACACAAAGCTGCTCTACCAACTCAGGGAAGCAGCGAAAATGCAGAGACAAAGAAACAGGTCACAAATGAAAGAAATGGGGGAAAGCAAACGACTGGATATAGAGTTCAAAACTACGGTTATAAAGTTTTTCAAGAATTTTCTAGAAAAGGCTGATAAATTTAGTGAGACCCTTGAGGATATGAAAAAGGACCAACTAGAAATTAAACATACACTGACTGAAATAAAAATATTATACAGAGACCTAACAGCAGACTAGAGGACCACAAGAATCAAGTCAAAGATTTGAAACACAAAGAAGCAAAAAACACTCAACTGGAAAAGCAAAAAGAAAAAAGAATCCAAAAAATATGAAGATAGTGTAAGGAGCTTCTGGGACAACTTCAAGCATACCAACATCCAAATTTTGAGGGTGCCAGAAGAAGAGAGAGAGCAAGATACTGAAAACCTATTTGAAGAAATAATGACAGAAAATTTCCCCCACCTGGTGAAAGAAATAGACTTACAAGTCCAGGAAGCGCATAGAACCCCAAACAAAAGGAATCCAAAGAGGACCACACCAAGACACATCATAATTAAAATGCCAAGAGCAAAAGACAAAGAGAGAATATTAAAAGCAGCAAGAGAAAAACAGTTAGTTACCTACAAGGGAGCACTCATACGATTGTCAGCTGATTTCTCAACAGAAACTATGCAGGCCAGACGGGAGTGGCAAGAAATATTCAAAGTGATGAATAGCAAGAACCTACAACCAAGATTACTCTACCCAGCAAAGCTATCATTCAGAATTGAAGGTCAGATAAAGAATTTCACAGATAAGAAAAAGCTGAAGGAGTTCATCACCACCAAACCAGTATTATATGAAATGCTGTAAGGTATTCTTTAAGAAGAGGAAGAAGAAGAAAAAGGTAAAGATAAAAATTATGAACAACAAATACATATCTATCAACAAGTGAATCTAAAAATCAAGTGAACAAAAAATCTTATGAACAGAATAAACTGGTGAATATAATAGAATCAGGGGCATAGAAAGGGAGTGGACTGACAGTTCTTGGGGGAAAGGGGTGTGGGGTGTGCGGGAAGAGACTGGACAAAAAGCATACACCTATGGATGAGGACAGTGGGGGGGAGGTAAGGGAAGAGGGCGGGGTGGGAACTGGGTGGAGGAGTGCTATGGGGGAAAAAAAGAGGAACAATTGTAATAATCTGAACAACAAAGTTTTATTAAATTAAAAAAATAACAATTTGGCCAAAAGTACCTCAGACTTCATATTTCCAATTAGCTCATCATAGGTATGAAACATTATATAAATGGTATTGTTACTTCCCTTGTGGCTGTTATTTTTCTTTTGTTTACTATTAATCAAGATCTGAAAATCACTAAATTATATATCAGATTCTAAAATGTTAATTTAAATACCACAAATTATAGATACAAATTTGTACCAAATATTATGGGTGACTGAAAGCAAGTTATTTCAAGCATTTACAATTGGGATCCACCCACAGACAATAGTCTTCAGAGTCTCCAATAATCTCAACATCTCATCCACAGAAATGATTCCACTGCCACCCAGCTGGTGTGGCTCATTTGGATGAGCGTCGTCCCATGCACCTGGAAGTCACCAATTGGATTCTGGATCAGGACACATGCCCGTGTTGGGCTAGATCCCTGGTAGGGGGCATGCAGGAGACAGCTGATGGATGTTTTTCTCTCATTGATGTTTTTATCTCTTTCTCCCTCTCCCTTCCTCTCTCTGAAATCAATAAAAATATTTTTAAAAAAGAAAAAAAATGAAACAAAGGAAGAAACAGACAACATTAAGAGAGCATCAGTGGGTTATGAGGTGATATCAGTTGGCTTAACATACATGTAATTAAAGTCTTAGAAAATAAGGAAAGTGGACAGAAAAAGATTTTGAAGAAATAATGACCAAACTTTTCCCAATTTTGATGAAAGCTATAAATGCAGTGATACAAGAGGCTCAATGAGTCCCAAGCAAAAAGAGCATGAAAACACACACACACACACACACACACACACACACACACACACACACATCATGCACACACACCATATACACACAAATCATAATCAAACTCCTGAAAACCAGTGACAAAAACAAAAGTTAAAAGCCATCTGAGAGCCGCCGCCCCAGGTGCCCGAGCGGGAGGCTGGGGACGAAGGCGACGGGTGGCCTGCGGGACCGCCCAGCCTTCTGGGCCTCCCCCCATGGCCAATGGAAAGCCTGGTGACCCCAAGTCAGCTCTCCGCAGAGGTCCCCCGGGACCAAGGGGACTGATGATTCCACCACTGCCGAGTCTCCCACCTCCTCCCCGGGGCAGAGGCCCAGTGTGGGGAGGCTTAGGCCCCAGGTCTCGCCCACATGGTCGAGGTTGGGGGGTCAGTGCTGAGCCTCCTTCTCCTGGACCAGACCAAGGCAGTCTCCCCAGGGGAGGCTTTCACAAAGAACAGAGACATCCTCGAAGGCTCCAAAGCTGGTCACTTGTCAAGAATGCCTGCCCCCTCGAGGATGCAGCCCCGGTGATGGAAGACAAATCTAACCGCCCAGTCTGCCGACACTTTGCCAAAAAAGGCCACTGTCGATCTGAGGACCTCTGTGCCTTCTACCACCCAGGCGTCAACGGGCCCCCTCTGTGAGGCTGCCTCCTGCCTTCTCGGCGGGGCTGGAGGGAGCCCGTCACCCAGCAGCCGTGTATTCCCCACCCCACCTGTCACCTCCCCCTTTCGGGGTTCAGAGTTGTGTTTCATACCTGGGGTAGGTGGGCTCTCTTTCTGCTGATCCGGCCTCCGGAGCCCCGCCTTCAGGCCCCCATCTCTGCTCCCTCGGCTGCCTCCTGGGTCCTCTGCCCTCGCCACTGACTGCCGAGCAGGAGACGGACTAGTTGCCGCCTCTTGTGTGTCTGTCCACCAGCCGCAGTGCCGCCCTCAAGTCCTGAGCCCGGAGCAGTGTCCCCCCACTCCCCCTGTGCGAGCCCTGCCCCCGCGCTGTGCTGCTGGAGGCACCCCGGGGTGTCTGGCCTGGGTCCAGTTTGGATGACGCCGGGCCCTTCCCGCAAGGCCGCTCACCTGCTCTGGGGTCCCGGGGTTCCCCGCCGGTAGCAGGGCCGGAGATGGCTGTGCGGGACGAGCGCACCCCGTAGCCGGTCTCAGTGTCCGTGGCATTTCTGTGGCTTCTCCGCACTAGAGTGTTTCTGCCCCAACGAGGGAGGCTGGGGTGCCTCTAGGCTCTCCCCACCCCAACAAGGGAGCATGGGGACTTCCCGCAAGACTGCCACCCTGGCCCCCCGTTCTGGTGCCACTTTCTCTGGGTTTGACACCGGCCAGGAGGTGTGCTCTAAGCCTCCGGCGGGCCTGCCCCATTTCCTCCACAGCCGAGCTCCTTAGCCCAGTCCCTGGGAGGCCCGGGCCTCCGTGTGAATTCTGTGAATCTCCGCCTGGACAGTCCTGCCCTCGCCCCACCTCCGTCACTGCTGCTGGTTGTTTTCTGTGAAAACGGCAATGAGCAGACTCGGTCTTGAACTGGCCCTGAGGCCATGGGTCAGGAGTTGTGTGGGCAGGAGGGAGGGTGAGAGCCGTTGGAGAACTGAAAATGAATTTTGTTTCTTTTTAACGTTTTTTATATCAGTAATAAATGCAGTGGGAACAAGCAAAAAAAAAAAAAAAAGCCATCTGAGAAAAAAAAAAAAGCATATTACAGAGAGAAGATCTAAATTAAGAATGAGAGAAGACATCTCATCAGGAACAATGCAAGCCGCAAGACAATAACACCTTTTGAAGCATTGAATGACAAAAAAACATGTCTACTTAAGCTTCCAAGGCAGTAAATATATCTTTCAAAACTAAAGGCCAAATAAAGACATTGAGACAAACAAAAGCTGAAAAAATTTATTGCTAGCATAATTTAATAAGAATATTAAAGAAAGTTCTTCAAGCATAAGGAAAAATATATCTAAAGGGAATTCAAATCTATACAAAGTAATAAAGAGCACTAGAAATGGAAAATATACGAATAGCATAAAAGATTGTTTTTCTCTACTTTAAAAATCACTATGTGATAGTAAATTGTTTAAAGCAAAATAAAAATATATGGTGAACTTGTGAGTAGGTAAATACCATGTTCACCTTTTTCCATAACCACATCAAAATCACAACTAAATTATAGAACAACCACTCTTGAGAATCACCTGAAAACTGAACTCCTATAACTAAGGTGACAAAGAAGAAGCCACATCAAGACTGGTCAGAGGGCAGAGATGGAAAATGGGCTGGTCTCCCATCCATGATGGGTCAGTTAAGAATTGGGAGGGTTATATCAGCTGTAGAGGTCCTGCTGAGGGAGGCACAAGGGGTCCCAGTCTCACACTGGGCTCCCCGGCCCAGAACATCAATGCCAGGAAGAGGAGTCCCCACAGCTGGCTGTGAAAATCAGCAGGGACTCAGTGTGAGTGAGATGGAGGGCTACTGTAGGAATTCGCTTAAAGGGCCTGAGCACAGATTCACCTCCTCACAAATATTCACCCTAGAGAAGGGACAGCGGCTCAAAAAGTGCCAGGGACATGTAGAAGGAACTGAATTGTCTGGCTTTAGGGGAAGGACTGGAGGGGCAGCTCTCTCTGGATTAAAGAGCAGCAAGGTACCACTGTTGCTTTGTTGAGCACTCCCCCCCACCCAGCCTGCAGGAGCAGGTCAGTGCTATATCTGACTCTCTATTAACCTCGATTACACTGCTCTAACCCCACCCTGGTGATTCTCTGAGACCCTGTCCCACCAATTTGTGTAACACCCTAACCTACTTCAGAGGTTGTTCCTCACAAGTGGCCAGCCTTGGTCTATGCTGTGGACTGTCCTAAAATCTGTTGAAGGTCCACTACACCAAACAAGCAGTGGCTGGCCTAGGTGTTCCCTGTATCTCTTGTTAAGTGGTTCCAAGCACAACATTAGTGGCAGCCAGCCTCAGCTCACAGCATAACCACTCCCAGGCACATCCAACCCCAATACAGGCAACTACTCTCTGCAGATCACTTGGTAGCTAATACCAGGTGGCCCTGAGCCAGACACAGGCAGCAGCTGACCTTGGCCTACACTGGAACCCCTCCCACCAGGCATCAGAACCAACACACCAGGTGGTTGGCTTTAGACCACAAAAGAACATGACCCAGTTAGCACCACAAATGTCAAAGGGTAGACTTGGAAGACACCAGTGGCCCACTAAAATGAAACCAGCTCCATGGTATTAGCCCACAGACAACATTCCACACACTGTGGTCACAGCCAGTCCTTACAGTCGGTCAGCCTGAGGGCAAATCCATCCCACTGACATGACAACAGCAATCAAGGCTTAAATATAATAGGTGGGTACACATGATCCACACAAGGGACACCCCTGATACATCCTACTCAGGTTAATAGGGAGACTGTGCCACTGGGCCCCACAGGACACCTACCATATAAGGTCACTCTTCCAAGATTGGGAGACATAGCAGATCTATCTAATACGTAGACAGAAACACAGGGAGGCAGCCAAAATGAGAAGACAAAAAAACATGTCCCAAATGAAAGAACAGGACAAAACCCCAGAAAAAATAACTAAATGAAATGAAGGCAAGCAATCTACCAGAAGCAGAGTTCAGAACACTGATTATAAGGATGCTCAATGAACTTAGGAAAAGAATAGATGAACTCAGTGAGAACTTCAAGAAAGAGATAGAAAACAAAAAGAAGATAGAAAACATGAAAAAGAACCAGTCAGAAATAAAAAATATAATATCTGAAATGAAGAATACATTAGATGGAATTAACAGCTGATTAGCTAAAGCAGAGGTTTGAATCAGTAATTAGGAAGACAATGTAGTGGAAAACACCCAATCAGAACAATGAAAAGAATTTTTTTAAAAGAGTAGTTTATGGGGCCACTGGGACAACATGAAACATAACATCATTTGCATCATACAGGTACCAAAAGAAGAGAAAGAGCAAAGGGTTGAAAAACTATTTAAAGAAATAATGACTGAGAATTTCCCTAACCTAGTGAAGGAAAGAGACTTACAAGTCCAGGAAGCACAGAGTGTTCCAAACAAGATAAACCCAAAGAGGCCCATACTAAGACACATCATAATTAAAATGGCAAAGATTAAAAACAAAGAGAGAATCTTAAAAGCTCAGATAACAAGAGAAAGGCAATTAATTACATACAAGGGAGCGCCCATAAGACTGTCAACTGATTTCTGACAAAATATTCAAAGCAGTGAAAAGCAAGAAGCTATAACTGAGATTACTCTATCCAGTAAGGCAATCTATATATATAAAAGCCAAGCAACCAGATGACAGAATGACCGGAACAATCGGTCGCTATGACGTGCACTGTGGTGGCCAACCGGCTTGATTGGGACCCCAATCGGCCACCCCCAACCTCCTAAAGCCCCTCCCCAAGGCTGGCCTAGCTCCCGATCACCCCCCTAATCCCGATTGGGGGCAGGGCCACCCAGCCAACTCCCTATGGCCCCTCCCTCCAGCCGACTCTGCCCCTGGTTGGCCTCCCCCACCCCAATTGGGGACAGGGCAGCTGGCCAACTGCCCACGGCCCTTCCCCTCAGCTGACACCACCCACAATCGGCCCCCATCTGGGCGGGCGGCCGGACCCACCTGTGCATGAATTCGTGTACCGGGCCTCTAATCATTTAATATTGAAGGAGATATAAAGAGTTTCCCAGACTAAATAAATAAATAAATAAATAACAACTGAAGAAGTTCATCACCACCAAACCAGTATTACAAGTAATGTTTTTAAAAATGTCTTGAAGAAGAAGAAGAAGAAGAAGAAGAAGAAGAAGAAGAAGAAGAAGAAGAAGGAGAGAGAACCAATATGATGGTGTAGGTAAATGCCTGTACTCAACCACCTCCCACAACCACATCAAAATTACAACTAAAATAGTGAACAATCATCATTCAGAACTGACTGAAAGCTGGCTGAATGGAAATCCTACAACTAGAGAAGTAAAGAAGAAGCCACATTGAGACTGGTGGAAGGGGTGGAGACATGGAACAGGCTGGTCCGACACCCTCGTGTGGTGTGTTATTTTTTCGGGAGAGAGATAATCTCTGTGGAGGCTGCCCATGAGGGGCAAGGGGTCCCAGCACTACATCAGACCCCCCCGACTAGGATTCCAGAGCTGGGAAGAGGAGTCCCCACAAATACAGGCTGTAAAAAACAGTGGGGATTGTGGCTGAGGGACACGGAGGCTGCTGGAGTCCCAGGTGTTTCATTTAAAGGGCCAGCGCACAAACTTACTCAGACACCCAGCACTGGGCAGCTTTGGGGGACCCAGACACATACAGGGAGGAACCAGATTGTCTGGCATCTGGGCAGGAACTCAGGGATGGCTTTCTCTCAGACAGGGGTGTATGCAGGGGTCATTGTTCCTATGCTGGGACCTCCCCTGTCACAAGGCTAACTGGCAGCCATATATGAGTCTCCATCAGCCTGGAGTGCACTATTGACTCTGCCCTGGGGATTCCCTGAGAACCTGACCCATCCAATTTACGGACCCACCCAAGCTATTTGCAGCAGCATTTCCATATGAATGGCCTATCCTGGTTCAGGCTTCAGACTTTTCTAAAATCTCTCAAATAAGCTTCAGCTCATGACAGTGAGCCACAAACCTATCAATAAGAGGCCCAAGACCGGCACTAGCACCAACCTGCCTTGCTTCACAGCTGGTCTCACCTGGGCACCTTGAAGCCCAATAAATATAGCAAATAGCAGCCATCTGCAAATCCCTCTGGGACTCCTGCTGAGTGACCACAAGAAGTGGCTGACTTTGAACCTCCCTGGAGACCCTAGAGCCAGTGCACCCAGTGGATAGCTTCAGACCATACCAGATTATAACTACACATCCACAAGCAACACAGTCAAGGGGCAGACTCAGTGAGCACCAAAGCCCCACTGAAGCAAGTCCTGCTCCATAGGGGTGTTTCCTGTATAGCAGTTCTTCCACTGTAGTCGCAGCTGGTCCTCACAGCCAATTAGCCTGAAGGTCAACTCCTCCTAGTGATGTCAACAGCAATCAAGACTCAACCACAAGACTGTGCACACAGCCCACACAGGGGTGCACCTAGAGTGCCCAGCTCAGGTAACTGGGGAGGCTGAGCCACTGGGCCCTACAGAACACCTACTACTCAAGGTCACTCTACTAATTCAGGGAAACATAGCAGCTCTATCTAATACATAGAAACAAACACAGGGAAGCAGCCAAAATGTGGAGTTCAAAACCATGATCATAAGGTTACTCAAGGATTTTCATGAGACTTTCAAGGACCTTAGTGAGAATATCAAAGACATGAAAAAGTACCAGTCAAAATTAATCATACACTAACTGAAATAAAGAGTTATTTACAGGGATTCAGCAGTAGAGTAGTGGATTCTGATAATCAAATCAATGATTTGTAATATGAGGAAGCAAAAACACCCAATCAGAACAGCAAAAAGAAAAAAGAACCCCAAAATATGAAGATATGATAAGGAACTTCTGGGACAACTTCAGGCATACCAACATTTGCATTATGGGGGTGCCAGAAGGAGAAGAGAGAGAACAAGATATTGAAAACCTATGTGAAGAAATAATGACAGAAAACTTACCCTACCTGGTGAAAGAAATAGACTTACAAGTCCAGGAAGCACAGAGAGGCCCAAACAAGAGGAACCCAAAGAGGTCCACTCCAATTCACATCATAATTAAAATGCCAAAGGTTAAAGACAAAGAGAGACTCTTAAAAGCAGCAAGAGAAAAGCAATTAGTTACCTACAAGGGAATGCCCATACGACTGTCAGCTGATTTCTCAACAGAAACTTTGCAGGCCAGAAGGGAGTGGCAAGAAATATTGAAAGTGTTGAATAGTAAGAACCTACGACCAAGGTTACTCTCCCCAGGAAAGCTGAGAAGGGAAAGGAGAAGGAGAAGGAGAAGGAGAAGGAGAAGGAGAAGGAGAAGGAGAAGGAGAAGGAGAAGGAGAAGGAGAAGGAGAAGGAGAAGGAGGAGATGGAGAAGTAGAAGGGGAAGGGGAAGGAGAAGGAGAAGGGGAAGGAGAGAAGAAGAGAGGAAGAAGAAATAAAAATATGAATAATAAAATGGCAACAAATTGAAGCTAATAATTGAATCTAAAAATCAAAATAAATGAACAAGAAATCTAATGAACAAAATAAACTGGTGAATAAAATAGAATCAGAGTCATGGAAGTATGGAATATGCTGATGAATCTCGGAGGGAAGGAGAAAGGGGGGCAGGATAGATAATAGGGTGGTGAAGGCCTGAGGCAGAGCAGGAACCAGGTGGAGAGGGGGTAGGGGGGAAGGGGGGATAACTGTAATATGCTCAACAATAAAGATATAAAAAAAGATGGAAAAATTAAAAGGATGATTAATAAAATATCATATCGAAAAAAATTCTCACGAACAAAGGCAAACACATAATAGAAGCAATAGATCAACCACCAACAAAGCTAGTATAAAGGTTAAAAGGCAAAATTAGGAAGATCATATATAATTATAACAGTAAATTAAGGAACACACACACACACACACACCAAAAAAACAAACCAACAAAGAAAAACAAAACAAAAAACAAAGAATTAAAAATAATGACCAAAACATAAATGTGGATGGGGAAAGTAAAATCCATCAATTAAAAATAGGCTGCTATAAATATAGGTTGGTATATTCCACGCACATGGTAACCACAAAACAAAAAGAGATATACAGGAAATAAAGAGAAATGAATCCAAAAGAATGTTACAGAAAGTCATCAACATATAAGAGAGCAAGGGAATAAGAAAGGAACAGAGAACTCCAAATCAATCAGAAAACAATGAATAAATGGCAATAACTCAATAGTTATAAAAATTACTTTAAATGTAAGTTGCTTGAATAATCCAATCAAAAGATGGATAAATGAAGAAGATGTGGCACATATATATGATGGAATATTACTCATACATAAAAAAGAATGAAATCTTACAACATGGGTGAACCTAGAAGGTATTATGCTAAGTGAAATAAGTTAGACAGAAAAAGAAAAATACCATATGATTTCATTTATATGTGCAATCTAAAAAACACATAAAATAAATGAAAAAGCAAAACAGAAGCAAACTCAAATATTCAGAGAACAGACTGATAATTGCCACATGTGAGGGGTCTAGGGGGAGGATAAAAAAGGCAAAGGGATAGGAAGTACAAATTGGTAGTTACAGAAGAGTCATGGAGATGTAAAGTACAGCATAGGGAATATAGTCAGTAATATTGTAATACTATGCATAGTGTCAGATGGGTGAAAGACTTATTGGGGGATTGCTTTATAAGTTATATAAATGTCTACCCTGAAACTAATATAATATTAAATGCCAACTGTAATTAAAAACTAAAAACAGATGTTCTGTGCTTTATATCATATGGAGAAGTAAATGTATGAAAACAATAACACATAGGCAGAGAAAGATAAAATGGATGTATACTATAGTAAAATGCTTAGAAAATGTGTGATGTGGTAAAATATAAAATGAAAGCACACTATGACAAGGTGCTTGAAAACATGTGAATTGATAAAACATTTATCTTTAATATTGTAATAATTTAGTTATTAATGATAAAGATATATATTGTAAACTCTAAAGTAATCACAAAATTTTAAAACAAAGAGGTATGCTTCTTCAGCCCAAAAGGGAAATAAAATGGAAACATGAAAAATAACAAATTCAAAGAAATCAGGAGAAAAGAGAAACAATGAGTAGATGAACATCTACAAAAAAAAAAAATTATGGCAAGAATATAGGTTTAACCCACTTGCATTACTGTAAATGATCAAAACACTACAATATTAATAGGCAGAATTAGTCATATTGATTTTAAAAGTAAGATTTAATTATATGCTGTCTACTGAAAAACTACTTTAAACATAAGGACACAGATAGATTGCAAGCAACAGGATAGGAAAATGTATCATAAAACACATAAAGAAAAAGCTAACATGGCTATAATAATGTAAGACAAAGTAGATTTCAGAACAAGGAATTTTGGGGGGGATAAATGGGGTCATTTTTTTAAATGATAAAGAAGCCAACTCTCAAGAGAACTTATCAATCTTAGCTGTATATGCACCTGTAACTGACCTAACAACTGAGTTTCAAAATACCTGAAGCAAAAATCAACAGAACTAAAGAGAGACCCACAGATCCATAGATATTAAGTAGACAAATTTACTAGTGTAATTGAAAATTTCAACAATGATCTCTCAGTAATTGATAGAACAAGTAGACAGAAAATGTATACATATATAGAAAATTTAATCAATTAGATCTAATTGACACTCCAACCAACAAGAGCAGAATACACATTCTTTTCAAATGCACACAGACATTCACCAAGATAGAACTTTTTTTTTTTTTTACCATAAAACAAGCCTCAATTACATAAAGCATGTTCTCTGATTTTAATAAATTAAATTAGCAATCAACAATGAAAAGATATCTGGGAAATCCCTAAATATTCAGAAATTAAACAACACACTTGTATAAACCCCTATAGCTCAAAAATACAAAAACAAATTTACAATTTTTAATTAATAAACACAAATGCACAAAAAACTTTGTTAGATTCAGCAGAAACAATGGTTAGAAGGAATTTCATAGCATTAAACACTAATTATAGAAGAGAAAGTTCTCATATTAATTGATAGATCCTTCCTTCCCCCAACTGGTGGGCGGAGTATGATGTAACCTGCATCTGCGGCTGGGACATTCCCGAGACATTGAACCACCAATCCGTGCATGCCGAGTGCCCTGGGCCCTACCCCTTCCCATTCCTCCCTGGGCCCCACCCCTTCCCGTTCCTTCCCTCAAAAGGCATGTTCACCTCTGCACATGTTGCTGTTCTCCTCTGCGAGACAGCCCGGCTTGGTCCTCCTTCTCCTCTAATCCTGGTTTTTCTACCCTCTTTCGTAATGAATCTTGCTCGTTAGTGTGGAATAAACTTCCTCTTTTAACTTGTCTGGGCCTCCAACTCTGTTTCCTGCACCTCGAACCTTACATTTGGTGCCGAGAACCCGGGAGGAGCGAGCATTCCATCTGACCATTCACGGTCCAGAATGCCCCCCTCTCCTCATGGCTCAGGATCCTCAGGCCTATCCCCTGGCTCGGCAGCATCAGCGGTAAGTTCCGGCCCATGCTGATCCCTGGTGGTCTCCTCCGGCTTCTCTGTCCATAAACCGCAGCCCACATCAGAGATGGCCTTCCAGGCATAGCCCTCCGGGCCCCCCCCCCCCAGGAGGGGTTCCGAACCTGGGGAGGCAGCAGAGACGTTCCTGCCACCCCTCGGTTCTCCGGCCTTTTGGCCTCCATTTTCCGGACCCCCTTCCAGGAAGGGGTTCCCGGACCCTGGGAGGTAGTGGAGACGTCCCTGCCATCCCTCAGGTCCCTCTGTCCATAGCCTTGGCTGAATGACTGGGCTGCTGGTCCTTTAGCCCTGGCTACTGACCCCAGGTATTAGACATGGGTAATAAAAAAATCTAAACTGGATCCTAGCACACCTCTAGGGTGTCTCTTCACCAATCTGGCTAAGCTAGGTCTGTCCCAGGATATGCGTCCTAAATGCCTCATTTACTTCTGTAACGTGGCATGGCCTCAGTATGAATTGGAATGGGTCTAGATGGCCCGAAAACGGGACTTTTGATTTTAACATCCTCACTGACCTCAGTAATTTCTGCTGGCAAACTGGGAAGTGGACCTTCGCTCCTGCCCCTCGCTTTACTCCTCATGTTCCACTCATCAAATACTCCTTGCAAAGTCTTCTTCACCCCCTCAAACCGGTCCTCAGCCCCTTTCTCTGTCTTCTCTTTCAACCCAGCCAATTTTTCATCACCTCTCCTGCTCCCACCGCCCTGCCTTCTGCTCCCTCTCTTCCTCCTCCTCCTTCTTCGCCGCGGCTGCCCCTTTCCCAGCCAGTGGCCGCCGCTGTGGGTGCCGCCGTCACTGCCTCAGGCCGCAAGCTGAGCAGAGGCTGCTGCACAGTGTGAGAGCTGCCCGCCCGCCACCCTGCCGGCTGCTCCAAACAGCTAAGTGAGATTTCTGTTTGTCTGTAGAAATTTTGGTTTGCTCTTCCCTTGTGTATTGTGAGCAGCTGCCATGTTGGCCAGATGGCTTGCCGCTCCCATTGGGGCCGCCATCTTCAAACAGCAAGGTCCAATCCCTCTCTTTGAATAAAGTTACTGAGACCTCCCACAGCCCGCCCCCATGGGCCCAGCCTGGTGTGGTCGCTCGCCACCATGCTCCTCCTCCTCCTCTGGCCCACGGCCTGCCACCTGCTCCACCACCCCCACCCCTAATGCCTTCTCAGACCCTGGTTCGAGATCTAGTGAATATGGCCTTTAAGGTTTTTAATGCCCGTGAGGAGCAGGCAGAGTCAGATCGGGAAGCCCACCTTCAACAGAAGGTGAACCCAAGCCTTGGTTGCAGCTCTGAGGCCAATGGCAGCCACGCACAGTCCCAAGGGGACCGTGCATGGTGGGGGTGCAATGAGAGGACGAACGCCACCTGGAGGATGCTTCAAGTGTGGAAATGAAGGCCACTGGGCAAAGCAGTGCTCCCGGCCCCTGGCTCCAACCAAGCCCTGCCCAGAGTGCAGGAAAAGTGATTGCCCCTGGAAAAGTGATGGGCCCTCTGCATCTCAGCGTAGAGGAGCCACCCTTCCAGGTCATGACCCGCCACTGCCATGCTGGGACTGGCCGAAGACTGAAGATACCTGGACTCGACAACCCCCATCATCCTCGCCGAGCCCAGGGTAATGCTCAAGGTAGCGGGTAAGCCCGTCTCCTTCCTGGTCAATATGGGGGCTACCTTCTCTGTCCTGCCCTCCTTTTTCAGGGCCCCCTTTTCCCTTCCACGATCTCAGTCATCGGTATTGATGGCAAATCACCCTTTAATGCTCTAAAAACTGCTCTGGCCTCAGCACCTTCTCACCCTGCACCCTCCCCCACTCCACCCTTCCTAAAGAACAACTTCCTTGCCAGCACAGGCTTACCAGGAACTTAGATCTTTATGTTGAAAGAAAGAAAGAAATTCTAAAGTTAACTGTTGACAAGAATTGTAAAAGGACCCAGACTCTTACCATCTGTTTGCATTTACTTGGGAGGACCCAGACGAGCAGGTATCCCACCAACTCACCTGGACAGTCCTGCCCCAGGGGTTCAAGAGACAGTCCTCATCTGTTTGGCCAGTCCTTACCCAGAGACCTCCGACAATGTTCTTAGAACCCAGCACTCTTCTCCAGTATGTAGATGATCTCCTTCTCTGCAGCCCCTCCTTGGACATGTCTCAGAGGCAAACAGCTGGCCTCCTCAACTTTCTAGGGGACAAAGGATACCGTGTGTACCCTGCCAAGGTGCAACTGTCGGCCCCCACCGTCACTTACTTGGGGATCTGTCTGATGCCCAGTTCCCGAGGACTGACAGTTGACCAAACACAAGCAATATGAGACCTGCAGCCTCCCACTTCGGTGGAACAGATCTTGTCCCTTATAGGGCTGGTAGGATTCTTCTGCCATTGGGTCCCAAACTTTGCTCTCCTAGCTAAGCCCCTATACCAGGCCGCTAAAGAAACACCAGTAGGCCCCCTCTCCTCACCCTTCCTCATTTTCCAGGCTTTTTCTAAGCTCTGGGATGCCCTTCTGGCATCTCTCTCTCCCGGACATCTCTAGGCCTTTCCAACTATTTACTGATGAAAGACAGGGAATAGCTATGGGGGTCCTCACCCAGCCTCTAGGGCCAGACTTAACCCCTGTAGCCTACCTGTCCAGACAGCTTGATCCCACGGTTCGGGGATGGCAGCCCTGCCTCCAGGCTCTGGCTGCAGCCACCACTCTCACCAAGGAGGCCCAGAAGATCTGCCTCCAGCAACTCTTACAGGTATTCTCCACCCATAGACTACAGGATCTTCTGTCCCACTGATCCTTATCTCTCCTTGCCCCTCTCACATGCAGGGACTCCATCTCCTGTTCCTCGAGAGTCCTGACATCTCCCTAACTCAGTCCCCAGCCCTGAACCCGGCCACTCTCCTTCCCACTGCCTCCACCCAAACTGCAGCAAAGCACTCCTGCCCCGAGGTCGTCGAGGCCCTCACTCAACCTCAGGCAGGACTCTCAGATTTTCCTTTCTCTCTAATCCTGACTTAACTAAACTACACATACCCTACCACCCACAATCAGGTAAGATCAAGAGGGTCAACGGCCTCCTTAAAGACCATCTAACTAAACTCCCTCTAGAAATTCGCAGCTCCTGGCTGGACCTCCTGCCCATGGCCCTGACCGGAATCCGGCTACACCAAGGAGCCCCACCTTCTTAAGCCCTTTTGAACTTATCTTCCATACCTGCCCTTACTCAGGCAACTGCTCCGGGAACACGCTGACAGGTTTCTGCCCAGGCCAGGACCAGCCGACCAAGACTCCCAAGGAATAGCCCTCCAGCCGGGGGACTCAGTCCTCCTCAAGAACCTTACCCCCAGGTTGTATTTCAGCTCCAGGCCCAGAAAAACAGCAAAACCAAACAAGTGACGCTGTGGCAGCCTCAGGACCAGCTTTTACTTCCCAAGTGACTCAACAGGATCGCTCTCAAGACTTCACTAACCAGTGTCTTGGGGAAATCATGCTGCTGCACCCCTCGTCCAGCACGGAAAACACTCCCTGTTTTTCGCTCACTTACCCCATGGCTCCTCCCATCATTAGGCCCACTGGTATCTATTCTTTTAATTTTGCTCTTTGGCCCCTGTCTCATGTGCTGTTTCACTAGTTTTTTTCAGAACAGAATGCAGGCGTTCACCAACCAGAAGGTGGGAGAGATCTATCTGGCCTTGAATTCAGAACCTAGAGACACCTATGTCACCAGAATCCTTGAGACCCCTGGTAGATGGCCCTGATGATGCCCCCTCTCAGCAGGAAGTAGCTATGGAAAACGGACCTTCACACCCTGACCTTGCCCGGACTCTCAATTTTTTTTTAATATCACCAAGAGCCTGGAATGATAGATCCTCCCTTCTCCCAACTGGTGGGTGGAGTATGACGTTACCTGCGTCTGCGGCTGGGACATTCCCGAGACATTGAACCACCAATCAGCGGGTGCCAAGTGCCCTGGGGCCCACCCCTTCCCGTTCCTCCCCTCAAAAGGCTGTTCACCTCTGCACATGTTGCTGTTCTTCCCTTGCGAGACAGCCCGGCTTGGTCCTCCTTCTCCTCTAATCCTGGTTTTTCTACCATCTTTCGTAATGAATCTTGCTCGTTAGTGTGGAATAAACTTCCTCTTTTAACTTGTCTGGGCCTCTGACTCGGTTCCTGTGCCTCAAACCTTACATTAATGATCCAAGTTTCTACCTTAACAAACTAGAAAAACAGGAGCAAATAAACCCAAAGTTTGCAGAAAGAAGGAAATAATAAAGATAAAAGCAGAAATCAGTAAAATAAAATGTGAAAATCAATAAAACCAAAAGATGTTTCTTTGAGGAGAAAGCCAGATTAAGGAGGGGGAAAAAAGAGTACACACATTATCTGTATCAGAAATGAAAGTGAAGACTTTCTCATAGATCCTACTGCAGTAAAAGAATAATAATAAAACATTATGAATAAAAATTGATGCCAACAAATTTCATAACTCAGATGAAATTTACAACTGTTGTGAAAGACACTCAAGAAGAAATAGCAAAATTGCATAGAGATATCTACTTAAAAATTAGACCCATAATTTACAAACTTCACACACAAAAAAGTATTGGCTTTGCAGATTAATTTTATCAAACATCTAAGAAAATACCACTAATTTTTATTTATTTATTTATTTATTTATTTATTTATTTATTTATTTATTTATTTTTATATATTTTATTGATTTTTTACAGAGAGGATGGGAGAGGGATAGAGAGTTAGAAACATCGATGAGAGAGAAACATCAATCAGCTGCCTCTTGCACACCCCCTACTGGGGATGTGCCCGCAACCAAGGTACATGCCCTTGACCGGAATCGAACCTGGGACCCTTGAGTCCGCAGGCCGACGCTCTATCCACTGAGCCAAACCGGTTTCGGCCACCACTAATTTTTAACAGACTCTTCCAAAAATATTGAAAAGGAGGGGATTTTTTTCAAATCATATTATGAGGCTAGCATAACACTGATACCAAAACCAACAAAGACTTTGGAGGAAAAAATAAAGCTACAGACTGATATCCCTAAGGAACACAGATGCAAAAATTATTTTTTTAATTTAGTGAAACAAATACAGCCGTGTATAAAAAGAATAGTATATCATGATCGTGTGGTATTTATTCTAGGAATGCAAGGTTTGGCATTCAAAAAAGCAATGTTAGTCACCATTTAATAAATAAATATTCACCATATAATAAACAATAGGTGTGAGTGACCTCGGCATCACAGCAGCATAAGACATTCCTCCTTTTTGTCCCCCCTTTTAGAGAATAACGTAAAAATCCACCCATGAACATAAACCCCTTTGTGGAGTGTGGGATCCAGCACCTATGCTGGGGACCGAGGTGGGGGTTTGTCTCCCTAATCTGTGCGCATGGTAATAAGCAGACAGGCCTTGGTATGGACTGAAAAATCAGAGGAGCCAGCAGCCCTACCTAAACCCCTCTCCCCACTGTTGGGGAAAAAACCTGGCGAATGCTCACCTGCTCACCTGTGCACCTGGGCAGATAACCAGAAATGAGAGAGAATTTGCAGAAGTCCAGCCTTCCAGAGGGGAGATTCCAACATGCCAATGGAGAAAAAAGCGATATTGATAGCTATAGTTGATTGATAAGAGAAATTTTCTTAGCCCTAGCCAGTTTGGCTCAGTGGATAGAGCATTGACCTAGGGACTGAAGGGTTCCAGGTTCGATTCAGGTCAAGTGTATTTCAGGTCAAGGGTATGTACCTCAGTTGCAGGCTGTGTGCAGGAGGAAACAATGGATATATCTCTCTCACACTGATGTTTCTGTCTCTCCCTCTCCCTTCCACTCTCTCTAAAAAAATCAATGGAAAAATATCCTCTGGTTAGGATTAAAAATAAGCTCTGTCCACCATCCCCCACCTCTCCCCTCAGCCAAAGCAATGCTGCACCCCCACTCAGACTCTCCTGCGGGGGAGGGAGGGAGAAGGGGAGGAGAGGGAGTGCCTGTTTCTCTCCAACAGCAGGGAAGAGTACTGAGTGGGGCTTCCAGGACTGGGGAAGGTGCTCAGGACTTCAGTAGGAAGTCTGATCAGGATGCTCTGGGAGTCCCTCACCCTGGAATCTATCTATCTATTCACCAGGTCTGCAGGCACCACCAGCACCTAAAATGTTTAACCAAATCTCCCACCACTCTGCAGCTGGCCTCTTGTATGCCCTCCCAAGCACAGTGGCAACAGCAAGTACAGTAAATAAATGCTATCAGAAAAACTGACCAGGATCTCTGGGCTAGGGAGAAACCACAAAATTAGGTTATAGTGCCACCATCTGGAAAATCCAGAAGGTGGGGAAAAAATCCCATTTGAAGGCAACTAGAGAGATCAACCAAAGGACTTGTATACATGCATATAAGCCTAACCAATGGACATAGATACCAGGGGCATGAGGGCATGAGTTGGGGTGAAGGTGGGGGGGCAATTAGGGGGTGGGTAAGGACACATATGTAATACCTTAATCAATAAAGAAAACACACACACACTAAAAAAACAAAAAAGATTTAAGGAGGTGACTGCTACTTCAAATGAAACAGCAACAATGTAAAATCAAGGAAGCTTTGTTACCAAATCTTGTTACCAAAGTTGTTGTTACCAAAAGGAAACATTTCTCCAATAATCAAGCTCAGAGCATAGAATTTTGCAATGTGGCTGATAATTCAAAATACATGTTTTGAAGAAACTCAATGAGTTAAAAACACACACACACACACAACTCAGACAGCTCATTGAGATTAGGAAGAAGAGAAGAAGACATGTAAACAAAATGAGATATTTATCAAAGTGATAGAAATCATAAAAAGGAACCAAACAAATTCTGGAGCTGAAGAATTCAACAGATGAAATTTTTAAAATGCCGTAGACAGCATGTGGGGGAGAGTAAAGCAAGTGGAAGACAGAATGCATGAGCTGAAGAACAAAATTTTGAAGTAACCAGTTAGAGCAAAACAAAGAAAAAAAGGATGGAAAAAGAATGAAGAAAGCCTTATATGGTCTATGAAATTTTAGCAAAAGAACAAATATGAGAATAATCTAGTTCCACAAGGAGAAGACAGAAAGGCATGACAGAGAAAGAACAGACATCCAAATCTGAAAGAAAACAGTAACACTGCCATTGATTGTAGATGATATGATTTTATTTATAGAGAAGTGTAAAGATTCAACCAAAACACTGTTGAAACTAATAGACACATTCAGTACAGTGGCAACATGTACAATCAATATACAGAAGTCAGTGGTTTTTCTATACACTAACAAAGAAACAGCTCAAAAAGAAATTTTAAAAAACTATCCCACTCACAATAGCATCAAAAACAATAAGTACTAGGAATAAATGTAACGAAAAAAGTGAAAGAACGGGAATTGAATGAAGTTGGGGGGAGGAGGAATCTAAAGGTAGTCAGATGGTACAAACCTCTTGTTATAAGATAAAGAAGTACCGAGGATGAAAGTGCAGCGTGATGACTGTGGCTAACACCAAGTTGTTAAGAGTAAATCCTAAGAATTCTCATCAAAAGGAAAAAAACTTTTTTTCCTTTTTTATTTTATATCTCTATGATATAGTAAATGTTAACTAAACTTATTGTGGTAATCATTTTACAATATATGAAAAGTCAAGTCATTATGCTGCACACCTTAAACTTACACAGTGCTATATGTTTAAGTTTTATGTCTCAATAAAACTGGAAAAAAACCCAAAAATCTAAACAATAAAAACTGCAAGTCTTTCATGAAAGAAATAAAAGATACAAACAAGTAGGAATTTATCCCAGAGTCATAGGTGAGAAGAATTAATGTTAAAATATTTATATTATTTAAAGCTATCTATAGATTCAATGAATCCCTATCAAAATTCCAATGGCATTTGTTCACATAAATAGAAAAAATATCCTAAAATTTGTATGGAGCCAGAAAAGGCCTTGCATAACTAAAGCAACCATGAAAAGGAGGAAAGCTGAAGGCATCCACACGTTCTGATTTTAAACTATACTATGAAGTTATGGTAATTAAAACAGTGTGGTTCTGGCATAAAAATAGACACATAGATCAATGGAACAAACAGAGAGCCCGGAGATAAGTCCCTGTACACATAGTGAGCTAACGTTTGAGAAGAGAGCCAAGACACTCAGTGGGGAAAGAACAGATGGTGTTGGGGAAACTAGGTAACCACATGAAGAAAAATAAAATTGAATGCCTATCTTACACCAATCACTAAAATTAACTTGAAATGTATTCAAGACTTAAACATAAGACCTGATACCATAAAACACGCAGAAGAAAACATAGTGAGGGAGCTCTTTGATATCAGTGTAGGCAATGTTGTTGTTTTGTTTTTTATTTTATATGACAACAAAGCACAAGCAACAAAAGCAAAAATCAACCAGTGGGACATCAAACTTAAACACTTGGGATAGCAAAATAACCAACCCCCCCAAAAGGAAAAAGAACCTACAGAATGGGGAAAATATTTTCAAACCATATATTGTCTAAGAGGTTAATATCCAAAGTAGATAAATAACTTATATAATTTAATACATTCAAGTCATTATGCTGCACACCTTAAACTTACACAGTGCAATATGTTTAAGTTTTAGATACAAAAAACAAACAATCTAATTACAATATGGGAAGCATAACTAAATAGACATTTTTTAAAGAAAACATACGGATGACCAACAGGACATGAAAAGGTTCTCAACATCACTAATCATCAGGGAAATGCAAATCAGAACCATGAACTATCACTGCACCCCTGTTAGAATGGCTGCTATGAAGGAGACGGGGCACGTGTGCCGGTGGTGAGGATGTGGGGAAAGGGACATTGTGTACTGTGGTGGGAATGTAAATGGGTTACTCACCAGGAAAAACAGTGTGGGCATTCCTCAAAAATTAAAAATAGAACTACCATATGATCCAGTAGCTCGACTTCTGGGTATCTAGTCAAAGGCAGTGAGAGGAGGATATGCCCATGTTTACTGCAGCGCTGTTCACAGTAGCCATGACATGGAAACAGCCTGTGTGTCAATGCATAGATGGATAAAGAAAATGTAATGCGCGCAAACACACACACACACACACACACACACACACACACACACACAGGAATATTATCCAGTCATGAGGAAGAGGAAATTCAGCCACTTGCAACAACATGGATAGACCTTTTGATCATTAAGCTAATTGAGATAAGTCAGACATAGAAGGAGAAATACGCATGACACCGTTTACATGTGCAATCTAAAAAAGGTGAAGTCATAGAAACAGAAAGTAGAGTGGGAGTTACCAGGGGCTGGGGGTTAGGGGAATTGGAAATATATTGTTTTAGGGTACAACTAGCAACTAGTAGGCAAATAAATTCTGGAGCCTGATGCACAGCATAGAGATTGTAGAGAACAGTACTGTATAATAAACTTGAAAGGTGCTAAGAGACCAGATCTTAACTGTTCACACCCAAAAAAGAAGTGAGCGTGGTGATATGATAGGGGTGTTAGGGACCTGAAGTGACCATTGCATTGCAGCATACTAAGTGTATCGTGTCAGCACGCTGTACACCTTAATCCTACATGATGCTATATGTTCGTTATCTCTCCATACAAATAAACTTTAAGAAAAGTCACTAGAAAGGACAAAGCATATGATCATTTCAATAGATACAGAGAAAGCACTTGACAAAATCCGGCATCCATTCTTCACTAAAAGCAAAGGCAAACTCCAAAGCTAGAACAGGAAGGGAATGTCCTCATCCCAGGGCCTCCGTGAGAACCCCACTGAGGACCCGCTAGAGAAAAGGGAAAGCTTCCTCTTCTCGGGGAACAAAGTGGCTCTGCTCGCCACTCCATCCCGCACGGTCCTGGGCGTCCTAACAGGCCTCACAGGGAAGGGAAGGGCAGGCCGTGGAGGGCACGCTGGTGGCCGGCACTGCCCCGTGGGCCTTGACGTGGGCGAGGCCCGCTGCCGCGGTCTGGTCCTCCCGCCTGCACCCCGGGCACCAGCCACCGCCTCTGTCCCTTCGGCCGACCCAGTGTCCGTTTATTCACCCGCAAACACCCCTGCCAGGGGTGACCCGGGATGGAGGTGAACTGGCCGCCTCCAGAGACATGGTCCCTGTGTAAACACACGGGCAGGGAGAAAGCCCCCCCTGCCAGAGGCCTGGGGCAGGAGAGCTACGTCCTGGGGGCCCAAGGGCACGCCGCGTCCCTGGGGAGCCCCGGGCACAGGGGGCGGTCCGACAGGAAGCGGGCCTGGATGCAGTCACCGTCAGCACGCGGCGTTTGAAGCGTGGGCCTGTGACCAGGTCACTGCGGCTGCTGTGAGGACGGGGTCAGCGGAGGGCCTTGGAGGACGGACGACAAGGTGTCCACGCTGCCACACTCTGCCTGCATCTCCCCCTCTTACATCGGAGGTGGGCTGCGGGCCTTGGCCCGGCTGGCCGGACTCCTGGGGCCACGGCAGTGCAGTGGGAGCGATGGCTGGCCAGGGAGCCTGGGCCTCCAGAGGCCTTGCACCCTTCATCTGAGAACCAGCGCAGGCTCTCCTGTGGGTGCGCTCGCCCCATGCAGCAGCTGATTGCAGCCTGGCCCTGAACAGCAGGTCTAGCCAGTCTGAGAACTTGTGGGAAATAACACACACATTGCTGTACACATGTTGGGGATGCCTTATGACTTAGTAACAGCTGGCTGATAATCACGGCCTCCCGTCTCTTCCTGTCATAGCCAACCTTCTTAGGAAAGGCCCTCTTCCACTGTGCACTCAGCCCCCCACCCCCCGGCTGAGTCGTCTCCTGCCCCTCCCCCTCCAGTGGAACCGCTGTCTCACTGCCGTCTCTGGTGACCAGTGATATCACTGCTGAGAAATCCAAGCTCTATGCATCTTTCTGTTACCTGGACTCATTCTTAACATCAGTCCTGTCTTGTCTGCTCTGCCTCTTCTCTCCAGATGTCCTCTCCTGGCTTTCCTCCTCCCTCCCTAGCTGACCCTTCTGTCCCTATTTTTTTTCCTCTGGATCCGGTGGGGGCACTTTTCCTCTCTCCACACGTGTGCCCAGTGATCTGACACTCTCCTGGGCCCCCGAGCCCATCTGCACACGATATTGACCCCTCTGAATCCCGCGCTGGGCTCCCAGTCATTGCCTCTTCATTCCACAATCTGCCCCTGCCCCTGGCTACCCTGCCCAGGTCGTAGCACAACCATATGCCCAGATGAACAAACCAGAGGTGCCCTCCTACCCCAGGCCCATCCCACAGTCCTGTCTCCCCAGGACCTAATATGTCTCCTATCCTCACTCTCCTGAGCCCAGCCCACATCATTTCCATTGCCTTGAGCCCTCCAGCAAGCTGCTCCCCAATCTCCCCCCCACCCTCCCCCGCCCCCAACTCCCACCTGCAATTCAATCCACTTTTACAGGGTGCCACAGGTGTTTCAGAAGACCAATGAAAACCAAAGACGCTTCTAAGAAAAAGGAGGGACACAGTTTAATACACCGGCGGACTCAGGGAACAGCCTTCCAAATCTGAGTGAAGGAACACGCATGGGGCTTTCCTTTATATCTCCCTGTGGTCTTTGTCCCACAAACATGGATTATGCTTCCGGTCCTTTTCGCGGGCCTTGCAAGAAGGCCCCCAGGTGTTGGGGGTCTCCAGGCCATATCTGATGGTCTGGCCTGGCGCCAGCGTTAATAACCCTCCCTCCGGGGCAGTGCACTGTTCACAGTAACAGGTTCTGCAAGACCAGTATCTGGGAAGGAGAGAGGGACTTAATTACAGGTTATCAGGAATGTACACTGAGCTTGCTGGCATGGACTCAGATCACTAGCCCCAAATATCAGAGTTACATTGGAATTAGCCCTTTTTAGCCTTCTCACAGGGACTTATGCGATGATGTCATACCCCTTATTGCAACTCTTTAATGGCTTCCCATCACCTTCAAGTGAAGTCCAGAACCTTTCACACCAGGTACAAGGCCTTCCCTGCCCTGGCTTTGCTTGCACCCCAGCCTCACCTAGGTCAGAGCCCAGGGGTTGTGCTTCTGCTCACTGTGCTCTGTCTGCAGCACAGCTCCACTCTCTTCTGGCTGACGGGCATCCTTCAGGCCTCACACAGACCTCCATTCCCCTGGGAAGGTTGCTTGAGGCCCCAGCGCTCCTGGATGGGCACGCCATCCTGAGCCCCAACAGATCCCGCGGCAGGGAGCCCGCACTGTGCCTGCTGGATTAGGTTAGTATTTTGTTTTTGCTTTTTGTTTAGGATTTTTGCATCGCTTCATGCATAATCACACTTTCCTAGAATGTCCTTATTAGTCTTTGAAATGAAAGTTATACTGGCTTTATAAAATGAGTTTGGGGTGTTTCCTTTACCTATTATTCTTGGGGGATGTTTTCCTTTGCTGCTGTAACAAATGACCACAGACATAGTGGTAAGAACAATACAAATGTATTCATCTTATACTTTTGGTGGTCAGAAGTCTCCCTTTGGTCTCATCAGGCTCCTTTCCTTCTGAAGATTCCAGCAGAGAACCCATTTCCTGCCTTTTCCAGGTTCTGGAGGCCTCCCCCCAGTCCCCTGCACTCCCTGGCTGGCGGCCCCACCTCCATTGTCTTGCCCTTAGAGTTGCATCTCTGATCCTGCTTTTGTCACATTTTCCTCTGACCACAGCGGGAAAGCTCTTAGCTTCTAAGGACCTAAATACTAGACTGGGCCCACCTAGGATCGCCTTCCCATTGCAAGGCTGTAACCTAAACCACATCTATAGAGTATCTTTTGCCAGGTAAGGCAACCTACTCATAGGTTCCAGGGATTAGGGAATGGACATCTTGAGGTGGGGGCATTGTCTTACCTACAACAGGGAAAGTTTATGAAAAAACGGCTTTCTTCTTTAAATGTCTGGTAAGATTCTGGGAGAGTTATCACAGCCTAACCTTAATGCAATTTTAATTATGGATTGCCTTTTATTATGACATTTTCCATTAACTCTTATAACAGTAAGTCAATTTTTAAAGTGAATTTATCATTTCTTTTATATTTTCAAATGTTTTGACAATTTAATGTCTACAGAATCTGTAGTGATTTTTTCATTCCCATTGTTTTGGCCTTTTAACTTTCACTTTTTATTTTTGAGGTATAATTTACATTTAGTAAAAAAATGTCTATGTGTAGTTGCTTAAGTTTTTAGAAATGTATGTAGCCAGGTAACCACCAACCACAGTAAAGATATGAGATATTTCCACCCCAAAAATATTTCCTTGAGTGCCTTTCAAGTCCAAGTGCCCTGTCCTTTAACAATCTGGCAACAATAGCCAATTTCTATCCTTCTAGTTTCACTTTGACAAAAATGTCACCTAAGGAGGAGTCATAGTCTATAGCTTTCTGTGTCTGGATTCACTTAGCATGCTACTTTGGATTTATTCATGTTCTGCATGTATCAATAGTTTGTCCATTGTGTGATGAACTACACAACTTGTTTATTCATTCATCAGTTGATAGACATTTGGGTTGTTTCAAGTTTGGTAGAGTATGAAAAATATCTGCTATAAACATTTAAGTACAGGTCCTTGAATGAAGAGATATTTTCATTTATCTTCAATGCACTTTTAGGACTAGGATTTCTGGACTGTGTGGCATCATAGGCAGAACAATGGCCCTAAAGGTCTTCATCTCTAGACCCTCTGAATGTTAGGTTACACCGACAGGGGAATTAAGGTTTCTAACCAGCAGGCAGGGGAGTGATGCTGGTGAGCCCAGTAAGTGAGAGAGCAAGGAAGAGAGGAAAGTCAGACTAAGGAGGAGGGGAAAAAATGGCGACGGAATAGAGTCGGGTTTGGAGTCTGTTCCTGGGGCGGAGAGTCGGAGCAGCAGAGGCTCGCAGAGGGAGTGTATGTGGGCAAGCCAAGGGACAGCTAAACTCCAGGAGAAGGCGGGGGAGTGCTGGGCAGGGTTCCCCTGACCGTGCAGCACCCACAGGGGCTGGGTCCCCTCCCGGAGCTGCGGGCTCACCGGGCGCCTCGCCATCTTGCAAGGAAAGGAGGATTTTATTGGAAACCTGACTTTCCGCAACAACTGCAAACACTGAACTACTGTGATCACCAGACCAACGGTCCCCTATTTGCGCAAACATTCGGATTCAAAGGAACTCTTCACTGCACCATGGAAAGGTCAGATTTCGCCTGAAATAAGGTGTGGTTTCTAATCCCCATGGTGGGTGAGGGAAGCGCTGGGTGAGGGAAGCGCGGCAGCTGCAGGACCGGCAGGAGCCGGGAGGTCTGTACCTAGAAAAATCGGTGGCAGTTGGAACTGCCGTGATCCGTGAATGTGGAGGGGGGTCTTCTGAGCTGCTAACGGAAGTGACCTCTTGAAAGCAACTCATTTTGATCTGACGAGGAGGGTCAGACTGGGAATTTTCAAAGGAGTGCAGGATCCTTAGTCTGGCGCACAGACCCACGGTCCGCACACTTGGGCTCTTTCCGACTCTGATTGCTAAGCCCAATACATAGAAAAACCCAGGTGGAGGGGCCCTGAAAGACTGCAGGGGGGAGTTGTTTTTTCGGAACCTGGGGACCAGAGCTGGGTGTGACCATCAGAGAGGCAGCTCTGAGGCGCACACCTCCACAAGCTCTGAGGCGCACACCTCCACAAACCAGTAGTGAGTGCCATAGAGGGGAAAAAAAAAAAAAAAAAGCTAGAGAGGCCCGGAAGTCAATTCAGAAACACCGCCACCCAGGGGCTGAAACGCTAATTGTCTCTGGTGTAATCAAAAATAAATACGAGAAATTAAGACACGGCCCGCTTAAAAAGCAGGACTGGCTTCCAACACTGAGGAGCCCTGGAATGAAGCTGAACTGAAATACCGCCCAGACTGGGAAACAGGCATACCAAACAGAATAATAGAGGAAGTGAATGACAGCCGCTACTGCACATTTTAGTCTTCCTATTTTTTAATTTTCAATTCTTTTTTCAATTTTTTTAATTTTTTATTCTCATATTTTTTATTTTCATTTTTTGCATCTTTTACTTAAGAAACTAATTTTTTTTTCTTTTTCCTCACTCGATTTTCACCTTTTTAATTATTACATTTTTATTTTCAATCAGCATTATTATTACTATTATTTTACTTTTTTTATTTTTAATGTCATTTGATTTTATCTTTCTTTTATTTTTGGATTAGTGTCCTACATTCGATTTGCATCTTTCCCTTACAATCGTTTTACCCTATCTCAAAGCTAACATTATGCCATCACTCTCCTCCTAACCTTTCCCCTTTTGGTCTCCAGTTTATCTTAACCCTTTCTGGCTTTAGATTTTCCCTACTTTTTCAGTTTACTCTCTGCTAAAACTTCACCCTACTTATATATCTAATTCCCAACCCCCTGCTCCAAATCCATACAAACCTCTCTCTACGCTACCTTAAAAAAAATTATTTTTCTCTCTGGCCTTTTGTTGTTGTTTGCTTGAATGTTGATTAGATTGAAGTTTTATGCTTTTTTATGAGATTGTTTTGATTATTCTTTTTGTTGGTTTGGTTGGTTCTATTGTTTGCTTTGTTTTTGTTTGTTTTTTACTTTTGTTTACCCTTGCCTCACTTGATATTAGCTGGTGTTGCAGTTTGTATTAATCTCCAGGCTCGTGTTGCTGGAATTTGCTGGGAATAGTGGTTGTTCTAGTGGAGTTTACTCCCCATATATATAGTTTGTTCCCCTTTTCTCTCTTAGTATCGTTCTTGTCTCTCTTACTTTTTTTTTCTTTTCTTTTTCTTTTCTTTTTTTTTCTTTTTCTTTTCTTTCTTTCTGCTCTTTTCCCAAGTTCAGATTCACACTCTTTTTTTTTGTTGTTGTTGTTCTTTCTTTTTACTCTCCCTCTTCCACTCCTATTCCCTAATTTGTCTTTCTCTGGTGGTTACCTTTATTGGAGGTTATTAATATCGTGAATACAATTCTGTTCGGTGCCTTGTCTGTTGTGCCTGGTTGTGTTGTATTTTATACCTTTAAATCAACTCCGGAGAGAGAAATCTATATAACCAGAAATCCGGAGAAGAGAGACCATGAGGAGACAAAGAAATAGCCCCCACAGGAAAGAGAAGCAGGCATCACCAGAAAAGGAAGTGAACGATTTAGAGGCAAACAACCTATCAGAGAAAGAATTCAGAGAAATGGTCATAAAGTGGCTGAAAAGGATGGAAGACAAATTCGACAATATGAGTAAGAACCAAGAAGAAATGAAGAAGAACCAAGAAGAAATGAAAAATGACATCGCTGCTGTAAAGAACTCAATAGAAAGCATCAAGAGTAGACTAGACGAAGCAGAGGACCGCATAAGTGAGCTAGAAGACAAGATGGAAAAAAATACCCAATTACAACAGCTTCTAGAAACAAAAATTGGAAAGATGGAGGAGAGCCTAAGGGAACTTCGGGACAACACAAAACAAAACAACATCAGGATAATAGGGGTGCCAGAAGGAAAGGAAACTGAGCAAGGAATAGAAAACCTGTTAGAAGAAATAATAACAGAAAACTTCCCTGATATAGGGAAGAAAAAACCCACACAAATCCAAGAAGCTCACAGAGTTCCAAGCAAAATGAACCCCAAAAGACCGACGCCAAGGCACATTATAATTAAGTTGGCAAACACCAACGACAAAGTAAGAATCTTAAAAGCGGCCAGAGAGAGACAGACAGTTACATACAAAGGAACCCCCATCAGACTAGCAACTGATTTCTCAACAGAAACTCATCAGGCCAGAGGGGAATGGAATTAAATATACAAAGTCATGCAAAGGAAGGGTCTAAATCCAAGAATACTGTACCCAGCAAGGCTATCAATCAAAATTGAAGGTGAAATCAGGAGCTTCACAGACAAAAAAGGACTAAGGGAGTTTATCACCACCAAACCAGCAATGAAAGAAATGCTAAAGGGTCTGCTGTAAAAAAAAAGAAAGAAAAAGAAAGAAATAGGAAGCAAAGAAGGAACACAGGGGTATAGAATAAAAATGGCGTCAAATAAGTACCTATCAATAATAACTTTAAATGTAAATGGATTGAATGCCTCAATCAAAAGACACAGGGTAACAGACTGGATAAGAAAACAAAACCCAGATATCTGCTGTCTACAGGAAACCCACCTCAAAAAAAAGGATGCATACAGACTGAGAGTAAAGGGATGGAAAAAGGTTTTCCAGGCAAATGGAAATGAAAAAAAAGCTTTGGTAGCAATACTTATATCTGACAAATTAGATCTCAAAGTGAAGGACATAACAAGAGATAATGAAGGCCACTTCATAATACTAAAGGGAGAAATCCAACAAGAAGAAATAACTCTGGTAAACATATATGCACCCAATACAGGAGCACCAAGATACATTAAAAAACCCCTGGAAGATATCAAAGGAGAGATTGACAGCAATACAATCATAGTAGGAGACTTCAATACCCCACTATCACCATTGGACAAATCCTCTAAACAAAAAATCAGCAAAGAAACATCAATCCTAAATGGCTCACTAGTACAGATGGAATTCATCGACCTCTTCAGAACATTTCACCCCAAAGCCACAGAATATACATTCTTCTCAAGTGCACATGGGTCATTTTCAAAGATAGACCATATGTTAGGACATAGGCAAAGTCTCTCCAAATTCAAGAAGATAGAAATCATATCAAGTATCTTCTCAGATCACAGTGGCATAAAACTGGAAATCAACTACAATAAAAACAACCCAAAGAAATCAAACACTTGGAGACTAAACAGCATGCTATTAAACCATGACTGGGTTACCAAAGACATCAAGGAAGAAATAAAAAACATCATGGCAACAAATGACAATGAAAACACAACAATCCAAAATCTATGGGACACAGCGAAAGCAGTCCTGAGAGGGAAGTTCATAGCTCTACAAGCCTACTGCAAAAAACAAGAAACAATGGTAATAAATTACCTAACCCAACACCTCAAAGAGTTAGAGAGAGAGCAACAAGATAAGCCCAGTGTAAGCAGAAGGAAAGAAATAATAAAGATCAGAGCGGAGATAAACGACATAGAGACCAAAGAAACAATACAAAAGATCAACAAAACAAAGAGCTGGTTCTTTGAAAGGATAAACAAGATTGATGAACCTCTAGCCAGGCTCACAAAGAAGCAAAGAGAGAGGACCCAAATAAACAAAATCAGAAATGAAAGAGGTGAAATAACAACAGACCCCGACGAAATACAAAGGATTGTTACAAAATACTACGAACAACTCTATTCCAACAAACTGGACAACCTGGAGGAAATCGACATATTCCTAGAAAAATACAACCTTCCAAAACTCAATAAGGAAGAATCTAAACAGCTCAACATGCCAGTAACTATGGAAGAAATTGAAGCAGTCATCAAAAAGCTTCCGGCAAACAAAAGCCCGGGGCCAGACAGCTTCACAGGAGAGTTTTACCAAACTTTCAAGGAAGAACTAAAACCTATCCTCCTCAGACTATTCCAAAAAATTCAAGAGGAAGGAACACTTCCAGGCTCCTTCTATGAAGCCAGCATCACCCTAATACCAAAACCAGATAAAGACAACTCAATGAAAGAGAATTACAGGCCAATATCCCTCATGAACATAGATGCCAAAATCCTCAACAAAATTCTAGCAAATCGGCTCCAGCAGTACATCAGAAAGATCATACACCATGACCAAGTAGGATTTATCCCAGGAATGCAAGGATGGTACAATATCCACAAATCAATAAACGTGATACATCACATAAACAAACTGAGAGATAAAAATCACATAGTCATATCAATAGATGCAGAAAAAGCATTTGACAAAATCCAACACCCTTTCTTGATAAAAACTCTCAACAAGGTGGGAATAGAAGGATCATACCTCAACATAATAAAAGCTATATATGATAAACCCACAGCAAACATCATACTCAATGGGCAAAAACTAAAATCATTTCCCCTAAGAACAGGAACAAGACAGGGATGCCCACTCTCACCACTCCTGTTTGACATAGTACTGGAAGTATTAGCTGCCGCAATTAGGCAAGAAGAAGAAATAAGAGGCATCCAAATTGGAAAAGAAGAAGTGAAGCTGTCCTTATTTGCAGATGACATGATATTGTACATAAAAAACCCAAAAGATTCCATAAAAAAACTAATAGACTTAATAAATGAATTCGGCAATGTAGCGGGATACAAAATTAACGCCAAGAAATCTATGGCTTTTCTATACACCAATAATGAACTCACAGAAAGAGAGATTAAAAAAGCAATTCCATTTACCATCGCACCAAAAAAATTAAGATACCTAGGAATAAACTTAACTAAGGAGGTAAAAGACCTATACGCAGAAAACTACAGGATACTGAAAAAAGAGATAGAGGAAGACGTAAACAGATGGAAGAACATACCATGTTCATGGATTGGTAGAATCAACATCATTAAAATGTCCATACTACCCAAAGCAATCTACAGATTCAATGTACTCCCCATCAAAATACCAACAGCATATTTCACAGACCTAGAAAGAACTCTCCAAAAATTCATCTGGAATAAAAAAAGACCCCGAATAGCCACAGCAATTCTGAGAAAGAAGAATAAAGTAGGTGGGATCTCAATACCAGATTTCAAGCTGTATTACAAAGCCACTGTTCTCAAAACAGCCTGGTACTGGCACAAGAACAGACATATTGATCAATGGAACAGAATAGAGAACCCAGATATCGACCCAAACCACTATGCTCAATTAATATTTGACAAAGGAGGCATGAACATACAATGGAGTCAAGACAGTCTCTTCAATAAATGGTGTTGGGAAAATTGGACAGATACATGCAAAAAAATGAAACTAGATCACCAACTTACACCATACACAAAAATAAACTCAAAATGGATACAGGACTTAAACATAAGACGGGAAACCATAAAAATACTAGAGGAATCCACAGGCAACAAAATCTCAGACATATGCCAAAAGAACTTCTTCACTGACACTGCCCCTAGGGCAATGGAAGCTAAAGAGAAAATTAACAAATGGGACTACATCAAAATAAAAAGCTTTTTTACAGCAAAAGAAACAATCAACAAAACAACAAGAAAGCCCACTGCATGGGAGAACATATTTGCAAATGCTATCACTGATAAAGGTTTAATCTCCAACATCTACAGGCAGCTTATGCAACTTAATAAAAGGAAGATAAATGATCCAATAAAAAAATGGGCAACAGACCTAAATAGAATCTTTTCAAAAGAAGACAGAAGGAAGGCCAAGAGACACGTGAAAACATGCTCAAAGTCACTAATTATCCGAGAGATGCAAATCAAAACAACAATGAGGTACCATCTCACACCTGTCAGAATGGCTATCATCAACAAATCAACAAACGACAAGTGCTGGAGAGGATGCGGAGAATAAGGAACCCTCGTGCACTGCTGTTGGGAATGCAGACTGGTACAGCCACTGTGGAAGACAGTATGGAGTTTCCTCAAAAAACTAAAAATGGAACTCCCATTTGACCCAGTGATCCCACTCCTGGGAATATATCCGAAGAAACTAGAAACACCAATCAGAAAGGATATATGCACCACTATGTTCATAGCAGCACAATTTACAATAGCTAAGATTTGGAAACAGCCTAGGTGCCCATCAGCAGATGACTGGATCAGAAAATTGTGGTACATCTACACAATGGAATACTATGCTGTCATAAAAAAGAAGGAATTCTCATCATTTGCAGCAACCTGGATGGAACTGGAGAACATAATGCTAAGTGAAATAAGCCAGTCAATGAAAGAAAAATACCACATGATCTCACTCATTTATGGATAGTAAAGAACATTATAAAGTGATGAACAAAAAGATAGATACAGAGACAGTAAAGCATCAAACAGACTTTCAAATTACAGGGGGAAAGTTAGGGAGAGGTGGGGGAGTTATGAAATCAAACGAAGGACTTGTATGCATGCATATAAGCATAAACAATGGATGCAAAACTCTGGGGGGTGAGGGCATGAATGGGTGTGGGGTGGGGGATGGTAATGGTAAGATATGTACACATATAATACCTCAATAAAAAAAAAGAAAGTCAGACTGAGGCATTGCTGGCTTTGAAAAGGGGGTCCAGACAGTTTTGAGAACAGTGGCTTTGTGGTATAGCTTGATATCTGGTATTGAGATCCCTCCAACACTGTTCTTCTTTCTCAAGATTGCTGCAGCTATTCGGGTCTTTTTTTATTCCAGATGAATTTTTGGAGAGTTTGTTGTACGTCTTTCTGTGAGTTCATTATTGGTGTATAGAAAATCCATAGACTTCTGGGTGTTACTTTTGTATCCTGCTACATTGCCAAATTCATTTATTAAATCTAGTAGTTTTTTAATGGGGTCTTTTGGGTTTTCTATGTACAATATCATGTCATCTGCGAATCAGGACAGTTTTACTTCTTTTTCAATTTGGATGCCTTTTATTTCTTCTTCTTGTCTGATTGCAATGGCTAGTACTTCCAGTACTATGTCGAACAGGAGTGGTGAGAGTGGGCATCCCTGTCTTGTTCCTGTTCTTAGGGAAAATGGTTTTAGTTTTTGCCCTTTAAGTATGATGTTGGCTGTGGGTTTGTCATATATGGCTTTTATTATGTTGAGGCATGATCCTTCTATTCCCACCTTGCTGAGAGTTTTTATCAAAAAAGGGTGTTGGATTTTGTCAAATGCTTTTTCTGCATCAATGGATATGATTAAATGGTTTTTATCTCTGTTTATGTGGTGTATCACGTTTATTGATTTGCAGATATGCTGGAGGCAAAGACCAATAAGTAGTTAACATATAAATGCGAGATGTCCATCAGAAGGCTGATGGACTTTGATATTCAGCAAGGGCTGAGAATCAGCATAATATTACCTGTTGCTGGCTGAATGGCTGAAGGCAATCCTCTAACCTGATAATCCTTTATTGTTTACCAAACCTTACCAGTGATGTCTGTTTGCTTTGCAAAAGGGCGAATATATATTCTAGGATATAAAAAGCCATGGATCTGGAGATTCAGGGAGCCTTTCCACTAGAGAAGGGTCTCTGCCTGGCTCTCCCAATAATTTCTAAGTTTACATTTCTTGTCTAGTGTATCCGTTTATACACAGCCCCTTCTCCAGATCCTGAATCCTTGCTGCAAAAGGTTGTGGCATTCTGGAGCCTCAAAAAGGGACATGGAGAAGAAGATTTGCCAGAGCTAAAGAAGAGTTTAAAGTTCACCAGAAAAGGTTGGATCACTGAAAAGGTGGGGAGATTCACTGTGCACAAAGCCTGTACCAAGCTTTGGAAGTCTTGATCCGAAGTGGGCGGGAATATCTTTTTCAAGCCAGGCTATAATGGGGAAGAATTCAGTTAAAAGGCAAAATTATCATTGTAAATTTTTAGCTTCTATGCTCAAGGATAAAGAAATTAAAATGTCAAAAGGTACTCTCTTAAATCAGGCTCAAGGAAAATGAGCACCCTTGTCATCTTTAACTATGTGGGTTCTTGTTCAAATTGCATTATGCCGCATGTGAGGGCGATCTGGCTGCGACATTGATCTGGCTGCGACATTGGTCACCCATTGATCACCAGGGTTGATTCGGCTGATCTGGCTGGCTAGGCAGGTGTCCCCCTCCTCCCTCACCGATCCATGTGCGTCCCTCCCGAAGCTGCACGCTCAGTCGAAGAGGACGACCTTTCCCCCAGAGGAGAGGACCGGTCTTTGGTCAAGGGTATACGAGTAGCTGCACTCCCCTGCTAGAACCTCCAAACAAGCTCTCAAATTGCATTATGCCTAATTTGTATTGGGGATCCAAAGTCTGTAATAACAAAATGCCCCAGACTCAACACCTCTAGTGTGGAAAGGCTCAACAGCTAGAGATAGGGCTATCAGTCCTCTCACAAAAGGACTCTTTAAAGGTTTGTCTGAAAATTACCATATGACGCCTTGGGACAGGCAGATTTTAGCTAAAATAACTTTAGACACCAGTGAATGCTATGGAAAGTGGAATAAAAAAGGATTTGTGAAAAGAACTCTGATTTATTAAGACTTGTCTATATGTTATAGGCGCTTGTTTGATTGTTGTTTTATCTGTCCTTTTTGTTTGGTTTAATTTGTTTATTGTTATTTTATTAAGCATGCCTTTAATTTAATTTACTAAGAAAAGAAACCTAGGTGGCCAGGCCATTTACTGAATTTCCACAAAGCAAACAGGATGTTGGGGGGGGGGGGGGCGAGAAAGAATATGAGCAGTACACAAGGCCCATTAATTACTAAGTCTTTTGGTGATCTTGTAAAATGGACACCCATTCTCAAGAGTACTATTAAAAGTCTGATTTTTGCCATGTTTTTATTTCCCAGTCCATCATTTGAAATTTGGATAGATGAGACATTTCTCAAAATTTAAGGGATACGTCTGGGATTTCTGTACCCATAAAGAGAAAAAGGCTAGCTTAAGAGAAAGGCATGCCCCACCTGATTTTGAATGGCCTCTTAAAGCTGAGCCCCCTCTCTTTATGGATGCTATAGAATAAACCCAGGACTGTTTTTTTCTATAAAAGATGGTGAAAATCACACAAGGAAAAAATACAGGCTGTATTTAGGCAAGAAGATTAGTGTTTCCATAATAAAGGGTAGTTCTTGAATAATAATGGACCACATTCCAAGGTTAACATTAAGGCCACTGAAAATCAATAAGTTATCTCTGTTACAGAATTTGCCAAAGAAATGCCTTGGATAATAATAATTGGCTTTAAAATCTCAAAATTGTTGAAACATGAATAAATAGATGGAAGTAAAATGAAAAATTTGTAGTGGAGCTTTTCAGTAGTAATAATTATAGATATACTAGAGGCCTGATGCACGAAGATTCATGCAAGAATGGGCCTTCCTTCCCCTGGCTGCCAGCACTGCCTTCACTCTGGCCGAAGCCACCTTTCCATCTTCCCACGCTGCTCAGAGGCCTTGAGCTGCTGGGGTGGTGCAGGATGCCCCCAGCCGTCTCAGTGCCTGTGTATGCAAATTAACCCGCCATCTTTGTTGGGTTAATTTGCATACTCACTCCTGATTGGCTGGTGGGCATCATAACGGTACAGTCAATTTGGATCTTTCTCTTTTATTAGTGTAGATTCATGGAAGAGTGGGCTGGCTGCTTTGCCCACAGCATTAACCTTAGATGTTATCTCTAAGGAAGAATGTGGCGGTTTTAAATTCAAGCGGCTATAGGCCTGCTTACAAAGTCTTTGGCAAGTAATTCAGTAAACTCCAACTTAAAACTTTGGAGTTTACTGAATTAAATAATAAAACTTACTAAATACCTAGGTATTTTGAAATAACAGAATACTGAAATATTAATCTGAGTTTTCCTCCTATGAAAAATCTAGAGGACAGAATTGAATATATTAATTAAATATGTCTTGTATTTTTGAAATATACCTTTAAAAATGTGAAGGTATTACTAATCTAAGAAATGCTAGGTATTTAACTTGCCTCCTAAAATTTAAGGGTTCTATGAGTTTAAAGTTCAAATTAAGTTAGGAGAACTTATATGGTTGTAATAATAAAATGCATAAAGTATAAAAATTTATTTTTGAAGAAAATAATTCTTATATTTTCTCTGGAGAAATTAGTAGTTCAAAATATATTAGAGTCCTTATATGTACTATGTGTGGTAAAATTTCAACCTAAGATATAATATTTTATTGACCTAATTAAAGAAAGAGGATTAATTCTATGGTCTAAACCAAATTTTTAATATAAAAAACAGTTTAAATTTAATTTAATTATCTTTTAGAATAATTACAAAAAGTATATAATATAATCTTTAGGTTATGTACATTTGATAGACTTTTCAAGTTAAATTTCAAATCTTTAACCGAGAGATAGCCTTGGGATATTTCAAGGGCCCTGGAATGATTCAAGGATTTATTCTCTCTTCTAAAAAGAAATACTTTTTGAACTAAATTAAGCCGATCTAATATACTTGAAATCACATTGCCCACAACTGCCCTCCCCTGCCGGCCATCTTGTGGCGGCCATCTTGTTTCCACATGGGGGCGGCCATCTTTGAACACATGGAGGCGGCTATCTTGTGTTTTGGAGTGATGGTTAATTTGCATATCACCTCTTTATTAGATAGGATTGGGTCTAACAAAGGCCAAAGTAAAAATTTGCATATGTATGCAAATAAGCTTTATCAAATAAAAATTAATAACTATATTTTATTTATATACATATATTTTAAATGTTATAAAAGTTTCAAACTCTAAGGGAGAAAAGGACAAAGTTGCTGAATACTTCTTAAGCAAAACCGGATAATTCAGCAACAGAATTTTAAGATAAAAAGTACCAACAGCCTGCTCTTTAAATAGGCTGGGGGGTAGGGCGGCATCTGTACTTCATAGGTCAAACATAAGTTTGCTTACTTTACTTTTTCAATAAAGATGCCTACTTTAGTTACTTAATAAACTAGCTTTTTATAATATAATCAAGGTCTCATATAAATTCAGTTATATTAGAAGCCAATATTTTTATAAGCAACTAGAGGCCCGGTGCACAAAATTCGTACACAGAGGGGGGTGTCCCTCAGCCCAGCATGCACCCTCTTCAATCTGGAACCCCTCGAGGAATGTCCATCCAACTGCTTGTTTAGACCCGATTCCGGGATCAAGCCTGAAGGGGCAGTCGGACATCCCTCTCACAATTCAGGACTGCTGGCTCCCAACTGCTCGCCTGCCTGCCTGCCTGATTGCCCCAACCGCTTCTGCCTGCCAGCATGACCATCCCCTAACCACTGCCTTGCCAGCCTGATCGATGCCTAACTGCTCCCCTACCAACCCGATAGCCCCTAACTGCCCTCCCCTGCCTGCCTGATTGCCCCTAACTGCTTCTGCCTGCCAACCTGATCACCCCCTAACCACTGCCCTGCCAGCCTGATCGATGCCTAACTGCTCCCCTGCCAGCCCAATTGCCCTTAACTGCCCTCCCCTGACAGCCTGGTCACTCCTAACTGTCCTCCCCTGCAGGCCTGGTCATCCCCAACTGCCCTCCCCTGCAGGCCCAGTCCCCCCCAACTGCCCTCCCCTGCAGGCCTGGTCCCTCCCAACTGCCCTCCCTTTTAGGCCAGATATGTCCAACTGCCCTCCCTTTTAGGCCTGGTCCTGCACAACTGCCATCCTCTGCAGGCCTGGTACCCCCCTACTGCCCTCTCCTGCAGGCTGGGTCCCTTCCAAGTGTCCTCCCCTGCAGGCCTTATCGCCCCCAACTGCCCTCCCTTTCAGGCCTTGTCCCTCTCCTGCTGGCCTGATTGCCCACAACTGCCCTCCCCTGCTGGCCATCTTGTGGCGGCCATCTTGTTTCCACATGGGGGCGGCCATCTTTGAACACATGGAGGCGGCTATCTTGTGTTTTGGAGTGATGGTTAATTTGCATATCACCTCTTTATTAGATAGGATTGGGTCTAACAAAGGCCAAAGTAAAAATTTGCATATGTATGCAAATAAGCACTAGCCAAAAAGAATGCTGTTTAAAAGTAAATTTTAAGCTTAATAAAAAGGAGAACTTTTATTTATTTATTTATTTTATTTTATTATTATTTTTTTAATTTCTTTATTGATTAAGGTATCACTATTTGTCCTCATCCCCCCATTACCATCCCACACCCCTCCCCACGGATGCCCCAACCCCCAGTTGAACTTAACCGTTGGATAGGCTCATATGCATGTACACAAGTCCTTTGGTTGATCTCTCCCCCCTCCCCCCAACCTCCCCTATCCTCCCTCTGAAGCCTGATAGTCTGATCGATGCCTCCTTGTTTCTGGTTCTGTTCTTGTTCCTCAGTCTATGTTGTTCATCATTTCCCCTAGATGAGCGAGATCATATGTCACTAGATATATACTTATAAGAACTGAATGTGAGACGAGCAATAATAGTTATGCTGACAGGCAAATGAATCAGTCTGTAGTGAGTTTCTTTCTGGACCAACAGTTCTTTTGAGACCCAATTTCAATGTCCAGTAGTTCCTTATGTGTACATGTCAGCACTGACCCCTCAGCTCTGGATGGTGGACAAATGGTGGTAACGGAGAGTCCGACTCCCTCTGGTTTGGTCTTGGCCAGACCCAGGGGCACGGCTTCACCCGGACTAAGGGGCACGTGGCCTCACCCAGACCCAAGGGGCGCGTGGCCTCACCCAGGCCCGGGACCCAGCCTCACCCGGATGGATCCAGGGGCACACGGCCTCACCCAGACCCAGGATCCGGCTTCACCCATACCCAGGGGCGCAAGGCCTCACCCGGACCCAGGGGCACATGGCCTCACCCGGGCCTAGGGACCCAGCCTCATCCGGGTCCAGGGGCGCAAGGCCTCACCCGGACCCCGGGGCGCGTGGCCTCACCCGGGCCCAGGGACCCAGCCTCTCCTGGGTCCAGGGGCGCGTGGCCTCACCCGGACCTAGGTACGCGAGGCCTCACCCGGATCCAGGGATACATGGCCTCACCCGGACCCGGGGGCGCGTGGCCTCTCCCAGACCCAGGGGCGCGTGGCCTCACCCGGACCTAGGTGCTCGAGGCCTCACCCGGACCCGAGACTCAGCCTCACCCAGATCCAGGGACACATGGCCTCACCTGGACCCAGGGGCGCGTGGCCTCTCCCAGACCCAGGGGCGCGTGGCCTCACCCGGACCTAGGTGCTCGAGGCCTCACCGGGACCCGGGACCAAGCCTCACCCGGATCCAGGGACACATGGCCTCACCTGGACCCGGGGGCACGTGGCCTCTCCCAGACCCAGGGGCGCGTGGCCTCACCCGGACCTAGGTGTGCGAGGCCTCACCCGGATCCAGGGACACATGGCCTCACCCGGACCCAGGGGCGCGTGGCCTCTCCCAGACGCAGGGGCGTGTGGCCTCACCCGGACCCGGGACCCAGCCTCACCCGGATCCAGGGACACATGGTCTCACCCGGACCCAGGGGCACGTGGCCTCACCCGGGCCTAGGTGCACGAGGCCTCATCCGGATCCAGGGACCCAGCCTCACCCGGATCCAGGTACACATGGCCTAACCTGGACCCGGGGGCGCGTGGCCTCTCCCAGACCCAGGGTCACGTGGCCTCACCCGGGCCTAGGTGCGCGAGGCCTCACCTGGATCCAGGGACCCAGCCTCACCCGGATCCAGGGACATATGGCCTCACCTGGACCCGGGGGCGCGTGGCCTCTCCCAGACCCAGAGGCATGTGGCCTCACCCGGACCTAGGTGCGCGAGGCCTCACCCGGACCCGGGACCCAGCCTTACCCGGATCCAGGGGCACATGGCCTCACCCGGACCCGGGATCCAGCTTCACCCAGACCCAGGGGCGCGAGGCCTCACCCGGACCCAGGACCCAGAGTCACGTGTCCTCACCCGGACCCAGGGGCGTGTGGCCTCACCCGGATCCAGGGGCACACGGCCTCAGCCGGACCCAGGGGCGTGAGGCCCCACCCGGATCCAGGGGCACGTGGCCTCACCCGGGCCCGGGACTCAGCCTCACCTGGATCCAGGGGCACACGGCCTCACCCGGACCCGGGATCCGGCTTCACCCGGACCCAGAGGCGCGTGGCCTCACCCGGACCCAGGGGCGTGTGGCCTCACCCGGATCCAGGGGCACACGGCCTCACCCGGACCCAGGGGCATGAGGCCTCACCCGGATCCAGGGGCACGTGGCCTCACCCGGGCCCGGGACCCAGCCTCACCTGGATCCAGGGGCACACGGCCTCACCCGGACCCGGAATCCGGCTTCACCCGGACCCAGAGGCGCGGCCTCACCCGGACCCAGGGGCGTGTGGCCTCACCCGGATCCAGGGGCACAGGGCCTCACCCGGACCTGGGATCCAGCTTCACCCGGACCCAGGGACGCGTGGCCTCACCCGGATCCAGGGGCACACGGCCTCACCCGGACCCAGGGGCGCGTGGCCTCACCCGGGCCCGGGACCCAGCCTCACCCGGATCCAGGGGCACACGGCCTCACCCGGACCCGGGATCCGGCTTCATCCAGACCCAGGGGCGCATGGCCTCACCCGGACCCAGGGGCGTGTGGTCTCACCCGGATCCAGGGGCACACGGCCTCACCCGGACCCAGGGGCGCGTGGCCTCACCCGGGCATGGGACCCAGCGTCATCCGGGTCCAGGGGCACATGGCCTCACCCGGACCTGGCATGCAGCTTCACCCGGACCCAGGGGCACATGGCCTCACCCAGACCCGGAATCCGGCTTCACTTGGACCCAGGGGCATGTGGCCTCACCCAGACCCAGGGACGTGAGGCCTCACCTAGACCCAGAGGCGTGTGACCACACCCGAGCCCAGAGGCGCGCAACCTCGCCCGCACCCGGGTCCCAGCGGGGTTTCGTCTTCTTGATCCCAATTCCTGTTGGTCAATTCCCTCTCAGCAATTCCTTCGGCCATTTTCCCAGAGCTCCAGGACGGCTGCCGCAGAACTCGTTGGGCGGCGGGCTCGGCGAAGCTCCGGTGTGCCCAGTGCACGGCGGCGGGCTGGTCCGGTGTTGCTGCGTCAGTCCTTGGGTCTGCAGCGGTGGCCGGTCACCGAGCGTGCGCACCTGGCCGCTTCTGGGGCGTTGAGATTCTTGAAGGACTCGGAGGTCAGCAAGCGCAGAGTCTCCCACCCCATGTCTCCCAGGGGCTCGTCTGTCCGTGCTCGGCAGCCAGTGGAGCCGTCCCCTCAGCCGGAGACCGACGGGGGAACTGCGCCAAGCACGTTCCAGGCCGCCATTGTGTCACCTGAGCCGTAGTTCTTAAAGTGTGGTCTTTGGGTCACCGGCATCAGCATCATCCCGCATACCCCTCTTTTATTCTAGTTGTAGAGCATCTGCTCAGCCAGCCCTCTGGTGGTTCTGGATGGTGTCTGCTCTGCTCTCCCGTTGTAGTCTCAAAGTTGTTGTGGTAGGCAACAATCAGGCTTCTGCCCTATGCCTCCATCTTGGTCCTCCTTTGTATAGTTAAGTCTTGATTGTTGTTGGTGTCACTGGGAGGAATTGTCCTCCAGGCCAATTGGCCGTGAGGGCCCTCTTTGTCTATAAAGGAAGAGTTGCTGTGCAGGAGACACGTTTATGGGCCGGGTCTTGGTGCAGCAAGGCTTTGGCGCTCACTGAATCTGCCTCTTGAATGTGTCCCTTATGCGCATGGTTGAAATCTGGTGTCATCTCACACAGACCACTAGATGCCCTCGTTTCTGGGTCTCCAATGGAGTGTAGGTCAGCTACTGCCTGAGGCACTCAGCAGGGATTACAGCAAAAACTGTAGTTTCCTCCTCCTGTCTGAGTGGCCCTGGAGCAGTCCGACTAGAACTGCAGTTCATCTGGTCAAGCTGCCACAGGGCAGGCCACCCACATGCACAAGCCGTTGCTTGGAGCGCAGGTGCGCCTGCAAGACTTGCGGGGCGGGTTTTCAAAATGTGCGGGGCGGGTCCCAGGGCGGGGCGGGTCTCAGGGCGGGGCGGGGTCTCAGGGCGCCAACAGGCCATGGCATGGCGAACCGCAATGGCTGCAAGTCTGCTTTTTCTGCTTTCCACGTTTCTAAGCCCCCTCGTTCCGCACTCCAGCGCAGCAAACACTGATTGCTGGGCGCACCTCCGCAAGAGTCCCGCCTCTCCCCGCAGGCGTCTGGGTCTCCTGCGTGTCCCCAGAAGCTGGATTTCAGGGTGATGGGGAGCTAATCTCCCCTAGGGTTGGAACAAAAGCCGCGCGTCCCTTCCCCTGCCACCAGCCCGACCCACGCGCCTCCGCACCTCATCCCCTCCGAGTTCGCTGGTTTCCTCTTCCCTCTTAGCTGTAAATCTACCATTCAGCCATCTCTCCTGTGGATCTGGGTGGCAGACGCTCTGTCCTCCAGTTGTATTTTTGAAATTTCTGTGTGAAGCACAGTTCATTTGTTTAACTTTGCCGCCTTCTTGGTTCTCCTCTGTCAAAATGGCTAAAGGACTTGAATGTAAGACGGGAAATCCTAAGAATCCTCCAAGTCGGTGTTGGTGGCCTCCGGGGCCCCGAGGATCTCTCTGGGCAGCTCGGCCAGGTCGGTGGTGCGGATGAGCCCCTCCTGCAGAAAGATGGTCTCTTCCTTCACCAAGAGCCGCTGCGCCGAGTCCGCGGCCGCTGCCACAGCAGCAGCCGCGGCGCCCACGAGCCCATGGCCCCGGCTGCAGTGCTGACTGAGAGGAGCAGCCACCTGGTCTGGGGAGACGCGAGCAGCAGTCGCCGCCCTCACCAGTCCATGTTTTAGTTGTATTTCCGAAACTGCCATGCGAGGCAACAGATCAGCCTTTCACCTCCGCCGCCATCTTGCCTCGATCGGCCTATTTTTATTTTTAAAATTTCTTTATTGATTAAGGTATTACTATTTGTCCTCATCCTCCCATTACCATCTCAACCCCGCCCCCACTCATGCCCCCACCCCCTGTTGTCTGTGACCACTGGCCAGGCCTATATGCATGAATACAAGTCCTTCGGTTGATCTCTCACCCTTACCCCACCCTCCCTACTTTCCCTCTGAGGTTTAACAGTTTGATCGATGCTTCCCTGTCTCTGGATCTGTTTTTGTTCATCAGTTTATGTTGTTCATTTTTTACCATACATGAGTGAGATCATGTGGTATTTATCTTTCTCTGTCTGGCTTATTTCACTTAGCATAATGCTCTCCAGTTCCATCCATGTTGTTGCAAATGGTAGGAATTCCTTCTTTTTTAGTGCAGCATAGTATTCCATTGTGTAGATGTGCCACAGTTTTTTAATCCATTCATCTGCTGGTGGGCATTTGGGCTGTTTCCAAATCTTAGCTATGGTAAATTGTGCTGCTATGAACATAGGGGTGCATATATTCTTTCTGATTCATGTTTCCAGCTTCTTGGGATATATTCCTAGAAGTGGGAACACTGGGTCAAATGGGGGTTCCATTTTTAGTTTTATGAGGAAACTCCATACTTTTCTCCACAGTGGCTGCACCAGTCTGCATTCCCACCAGCAGTGCACGAGGGTTCCTTTCTATCCGCAGCAATAGCCATTTGTTGATTTGTTGATGATTGCCATTCTGACAGGTGTGTGATGGTACCGCATTGTTATTTTGATTTGCATCTCTTGGATAATTAGTGACGTTGAGCATGTTTTCATATGTTTCTTGGCCTTCCTTCTGTCTTCTTTCGAAAAGTTTCTATTTAGGTACCTTGCCCATTTTTTGATTGGGCTGTTCATCTTCCTTTTGTTAAGCTGTATGAGTTCCCTGTAAATGTTGGAGATTAAACCCTTATCGGTGATAACATTGGCAAATATGTTCTCCCATGTAGTGGGCTTTCTTGTTGTTTTGTTGATGGTTTCTTTTGCTGTGAAAAAGCTTTTTATTTTTACGTAGTCCATTTGTTTATTTTCTCTTTATTTTCCATTGCCTTAGGAGCAGTATCAGTGAAGACGTTCCTTCAGCATATGTATGAGATTTTGCTGCCTGTGGATTCCTCTAGTATTTTTATGGTTTCCCGTCTTGTTTAAGTCCTTTATCCATTTTGAGTTTGTGTATGGTGTAAGTTGGTGGTCTAGTTTCATTTTTTTGCATGTATCTGTCCAATTTTCCCAACACCATTTATTGAAGAGACTGTCTTGACTCCATTGTATGTTCATGCCTCCTTTGTTGAATATTAATTGGGCACAGTGGTTTGGGTCGATATCTGGGTTCTCTATTCTATTCCATTGATCTATATGTTTGTTCTTGTGCCAGTACCAGGCTGTTTTGAGAACAGTGGCTTTGTAATAGAGCTTGATATCTGGTATTGAGATCCCACCTACTTTGTTCTTCTTTCTCAGGATTGCTGCACCTATTCGGGATCTTTTTTTATTCCAGATGAATTTTTGGAGAGTTCGTTCTAGGTCTTTGAAATATGCCATTGGTATTTTAATGGGGATTGTATTGAACCTATAAATTGCTTTGGGCAGTATGGACATTTTGATGATGTTGATTCTACCAATCCATGAACATGGTATGTTCTTCCATCTGTTTACATCTTCCTCTATCTCTTTTTTCAGTGTCCTGTAGTTTTTCTTTTACCTCCTTAGTTAAGTTTATTCCCAGGTATCTTAATATTTTTGGTGCGATGATAAATGGGATTGATTTTTTAGTCTCTCTTTCTGTAAGTTCAGATTTCTTGGCATTAATTTTGTATCCTGCGACATTGCCGAATTCATTTATTAAGTCTAGCAGTTTTTTGATGGAGTCTTTAGTGGTTTTTTTTTGGTACAGTATTATGTCATCTGTGAATAAGGACAGTTTTACTTCTTCTTTTCTAATTTGGATGCCTTTTATTTCTTCTTCTTGTCTGATAGCAATGGCTAGTACTTCCAGTACTATCTCGAACAGGAGTGGTGAAAGTGGGCATCCCTGTCTTGTTCCTGTTCTTAGGGGAAATGTTTTAGTTTTTGCCCATTGAGTATGATGTTGGCTGTGGGTTTGTCATATATGGCTTTTATGATGATGATGTATGATCCTTCTATTCCCACCTTGCTGAGAATTTTTATCAAAAAGGGTGTTGGATTTTGTCAAATGCTTTTTCTGCATCAATTAATATGACTATGTGATTTTTCTCCCTCAATTTGTTTATGTGATGTATCAGGTTTATTGATTTGCGGATATTGTACCATCCTTGCATCCCTGGGATAAATCCTACTTGGTCATGGTGTATGATCTTTCTGATGTACTGCTGGATCCGATTTGCTAGAATTTTGTTGAGGATTTTGGCATCTATGTTCATGAGGGATATTGGCCTGAAATTCTCTTTCATTGTGTTGTCTTTATCTGGTTTTGGTATTAGGGTGATGCTGGCTTCACAGAATGAGCTTGGAAGTGTTTCTTCTTGAATTTTTTGGAATAGTCTGAGGAGGATAGGTTTTAGTTCTTCCTTGAATGTTTGGTATAACTCTCCTGTGAAGCCATCTGGCCTTGGGCTTTTGTTTGCTGGAAGCTTTTTGATGACTGCTTCAATTTCTTCCATAGTTATTGGCCTATTGAGATTTTTAGATTCTTCCTGATTGAGTTTTGGAAGATTGTATTTTTCTAGAAATATGTCCATTTCCTCCAGGTTGTCTAGTTTTTTGGAATAGAGTTGTTCATAGTATTTTTTAAACAATACTTTGTATTTCTGTGGGGTCTGTTGTTATTTTGCCTCTATCATTTCTGATTTTGCTTATTTGGGTCCTCTCTCTTTGCTTCCTGGTGAGTCTGGCTAGAGGTTCATCAATCTTGTTTATTCTTTCAAAGAACTAGCTCTTGGTTTCATTGATCTTTTGTATTGTTTTTTTGGTCTCTATGTCATTTATTTCTGCTCTAATCTTTATTATCTCCTTCCTTCTGTTCACTCTGTTCTTTTCTTGTTGCTTTCTTTCTAATTCTTTGAGTTATAGAGTTAGATGATTTACTACCATTTTTTCTTGTTTTTTTTTTGATGTAGGCCTGCAAAGCTATAAACTTCCCTCTCAGGACTGCTTTCATTTTGTCCCATAGGTTTTGGATTGTTGTGTTTTTATTGTCATTACTTTCCAGGATGTTTTTAATTTATTCTTTGATCTCATTGGTAACCCAATCAATATTAATAACATGCTATTCAGCTTCCAAGTATTTGAGTGTTTTGGATTGTTTTTATTGTAGTTTATTTCTAATATTATGCCATTGTGGTCTGAGTAGATGCTTGGTATGATTTCAATCTTCTTGAATTTGGGGAGACTTTGCTTGTGACCCAATATGTGGTCTATTTTTGAAAATGTCCCATGTGCACTTGAAAACAACGTATATTCCGCAGCTTTGGGGTGAAATGTTCTGAAGATGTCAATTAAGTCAATCTGATCTAGTGAGTCATTTAGGATTGCTGTTTCTTTGCTGATTTTTTGTCTAGAGGATTTATCCAGTGATGTCAGTGATGTATAAAAATCCTCTACTATGATTATATTATTGTCGATCTCTCCCTTGATATCTTCCATTTTTTTTAATGTATTTGGGTGCTCCTGCATTGGGTGCATACATGTTTACCAGGGTTATATCCTCTTGTTGTATCGATCCCTTTAGTATTATGAAGTGGCCTTCCTTATATCTTGTTATGGCCTTCACTTTGAGGTCTATTTTGTCTGATATAAGTATTGCTACCCCAGCTTTTTTTTAATTTCTATTTGCCTGGAAGATATTTTTCAATCCCTTCACTTTCAGTCAGTGTGAGTCCCTTGTTTTGAGGTGGGTCTCTTGTAGACAGCATATGTATGGGTCATGTTATTTTATCCATTCAGCCACTTGATGTTTTTTGATTGGAGCATTTAGTCCATTTGCATTTAAAGTTATTATTGAAAGGTACTTGTTTGTAGACATTTTTAAATAATATATATTTTATTGATTTTTTTACAGAGAGGAAGGAGAGTTAGAAACATCGATGAGAGAGAGAGAAACATTGATCAGCTGCCTATTGCACACCTCCTACTGGGGTTGGCCCACAACCAAGGTACATGCCCTTGACCGGAATCAAACCTGGGACCCTTCAGTCCACAGGCAGATGCTCCATCCACTGAGCCAAACCAGTCAGGGCCATTTTTATTTTTTTGAACCTGTGTTCCTTCTTACCTTTTTATTTATTCTTTTTACAGCATTCCCTTTAGCATTTCTTGCATTGCTGGCTTGGTAGTGATAAACTCCCTTAGCCTTTTTTTGTCTGTGAATCTCCTGATTTCCCCTTCAATTTTGATTGATAGTCTTGCTGGATAGAGTATCCTTGGATTCAGACCCTTGCTTTGCATCACGTTGTATATCTCCTTCCATTCCCTTCTACCTTGATGTGTTTCTGTTGAGAAATCATTTGATAATCTGATGGGGGATCCTTTGTGGGCAACTCTCTGTCTCTCTCTTGCAGCCTTTAAGATTCTCTCTTTGTCGTTAACATTTGCCATTGTAATTATGGAGTGTCTTAGTGTGGGCCTTTTGGGATTCATCTTGCTTGGGACTCTCTGTACTTTTGTAACTTTTTTCCTCCCAGGGAACTTTTCTGTCATTATTTCTTCAAATAAATTTTCTAATCCTTGTTGCTCATCTTGTCCTTCTGGCAGCCCTATTACACATATGTTATTTAGTTTTGCATTGTCCCAAAGCTCCCTTAGGCTCTCCTTCTGCTTTTTAAATTTTTTTCTCTAGTTGCTGTTCAGATTGGGGTTGTTTTTTTACTTTATCTTCTTATTCACTAATTCGGTCTCCTGCTTCTTTGTCTGCTGTTGAAGCCTTCCATGGTGTTTTTGATTGTAGCTATATCATTTTTCATTTCTTCTTGATTTTTGCATAGGTTGTTGATTTTCTTGTCCATCCGGTGTATGAACTGTATGCCCATTACTCAATTCTTTTCCTGTCATGTTGCATGCTTGTGTTCACTTATTTCCTTTCTTGGCGATTCCTCCTTTTCTTTCCTCTGGGGATTGTTTTGTTGTCTCCCCATTCTGACTATAACCAGAGGGTTCAAATGTTGAGTTGCGGGGGCCTGGGCCGTGTGCAGTGGGAGCTTTGCACCCCCCAAGTGTCACTGAAGAGGTCTGACACCACGACTTGTGGCTGCTATGGGATGGTGGGAGCCACGCTTGCCCTGGCTCAGAGTCACAGGCGCTTAGTGTGGCCTCATGTGTGCACCTAGAATCTGGGGCTCTGCCTGCATCACTTTGAAACAGAGAACCTGCTGAGGTGTTCCAAAAATCAAAGTCTCCTAGTGTGTGTCAGGAGTCAGATGCTCCCTGTGTCCATGCCGAGAATGAAGTATCAGAGTCTCTGTTGCTTGGTGCTAACTTGCACAGAGAATCAGTGTGCCTGTGTGCGCCTGCGCCAAGAATTGGAGTCACTGGCTCTTAGTGTGAATGTACTGGGAATTAGGGATCCCAGGCACATGCAATGAGAAACAGAGTCTAGTCACTGGTGCTCATTGCTGCCTCTTGCGTGGAGATTCAGGGTCCCCAATCTGCTTGGGAGATCAGGTTGCACAGTCGCACTGTGTTGGCAGGAGGTCCACATCTGCCCTGCGGAAAACAGCCTGTGTGTGTGCTTGCTCTGAATCAAAGTCAGGTGGCACTGCCACTCTGTGTGGGTGTGGGGTCTGGTCCCGCAGGTGTGCACTGCGGGGAAACAAACTTCCCGTGTCCATGCACCCAGGCTCAACTTCAGTGCTGCCCCCTTGTGTGTGCATGGCGTCTGGTCTTGGAGAACAAACTCCCCGAGTTCTCACGTTCAGGTTCAAATTCAGCGCAGCCTCCCTGCTTGGGTGCAGGGTCTGGTCTTGGGAAACAAACCAATCTCCCCAAGGTTGCATACCTCGGCTCAAATTCAGCACATCCTCCCTGCCGGGGTGTGGAGCCTGGGTGTGGGAAACAAACTCCCCGAGTTCTCATGTTCAGGTTCAAATTCAGCAGAGCCTTCCTGCCTGGGCACGGAGCCTGGTTGCGGGAGACAAATTCCCCTATTTCGCGCATCCAGGCTCAAATTCAGCACTGTCTCCCTGCCCTGCGTGGGTGCGGGTTGCAGAAAACCATCTCCCCAAGGATGCACGCCTAGGGTCAAATTCAGCAGTCTCCCTGCCTTGGCGCGGAGCCTGCTTGTGGGAAACAAACTTCCCCTAGTTTGCATGTCCAGGCTCAAATTCAGTGCTGTCTCCCTGCCCTGCATGGGTGCGGGATCTGGTTGCAGCAAACAATCTCCCCAAAAATGCACACTTAGGGTCAAATTAGCAGTCTCCCTGCCTTGGCGTGGAGCCTGTTCGCGGGAAACAAACTTCCCATGTCCGACACAAAGGCTTAAAGTCAGGTAAAGCTGCCACTGCTGTGTGTGTGCAGAAAGTCCTATTGTGTGGCTGGGGTCTGGCAGTTCCTATCCGCTGCCACGGGAGTGGTGGGGGAGGGGGATTGACTTTGTGTCTCACAGAAATCTGCAGCTGGGGTGCCTGGAGTCTTGGTGTGCCTGGGTCTGCAGGTGTGGTGGCAGATCTTCTACCAGAGCGGCTGTAGGGTCCCAGTTTGCTATCGAGACCAGACTGGGTGGTGGCGAGGCTAGGATCCTAGTCTCAAGCAGTTCTGGTTTTCAAGATGGCGTGGTCTCTGTGCTGCCGGTGTTCTCCCCAGAGTGTTTGCGGTGGCAGTGGGGTTTTGCCATCTAAGACTGCCCGGATTGGCAGCCCCTGGAAGACCTGCAGGGTCTAACTGTCCCTATTTCACTCACACACACACCCACTCAGGTCCACACACTACTCTATCGCTCCCTCACTCTCTCACACACTCTCCCTACCTTCCTGCCAATCACCATTTTTTTTTTTCAAAAAGGAGAACTTTTAAAATCTCTTCTGCTAATACTTACCAAGTAAACTAAAAGTTATTATTCAAGCATTAAATCTCATCATTAATAAGACACCATAAGTAAAAAAAGAGTTACTTTTACTTGATATGTATGCATTACAGTATTGGCCAGCATCTGAAAAGCAACAAGGTTTTTTGCTGTGTTTAAAATAAAGAAAAAAAGTTTTTAAAAGAAATTCCCTAAATGTGGCCTAGAAATTACTCCAGGAGAAAAAAACAGAAGGAAATGCCCTTCAAATATCTAGAAAATTATAATTAAAAATCAATGTATTAGGCCTCAAAAAGAAAATAATTTGCATTTTGCCTCCCTAACAAAACTTATGTCAATATACTCAAAGATTAATAGCAGAAATCCAAATAGTGTCATTTACTGTCCAAACCCAAGGACAAATGAAGTTAGAAAATAAGCCTTATTTCAGACTGATTTAAATTGGCAAATTGAAATAAGTGAATATTCAGGTGAACTTAGTTGTACTAGGCAGGAACCTATTCCTGGAGCATTAACTATTTTTTACTGATGGTTCATCTCATAGTAAAACTGATTATTATGTAATGAATTCAGACCAAGTCATCCAGAGCAGTCATACTTCTGTGCTAAGAATTAAATTAAAAAGCTATCAAGTCTGCATTGCAGATTTTCAAAAACCAAAATATTGTACAGCAAGCAAAAAATATCCCCTTGCAGGTTAAAACAAAAAAGGGGAAAGAGTAATCTCCTGTAAGTAAATTACATCAAGTCTTAATTACTTTAAATTTTTTCACTTTAAAATTTTTTTCACTTGTAATGCTGATGGCAAGACACCTGTGGAATTACACTGGTGTCAGAATAAGCCAAAGGAAAATGGTTTGGCTAAATGGAAAGATCCCGAGTCTGGTCTATGGAAGGATCCCTTTATTAACCTTTGGTCGAGGATATGCTTGTGTATTTCTAGAAAACTCCTCCAAGCCCATGTGGAAACTTCAACAATGGATCCGAGAGAGAAACTGACCAGACTACTCCAATCTCAGATAGCAGTGGCTCCAAGCAACACGCTGATGAGACAGAGGAGAAACCATCTAGAGATGGGGGATGGTAAAGATGCCTTGCCATGCTAGCAGTCATCAGCTGTTTGTCGGTGCAGGTTGCCCTGAACCAAGCCAAAGAAGGTTGGACCTGCATTGTCATTTCCCACCATTTGTCCACCATCCAGAACTTGAATATCATTGCTGTCATGTCACAGGGGACAGTGATTGAGAAGGGAATCCACAAAGAATTGATGGACCAGAAAGAAGCTTACTGCAAACTAGTTCCTTTGATGCCTGACAACAATTTTAAAAGGACATGATAGAACTCAATCCTTTTCATTGAATCTGAAAGTATTAAAAGGACCGGAGCTCTGCAAATGGCATACACCCTTCTAAATTTATTAAGAAAATAAAAAGGGGGATATGCTGGAGGCAAAGACTAACAAGTAGTTAACATATAAATACGAGAAGTCTGTCAGAAGGCTGATGGACTTTAATATTCAGCAAGGGCTGAGAATCAGTATATTATCTGTTGCTGGCTGAATGGCTGAAGGCAATGCACTAACCTGATAATCCTTTATTGTTTACCAAACCTTACCATTGATGTCTGTTTGCTTTGCAAAAGGGCATATGTATATTCTAGGATATAAAAAGCCATGGATCTGGAGATTCAGGGAGCCTTTCCACTAGAGAAGGGTCTCCATCTGGTTCCCCCAATAATTTCTAAATTTATATCTCTTATCTAGTGTATCTGTTTATGCTCAGCCCCTTCTCCAGATCCTGAATCCTCACTGCAAAAGGTTGTGGCATGAACACTGTACCATCCTTGCATCCCCAGAATAAATCCCACTTGGTCATGGTGTATGATCTTTCTAATGTAATGCTGGACTTGATTTGCTAGAATTTTGGCATCTATGTTCACGAGGGATATTGGCCTGTAATTCTCTTTATTTGTATTGTGTTTATACAGTTTTGGGATTAGGGTAATGCTGGCTTCATAGAAAGAGCTTGGCACACGAACAGAAATATAGACCAGTGGAACAGAACAGAGAACCCAGAAATTGACACAAGCCATTATGCTAAATTAATATTTGACAAAGGAGGCGAAAGCATACAATGGAGGCAAGACAGTCTCTTCAATAAATGGTGTTAGGAAAATTAAACAGATACATGCAAAAAATAAAATGAAACTAGACCACCAACTTACACCATACACAAAAATAAACTCAAAATGGATAAAGGGCTTAAATGTAAGATGTGAAACCATAAAAATCTTAGAAGACTCCATAGGCAGCAAAATATCAGACATATGTCATAGCTATATCTTTACTGATTCAGCTCCTAGGGCAATGGAAACTAAGGAGAAAATTAAAAAGTGGGACTACATCAAAATAAAAAGCTTCTGCACTGCAAAAGAAACCATCAACAAAACAACAAGAAAGCCCACTGCATGGGAGAACATATTTGCCAATGTTATCTCCGATAAGGGTTTTAACCTACAAAATTTATAGGGAACTCATACAACTTAAAAAAAGGAAGGTAAATAATCCAATCAAAAAATGGGCAAAGGGCCTAAATAGACACTTTTTGAAACAGGACATACAGAAAGCCAAGAGACATATGAAAACATGCTCAAAGTCACTAATCATCCGTGAGATGCAAATCAAAACAATGAGGTACCATCTTACACCTGTCAGAATGGCTATCATCAACAAATCAACAAAGGACAAGTGCTGGAGAGGATGCGGAGAAAAAGGAACCCCTGTGTACTGCTGGTGGGAATGCAGACTGGTGCAGCCACTGGGGAAAAAAAGTAGGGCGTTTCCTCAAAAAAATAAAAATGGAACTTCCATTTGACCCAGTAATACAGCTTCTAGGAATATATCCCAAGAAAACAGAAACACCAGTCAGAAAGGATATATGCACCCCTATGTTCATAGCAGCACAATTTGCAATAGCTAAGATTTGGAAACAGCCTAAATGCCCATCAGCAGATGAGTAGATTAGAAAACTGTGGTACATCTATACAATGGAATACTATGCTGCTGTAATAAAGAAGGAATTCTTACAATTTGCAACAGCATGGATGGAACTGGAGAACATAATGCTAAGTGAAATAAGCCAGTCAGTGAAAGAAAAATACCACATGCTCTCACTCATTTATAGAATATAAAGAACATTATAACCTGAAGAACAAAAAGATAGATACAGAGGCAAAGAAGCATGGAACAGACTGTCAAACCACAGTGGGGAGGGTTGAGTGGGGGTGGTAAGAGATCACCAAAGGACTTGTATGCATGCATATAAGCATAACCAATGGACACAGACACCAGGGGGGTGAGGGCATGTGCTAGGGGGTAAGGGAGTCTGGGGTGTAGGGAAGGCTGGGGGGAGGTCAATGGGGGAAAAAAGGAGACATATGTACTACTCTTTGTAATACTTTAAACAATAAAATAAAATAAAAAAAGGGGGGGGGGACTCCAGGTCAGGAGCCAAGGAATATGGGTAGCTCCCAGAAGCTGGAAAAGGCCAAGAAGGGAGTCTCCCCTCAAACACAGCCCTGTCCACACCTTGATTTTAGCCCTGTGAGAATCATGTTAACTTTCTAACCCATAAAACTATAAGAATATGTCTTATTTTAAGCTACGCAGTTTGTGATAATTTGTTAAGAGCAGCCGTAGAAAATTAACACATATGGTGAGGATAAGAAACTGCCACAGCGGTCGAATCACTCTGCATTCCTGGTTAACACAGAACTGCATGTAGACCACTCGATCTGCCCCTCTCCCAATTGACAGGCCACTGCAGTGTTGCATTTTAGTTCTTTATCTATTTCTAACCAAGAGGCATATCCATTGTTTTAGTCATTATTCATTTACATGTATCCGTGTAATGACCACTTCCATTACTATATATTCCTTTCTGCATCATTATTTTTTTTTTTAACACAACAATATTTTCTTGCATACTCAGTGTTAAGAACTACTGGCCTAGACTGCAGTCTCTCATGAGTCACTTGCTGTCTGTAGTTTCTCCTCCAATACATCTTTCCCACGAGCTCTGGAGCAATAGCTGACCAGGTGAGGTCTAACTTTCCATGGCTCCTACTGCCTGCTGGATTGGTCTTATACAGTCTTTCCTGATTTGTTCCCTACCTAACTCTAAAACCTCACCTTCCTCCTACCCCACATTTCCCCTCTACTCTCTATTCATATCTGGCTACCTTCCAGAGCACACAGATTTTATAAAAAACATGTTATTCCTTCTGCCTGGATTAACTTTCTCCATTCCTACATTTGAAAAACTACTTCCAATGTTTCAGGACCCAGTCACTGCCCCAGATGCTTTCTGTGCTGAGGTAGAGGCAGGAGCCCTCGGAGAGTGCTCGATGGCAGACCTGCTCTGCCTTGTTACTACTGTTGCTCCACAAGTGCATGGAGAGCCTCCCAGCCCAAGAGGAACATGGGGACTAAATTGAGTTCATCTTCAAAATGGAGATAATAATAATGCCTGTATCACCTCTTTTGTGTTATTTTAAAGCTGAAATCATAGCCTGTGACCTTTAAAATCCAGGGCAGTGTGTACAAAGATTAGGGGTTGGTAGTGAGAGGCAACTCTGTTTCACATGTCTTATGGGAAAATATAAATAAAACATATCTAGCTTTATTTTGTTTCCAGGAAATTCATCAATTTAAGCATCAGTGGATGATAACTCACTTTGTAAGATTTTGAATACAGTGCAATTGTTTATAACTTTTTTTCTTTGTAGTGTAACTCTTTTATATATATATATATATATATATATATATATATATATATATATATATATATATATATACTATAAGTCCAGCACGCGAAATTTCTCAGCCCTGCCCACCCATGCAGCCTCACCGTGCTCGCAGCCCTGCCCACCTGCACCGGTCTTTTGTTCGTTAGGGCATTAGGACCACTGGGTTTTTAGAACATATACTACACACACACACACACACACACCCTATCTAATAAAAGAGTAATATGCTAATTGACTGTCACACCAAGACACAAGATGGCCGCCCCCATGTGGTCAAAGATGGCTGCCCCTGTATGGACATAAGATGGCCACCACAAGATGGCCACCACAAGATGGCCTGCAGGGGTGGGCAGTTGTGGGAGACCAGGTCAGCAGGGGAGGTTAGTTGGAGGGGACCAGGACTGCAGGGGAGGGCAGTTGTGAGCGATCAGGCCATCAGGGAGGGCAGTTAGGGGTGACCAGGCCAGCAGAGGAGGGCAGTTGGGGGAGACCAGGTCAGCAGGGGAAGGCAGTTGGAGGAGACAAGGACTGCAGGGGAGGGCAGTTGCGAGGGACCAGGCCTGAAAGGGAGGGCAGTTGGGAGCTAGCAGTCCTGGATTGTGAGAGGGATGTCCAACTGCCCGTGGGATCGGGCCTAAACGGGCGGGTGGAAATCCCTCAAGGGGTTCCAGATTGGAGAGGGTGCAGGCTGGGCTGAGGGACAATCCCCCCCCCCATGCAGGAATTTCGTGCACCGGGCCTCTAGTGTATATATATTTATGGATTTTAGAGAGGAAGGGAGAGGGGGAGGGAGATAGAAACATCAATGATGAGAGAGAATCACTGATCAGCTGCCTCCTGCACACCCCTATTGGGGATCAAGCCCATAACTGGAGCATGTCCCCTTGTTCAACCTGGGACCCTTCAGTCTGCAGGCTGATGCTCTATTCCTGGAGCCAAACAAGCTAGGGCTGAAGTGTAAGTCTTTTAAAATAAAGTCATATACAGAATCTCGAATGGACGGACTACATTAACATTCGCGTGGTGGCTGAGCACACGTCTTCTTGACAGCGAGGCTTGAGTGAGCCCCCTGCTAAGTGAGAGTCTTAGGCAGCTTTCTACAACCTTTTTAACTGGAAACTCGAATGACTTCGAACATGCCAACCTCCAATCTGGCATTTAAAAGGAACTTTATTAGAGTTTAGGACAGCTGTTTCATACAGTCTGATATGATATGGCTACAAATAACCAGCACACACACTGCATCCCTGAGATTTGGGGATACACGCTCCTTTGCTCACACTGGGTGCTGTGGCATTGGCTGGGCTCTGTGCGACAGGTCACCTGCCTGCAGGGACGCCCCGCCTACCCGGCTCTCACCTTCCAGAACTTGAACATTACTTATCCTGAGAAGAACTTCAGAGCTTTTCTATGATACTTATAACTTACTTTACTACAGTTGAAAAAGGCTGAGAGACATTTGTGAATTTCAAATATAAAAATGGAAAGTAAATTATTTGTCCAGATAAATTGTGCTAAAAAATGAAAGGTTTTATTTGCAACTTATACAACTTCATAAAAAAAGCACTGTTCAGAATCCAACATAGACTAACTTAAAGATTTTGTTGTCTGAAAAATACTACTAACATACCTGTTTTAAAATAATTCAGACATACAATTAAATAAACTAACTTTGATAAAATGTTTCTTAAGATGACAGTTTGTAAACAGAAAAATTAATGTAATTTAAACACATTTTAGTAAATATGCAGATATATTTTATTTGTCAAGAGTAAATGTCAGTTTTATTTAGAATATTTAGGTACAAAAAATAAAAAATTATATACCTATGACTGTTAATAACAAGTTAATTGTTCTGAGACTACTACAAGGCACTGATATGAATTATCTAAATGTTTTTATCTTTAATATTCAGATGCTCAGAGCTATTTTCTTAGAAATATTTTTAGTAAGGTAATTCAATCTTATTTTTCCCTTGGAAGACAGTATTAAGCAACAAATATGTAACACAATAATAAAAATACTGTGATAACACCCAGATTCAAAAGTACTTATCACTAGTAAAAGGGTTTATATATGTGGGTGTTTTTACTTCTAAACTTTTTTTTTTCCATCATAATACATCAGCCACAAGAAGGTGTACTGAAGCATGGAAGACCATCGTGTTATATAAAATTTTATACAAAAGCTTAGGATCATGTTACTAACTGGATAATTATATCCAAAATTAAAAAGTTCTATAAAACTATTGAGAAGTTAGTTTTAGGTACATAATACATTTTAAAATACATATTCTCAAAATTTTACCTTTAGTGTGAACAAAACAAAAGGTTCATCTTAGAACGTAAATGCAATCAGACCGCCTGATGTGAGCGAGCTCTGCTGTCAAAGGCGGTGGCACGGCCCTGTGGTGGCGCTCTGCAGTGACAGTAAGTCGGCAGTAGAGGCAATGATCTCGATCCATCACAAACCAGCAGCTTAAAACTTCTAACAGCAGTGGACACATAAGTTCGATCACCCACTCTGGCTCATGTATTGGCCTTATACTTGAAAGTATTTTTCCATAAAAGACAGTAACTGTGGCCATTTGCCAGATATAAAGTAACTGATACAGCAAATAAAATGAGCAAGAAAATCACAGCATATTTCTAACTTTTTAATAACTTTTGCTTGTGATGACCTTCTGTGATCTTGAACCTTTGTTTTACATAAAATTGGAGCTGAAAAGAGAGAGAGAGAGAGAGAGAATCTTTTGATTGGTACAATATAAAATCAAATAAGAAATAAAAAATTATTAGAATCATTAATTTTACAAAGCTTTTTCAGAAAGAGCAAATATACATCTAATAATGTCTATAGGATGTCTAGTTATGGAACTTTGGAAAGAAAGGAAACAAACCCCACCAAACTCTATTTTCTTGAGGATGAATTCTGAAACGATGAGCTTGGACCTGATTTTGTCATCAACAGCTCATACCAAAGATTCTCAAGTGGAGCAGGGTGGTGATTTCCACAGGTAAGTGAAACTGTCTTTCATATATGAAATAAATACGGGGGAATCCCATTTTAGTAACACTGGATTAAGATAAAAAGATAAAGTAAAAGGTCCCATAGCTTTGTAATAAAAAGCAATAAATTACATTTATAGTTTATCTTTTAAAATTCAATGCTTGAATAACATAGCTATTATTCATCATATTATGTTTTCTATGGACCAGGCACTGTGCTGGGCTCTGGGGATGGATACATCCATGAACAAATAGATCCATGCCCTCATGGAGCCTATGTTAAAAGTTCATACATGAGAATTCTTCTTTCCCCCCCGCCCCAAAGCTATAAAATCCACGGGTCAATTAAATACACCAAAATCCTGTGGATTTACTTCTCCACTGTTCAAAAATAGAAAGCTACCATGGATTAGCATCGTTTTCCTAACTATTCTCAAGTGGAGTTACAATGATCTGAAAATGCTCGGTTTGAAATCAGACCTGGTTTTGAAATCAACAATGGAAGGATTGCTCTGTGAGGACATGAGGAGGACAGATGCTGCTAGAGCAGAGACAGTTGGAGAAACCGAGGCAAAGACCACAATGGAGAATTTGCAATAGGACAAACAGGCAAACTGACAAGGACATATTAAGTGGGAGAAATAAAACGAAGCACACCAAGTACAAAAGAGGAATAAAACCTTATTTTCTAAAACTTTGGTAATTTCGATTGTAACACATACCCCAACCTATAAGCCTTGAGAATATCATCCAAATGCTACTCATGCCGCCCCATTGTACTGGGACCCTCTCTACCTTCCTCTGCATCATTGCGTCCACCATTGGTTTCATAAGCTCTGACATCAAAGCACAGGAGTTCACATCGATAGCCTGGTTCCCTTATTAAAATAAAAATTCTCACAAAATCATTATCAGTAGAATTTATTAAAATAAAGTGAACCTAAGAATTAGTATTTTTAAATCAAATATTATTTTACACCTATGACTCCACAAGAAAGCATACAGCTTCCAATTAGGTGAGAAATTCAATGTAACTAATGGAAGGTCAGCAGTGTATTAGAGCCGCAGGCTTGGCTATAAAATAAGAGCAGCCGACTTTCCCCCCAGGTAATTGATGATTTTACATTGTGATATGTTTTTATTTCATTCATTCTTTCATTTTGCCAAATATTTAATGAGCACCTAATATGTGCGAGGTGCTGTTGTAGATGCTAGGGAAGCAGGAGTGAACAAGAAGCTGACCACAGGAGGCAGACAAGGAAAAGGAAACAGACAGAAGCACAATAAAGATCAAAGAGGGCAAAGAGAGGGAGAGGGAAGGGCGAGGCTACCCGAGGTGGTGGTTGGAGATGGCTTACTTCTTACGGTCCTTGTCCTTCTTCAGGTTGCTGCCCATAAAGGTCTGGTTCTGGTATATCTCGGAGGTAGCTTTCTTCTTCGAGAAAGAGATTATTTCTTCTTCCAAAAGTCTTCTCTTCTCCTCCAGCTTCATTCTCTCTTCTTGGTGAACTCTTTTGAGGTGCTCGAATTTGGCTTGCAGCTGGGAAACAAGGTGTAGCTCTCAGCAGTGACACAGAATGGCTGCAGCCGGGCCGGGGTGTCCCGCTTTGAGCACATGCTAATTCACGCTAACGGACACGACATATGCACAAGCCAGCAGCTGCGCAGGGCTGTCCTCCTGCCCAGAGCACACTGCTAACTCATGCTAACGGACACAGCACCTGCACAAGCTGCCCAGTGGCTCAAGTTCGTTCTTCAGAAAAAATTTAACTATGAATTTGCCTTAGCAACTTTAACTTTAAATAAGTTCCCATGCAAAAAAATGCATGAACAAAGTATAATGAAAAACCATAGCCTGAGGAACAAACCTGTTTTTAAAACACGACCTTTTCTTGAAGTTTTTATTTTCTTGCTCTAGTTTTTCCACAAAGCCTCTTCAATTAATTTTCTAAAATCCATGCTTAATAAAAGTAAGGAACACAAATTACAGAAGCAAGTTATAAAAAAGGAAAAAGAAACCCTTATTTTTAAAATAAAGTTATCATTTGTAGTGAGACAGTTGTTAAAAGTTATACTGAAAAATCTGTTTGGAAAGTTAAGTGTCAATTGCCAATTAAAATCAAGAACCTTAAAAATTGATTCTATTTTTCCACAGTCATTGACCTTCTTGAAATTTAAAACAACTAAATCAAGAAACTCTAAATTCAGAGAAATAATACTCACTGTAGAATGTATCCCATAATGGAAAAACATAGCCTGTGTCTAATAGAAATAAAGTAAAACCATAAATTTATGTTGAATAACTCAATGCAGCCATGAAAACGAGTTTTACAAACGTTTATAATATTATAACATGAGGTTTCCCTGGTTAGTTGGTGTTAATCTGAAAACAAATCTGGGCACTTCAGTGGACTCCACATGAATCCGCTGTGTGCTGTGTATACAAGCACAGCATTCTAAATCTCGATAAAAAAAGATACCTTTTCTTTTCTAATCTTCTAACCTGGTTAAACAAATGTTAAATTAGTCTTTTTAGTTTTAGGTAGCAACCTAGCATTCAATGAAAAGCAGAACTTGGCTTCCAGAAAGATGGCATATAATCCCTGAGGAAACAGAAATACTCTACTAGCAACCAGAGGCTGAGGGTAGAAACTAGAGAGAGCTAACCCCACCCTAATAAACAGTAAATGTCCCAAACATGGAGCAGTGTGTCCTGAGCCAGGAAACCCGGCGGAGGCCTGAGACGGAGGCGGGAGAAGCTGAAATAGGAGAGTGACCTGCTGACCTCAGATCCTTTCTGAGGGGGCCATTTCAGAGAAGCACAGTGCTTGCTGCTTGCTAGCTTATTAAATGGTTCCTGCTTCTATAAAAAGGTGTGTGTGAGTGCACATGTGTTTACAGGGCGGAACTCATCCAGCTGTCACTCCCGTCAGTGGTATAAAGTCTACAGCTCTCTGAGCACATGTGCGTCCCCTGTAAATATGGGAGAGGAACGGCATGGAGGCTGAAACAGAAACTGAGGCCAGAGGGGCAGATTTGTATTATGTGAACAGAGACAGAGAACTCTGATTACTTAAATGGGTTCTTTATAAACCTACATAAATATCTTAAAAGTTTTATATACAGAGGGCTTCATATTTCATTCATGAGGTTGATAAAAATTCCAGGAAAACTGTAACAAGAAAAATGTTTTAAAAGGGGGAGTGGGAAAGGTGTGAATGGGACCATTATTCATATTATGTGGCATTCACAGCTTTGATAGCAACAATCTATTCCATGTACATGAAGCACTCACTCACAGTTCCATTAGTCACTGCAGCAGGCATTTACTCAAACGTACTTTCAAATACTAATCAAAAAAGTTAAAAACCAGTACACTTTTTGTGCTCCTGATAACTACTAACCAATGCTCTTAAGACTACCACCAATATGGCACATCGCTATATCTTTTGTCAACATTATTTCTAAGAATGACATACATTCTGATGTTCAATGATCCTTTTAAACTTATAAATTTTTAGAAACAAATGCGAAAGACAGCATTCCTCTCTGACTGAACTAGATTATCCTTACGTGAGTTTTGTGCCTCCCAGTGGCCTTTTTGCCATGACTGCCTGGAAGCCGAGCTGCCTGTGCTCACTGAGAAGTCACCGTGGGCCTCAGCTCGTGGCTGCACCTATGGTGAACCCCTTTCCTGCCCTGTATTGTAAGTCTTCTTCCTATACTCTCATGTTCAGGATTATAATGCAGCTATATTTTTACTGGAAATCATATAGAAGACTTTTGGAAATAAGGCCTAAATTAAATGAAATATTAACAACAGAGTAGAATTATATATAAAATGGGGAAGTAGTAATGATGTAACAATGGTTATGTGCTTTGAGGGATAAATAAAAACTGTACTTTTTCTTGTAGTGGGGGAAAAGGAATGTGAAATCTGCGTATAATACATAACATGCCTCATTAGTACATTCAGAATGATGTAAGAAAGATGTAAGAAAGATAACATTCAGATAGTATCTTGAGATAACATTTGTTCTGTGCATCTCCCTACTCTAGTTGTCTATTTCATGTTCACAACATTTTCAATTAACTATATAATAAAATCCAGTTTTAGACAAAAGATAAATTAAGAGGTATTTGTTTTATAACAACATTAGCAAGGATATTTTAAATAACAAGGTCTCCTAATATGGAGTTAAGTAATGTTTTGGGTTACCAAAATTATCTTTTTATTATTGACTGCCAGTATCTTATTGACATAACTAAAATGTTGGCAGCCAAGTATTGGGATCAAATATCCCAGTTTACCCTGAAGAGACTTGGTTTACACCTACTTATTGCCCCAGTGTAATTATTAATAAGCCTCCTCTCCCTCTAAAACCATCGTAATTAAGGCAATAACGTATTCTGTCTTCCTCAGCCCTGAAGTAGATGATTCTAGTCTCAAGGAGTGATGATGATTGACTAGACGCTCTTCTTCAGCAGACTGACCGTAACGCTATCAAGTATCAACAACAATGGCTTAACAGCATGAAAAGTGGTCATGAGGCAACTTGTGATACTAAGGAAGCAGGCCAGTAATCTGTCTCTAAAACCATGTAACTAAAAGTTTAGAGCTCCTGTGACAACTCCATGGTGCCTTAGTTTCAAATTAACTTTGTTTGTTTAATATATACTCTTAAGCACTTGAATCATAAAAATAAAACTCTACAAAGTACCTACTAACAAACAGAATTCCTCTTTTTCTCTCAATCATTTGGTCACCTGAATTTTTAATATCCTTTTAGATAATAAATATTTAAGCAAAATATTCTTATGTGGGATTTTAAAAATTAAAACTTATCTATAAACCACTTTCACAACTTCTCTCCTCATTGGAGAAACTAGGAATCATGATATATGAGAAATTCTTGAAAGAATTTTACTCTACTACCATCTTAAAGATGAATCCACTAATTAAAAGAAAAACCAGCATCCTTATTTCCTATTCATTACAACTCCTTCCTCCTCAATATTTGTATTTTAAAATAGCTAAAAAGTAGAGATTAGTTTAAAAGAGAAAAAATGCAATGAGACCTGTGATTTAATTCTGGTTCAAAAACAAAAGCAAAAATCACCAAACAAAAAGAAATAATAATAGACAATCTTGAGACAACTGGGGAAATTTGAATATGGATTAGAGATTAGTCAAGATTATGGCATTCCTATTAATATACTTAGGTGTAAATTGGTACTACGGTTATGAAGAAAAATACACCCAAGCTTCATAGATGCACGCTGGTGTGCCTAGAGATAAAGTGCCATGATGTCTCAACCAGCGTTCAGATGACAGGGGGAAAATACACATGTGTGTACATACACACGTATACCTGCACACACACACATGTGCACATACACACATGTAAAATAAAAATGGCAAAATGTTTCCTGCTAAATCTAGGTGTGGGAGGGACACGGGTGTACTCTGTATTCACTTTTCTATTATCTGAACTTTTCAAAAGAAAAGTCCAAAATTCAAATTATAAGTAGGATATATTAGATTACTATTTTACAAAACCATTTACTATTTAAATACCAAGTACTGTAAGTGTACTTGACATAATAAATTTGTAAAATTAATTACAAATAACTCTTCAGGGACTCTTGTGTTATCAAGTTCACTTGTATTAACATTTCTGTCTTCTCCTAGAAATTTCTTTTTGCAGCTCACCCTTTTTGAGCCTCATTTGAAAATTCGGCCATTTACTTAAAAGTAGCCATTGCAATTAGGTCTACAGATCTATAGTAAATAGCTTAACAAATAAAATTCAAATTGTTGCTTGAAGAATGAGAAGCAAACAAAACTAAAGGAATTCACCACTGAAGTTTAGCTGTGCCAAAGGTCATTTAGACCAAAGGTCATCTAAACTCTCAAAAAAGGTTTTAGCACGCCAGAGCGACACCATTTCTGGCTCCTGGTTAAGACACTTAAAACACTTCTTAGTAAACTGGTGCATTACAAGTCCTTGGTAAGCCACTTCTAAAGGATGACCATTTTCTCATAATGGCCAAAATTATTTGATTTCAGACTATGATTTTTTAAAAGACTAGGTGTTAAAATAGCTAGTTTTTAAAGAATAACAAGTCTCCAAATGCATTTCAACTAAATTCTTGAGATAAATCCCCCAAATTAATAGGACACCTAAAAAAATGCAAATCCCAACAAACTAGTGTACTTGCCTCTCTTTCAGCTTCTTTTAGTATGGCTTCTTTCTCCTTCACCCGCTGTACAAACATCTGCTTCATTTCTTCTTCCTTCCTCTGACGTTCCCCATAAAATTCGTGTCTTTTGGCTTCATAGGTCTCTTGAAGACTAAAAAGTTTTTATAGTACTCTCATGTTAAAAATGTGGTGTTAACAAACTTGCAAAAATTCAAATATCTCAGGAGAAGTCTCATAACTATAACATGTGCCAATATCCTCCCACATACAGTAACCCAAAACATGAGATTTCCCGTAGCAGGAAACATACAAAGCCACAGTGCTACAGCTAACAGAGAGCACTAGAGTTTGAAAACTGCTTTATCAAATCCTTCACAATAAGTACTCGAATTTTACCTCAAAGGAATCCCTTTCAATCTTTGTTAATTGGCATTACTATGTGTGGAAACCTCCAAGTCCTGACGTCATCTCTGACTCTTCCCTTGTTCTTATCTCCATATCTGATCACCAAGGCCTGTGACCCTGGAACATCATTTAAACACAGTCTTCTTTTGATTTCTACAGCTATCCTGTTACAGGCCAACTTGATCTCTGTGATTTTCTGTCTTCACTACTGCAATAATATCCTAATTGATCTCTGAGCTTTTAGTTCTCCTTTCTTGAACTTTGTTCTTCTTGCCCCTCCTAAGATTTTTTTCATCAAAACCACAGAGCTCACTACATTTTTCTCTGCATTAGAGTTATCTACAGAATAAAGTCCCACCTCCTTCGGAGAGCACTTAAGGAACTTCACAATGTGACCTAATTCCACCTTTCCAGATTCATTTCTTCCAAACAAACCCAAACCCCCTTAGGTCCCAGCCATACCGGCCTATTCAGCTCCTAAAGCATGCCACACGCTTCATGCTTTAGTCTGCCGCACCTCCTCTGCTTCCGATGCTATTGCCCCCTCCTCTACCCAGCTCTTCCTTAAGGCCAAATTCAAATGCAACTTCCACTCTCAAGTCTTCTCTGGTCTTCCCTGGAACTAGCTGCCCCTTCCAAGCACTCGCATGGCACTGTGTTCACACCTCTTCCCTGGCATTTACAGCCACCTGCCTCCCTATGCAGTATAACACTATACAACTGATTTCTTGGGGGTTTTTTTGTTTTTAACTTTTACAAATGGATTTTAGAAAGCGAGGGAGAGAAAACCATTGCACATCCGGAGGACGCTCTTTTTTTTTTTCCATAAACACCCTTATGGTTAAAGAAAAAAAAAAAAAAAGAAATGTTACCAATTTAAAATACTATAACTTGTACTCGCTTCGGCAGCACATATACTAAAATACTATAACTGGATAAGTAAATATTTTAAGTATAGAATTCTATAAGTTTAAGGAAAAATAAAGAAACGTTGCATAGTAGTTGCCACGGCTGCCAGTGAATGTGCGGTATGCATAACAGGCATTCCAAGGAGGACCAGATCTTGAACCCTGTCTGAGAGCATGGATGGACCTGGAGAGCACCATGCTCAGTGAAATAAGCCAGTCAGAGAAAGACAAGTACCATGTGATTTCACTCATATGTGGAATCCAAAGAACAAAATAAACTAACAAACCAAATAGAAATAGAGTCATAGATACAGAGAAGAGACTGACAGCTGTCAGATGGGAGGGGGAGAAGGGGCTGGGTGAAAAAAGTGAAGGGATTAAGCAAAAACAACAACAAACACAGACGACACCATGGTGATTGCCAAGGGAAAGGGGAATGTGGGGAGGTGGGAGAGGGTAAAGGGAGGGAGGATAAATGGTGACGGAAAGAGCCCTGACTTTGGGTAAAAAACACACAATACAATGTACAGATGATGTATTATAGAACTGTACACCTGAAACCTACATCATTTTATTAACCAATTTTACCCCAATAAAAATTACAGAGTAAAGCTTACAAATGTATAAAATGCTCTAGATAACCATATAAGTGCTTCAAATTCAAAGAGGCATTTTAGTTTTTAACAGGTTTCTTGTTTTTCTGTGTTTGTTCTGGACGTATTTTAAAGAAGCCTCTAAATCTATCAGGTTACTTTCACCACTTTCAGAAACCTCAGCACATTTTGCTGGTCCTACACTGGGCTGATAGCCTTTAATGACAAACTTGGTTTAAATAATGTCTTGACTTCATATCAAATGTAAGTTTTAAAAAATTCTTCTTAATCTACTTATATAAGTACGTGAGTTGCTTAGGAGGAAAAGAAATCTACCCAGCAAAAAGACCTAACATCTGCTGAATAGCTGTTAGCAGCAAGGTACTTTCCTGGGTTTCTTTCAGTAATTCCGTGGCAACTAAGGGCAACCGGGAAGAACAAGCATTAATACTCTGCTTTACTGGTAAGAAAACTAAAGTTCAGAGAGGTACAGTAATCTGCTCAAAGTAACATAGTTGGGATACGAGCCAGAGCCAACCTGCTCGAAAGCCATCCTAACTGCCATGACTGACTACGATGAAGTCTCAGCAAAAGGTAACAGAGATGGGTGCTCTACATTTCACCTCACCACAGCGCTTTCCCACATGGACAATGTACATTACAAAGCTAACTGCAAGTACAGAAGTCTTTCAAAAGGCGGTAAAGAACACCTTAGAGCTGAAAGGAAATGGTTTATAAAGTTAGTGTTATAAAACTAATGCAACCATTGTTTACTATCAAACAAAAATGAAAACTAGTTTCTTGCTATACTACTTTTTTCTAGTAGTAGCTTGCAGTCATGAATGTTTAATGTAACACATTACTATAGTTGCAAATATCATTGATTTAAAGCAAAGTTGAAAACCAAACAGGAGGAAAATTCTCAGATGCTCATGTTCACCAAGAAAACCATAGCCGTCCCTGCACTTTGTGCTCCATGTCGGTCCTGGTCTTCATAAACCTGATGGGCTTTTTCCATTTCTACTGTCGACTAAAATACTTACAAGTTCACTATTTACTTACGGACACTTTCAAAGACACAAAATTGTATTACACAAGAGATTATGTCAAACACTTGAGCAAGTCAAAAATACTACCAAACCTTCCACTCAAACTTTAGGTCTCCCACACTTCAAGGACAGTGATTTGTATGCATATGTTAAAGGTGATTGACCGTAGGAGCAAGACTGGTTATGTCCGTCTAAAATAACTTGGGGATTTAAGTAGGTTTATGAAAGCACTAGAGGCCTGGTGCATGAAATTCGTGCACGGCGGGGGGGGGGGGCGGAAGGAGGGTGTCCCTCAGCCCAACCTGTACCCTCTCCAATCTGGGATCCCTCTCACAATCCAGGACTGCTGGCTGCCAACCACTCACCTGCCTGCCTGCCCTAACTGCTTCTGCATGTCAGCCTGATCACCCCCTAACCATTCCCTTGCCAGCCTGATCGACGCCTAACTGCTCCTCTGCCAGCCTGATTGCCCTTACTGCCCTCCCCTGCAGGATTGGGCCAAAACCGGCTCTCTGACATCCCCTGAGGGATCCTGGACTGCAAGAGGGCACAGCCCAGGCCAAGGGACCCCCAACTGCCCTCCCCTGCAGGCCTGGTTGCCCCTAAATGCCCTCCCCTGCAGGCTTTGTCCCTCCCAACTACCCTCCCCTGGAGGCCTGGGTCCCCCCCCAACTGCCCTCCCCTGCAGGCCTGGTCACCCCTAACTTCCCTCCCTTGCCAGCCTGGTCACCCCCAACTGCCCTCCCCTTCAGGCCTGGTCACCCCTAACTGCCCTCCCCTGCAGGCCTGGTCCCCCCCATCTGCCCTCCCCTGCAGGCCTGGTCACCCCCAACTGCCCTCCCCTGAAGGCCTGGTCGCTCCCAAATGCCTCCCCTTCAGGCCTGGTCCCTCCCAACTGCCTTCCCCTGCTGGCCTGATCGCCCACAACTGCCCTCCCCTGCTGGCTGTCTTGTGGCGGCCATCTTTGACCACATGGGGGTGGCCATCTTGTGTGTTGGAGTGACAGTCAATTTGCATATCAACTCTTTATTATATAGGATGTTTCATACAGCTTAAATAATTGAAGATCTGTTAATTAAGATGCTAAGAACATAATGCCAATTACCTGAACTTCATAATAAACAGATAATCAGTGTAGACAGATTAGGACACTAACTATCACCTGGCAGAAAGACTCAATAAATGTAAATGAAAAACAAGCTAAAGGAGTATCCATGAAGAGGGCTAGTAAACAGAAAGAAAGGCCATCCTAAAAGGTTCATGTAACTATTTTTTAAACTCATATATACATACTGGAGACCCAGTGCACAAATTTGTGCACAGGTGGGGTCCTTCTGGGAGTCCTGTGGGGATCGGGTCAAAACTGCCTGCAGCTCCTACCTGCTGCACCCACTCATTCTGGGCCCACTGCGCCTGCTGTAGGCTCACGCCCAATCAGTCCCAATCAGTAGAGGCTTGTGCCACCGCCACAATAGCGCTTGCCAGCCGTGCTTCTGGCACCCTCCTGAGGGGGTGGCCTGCAGGATCGGGCCAAAACCGGCTCTCTGACATCCCCTGAGGGATCCTGGACTGCAAGAGGGCACAGCCCAGGCCGAGGGACCCCACTGGTGCAAGATCAGGGCCTGGGAAGGACTGCGGGAGGGCTCCAGGGCATGTCCAGCCCATCTCGCTCAGTCCCGATTGGCCGGACCCCAGCAGCAAGCTAACCTTCTGGTCAGAGTGTCTGCCCCCTCCATAGTAATTGCACATCATAGTGACTGGTTGACCAGTTGACTGTCTGCCCCCTGGTGGCCAGTGCACATCATAGCAAGTGGTTGAGCGGACTTAGCATATCATTAGCATACTAGACACCAGGTGCACAAAATTCTTGAACTGGGAGGGTGTCCCTCAGCCCAGCCTGCACCCTCTCTAATCTGGGACTCCTCTGGGGATGTCCAACTGTCGGATTAGGGCCTAAATCGACAGTCAGACATCCCTCTCATAATCCAGGACTGCTGGCTCCTAACCACTTGCCTGCCTGCCTGCCTGATTGCCCCAAACTGCTTCTGCCTACCAGCCTGATCGCCCCCTAACCGCTCCCCTGCCGGCCTGATTGATGCCTAACTGCTCCCCTGCCAGCCTGGTTGCCCCCAACTGCCCTCCCCTATAGGTCTGGTTGCCCCTAACTGCCCTCCCCTGACAGCCCTGTTGCCCCTAACTGCCCTCCCCTGTAGGCCTGGTCACTCCCAACTGCCCTCCCCTGCTGGCCTGTTCGCCCCCAACTGCCCTCCCCTGCCGGCCATCTTGTGATGACATGGGGGTGACCATCTTGTGGCCACCATCTTGTGATGACATGGGGCAGCCATTTTGTGATGACGTGAGGGCATGAGGGCCACCTAGGCTTTTATTAGTATAGATTACGCTTTGATTTGTTGAACAGTCGACTGGTCACTTGATGACCAGACACTTAGCATATTAGGCTCTTATTATATAGGACTAGAGGCCTGGTGCATGAAATTTGTGCACGGGCGGGGGCGGAGGGGAGGAGGCAGGGTCCCTCAGCCTGGCCTGCACCCTCTCACAATCCGGGACCCCTTGAGGGATGTCTGACTGCCTGTTTAGACCTGATCCCCGGGCCTAAACCGGCCGTCAGACATCCCTCTCACAATCTTGGACAGCTGGCTCCTAATGGCTCACCTGCCTGCCTGCCTGATTTCCCCTAACGGCTTGGCTGCCTGCTTGATTGCCCCTAACCACTCTGCCTGCCTGATCGCCTCTAACTACTTGCCTGCCTGCTTGATTGCCCCTAACTGCCTTTGCCTCGGCCCCTGCCACGGCGGTTTCATCCAGAAGGACGTCCGGATGGTCGTTTGGCTGTCCAGTCTAATTAGCATATTATGCTTTTATTATTACAGGTAATATTAAGGGACAGACTTACATGCCAACCAAATTATAGTGACTACTAGAGGCCTGGTGCATGAAATTCATGCATGCGTGTAATCCCCAGGTTTGACCGGCAATCGAAGCACAAGCATCTGGTGTGGAAGGGCAGGTCCCAGCTGACCTCTGGGTTCTGGGCATCACCTGGGCCCCCAGACCTCCGTGCGGCCCCCTGTGTGTGAGTCATGGCGCCTGAGTCCCCATGTGGAGATGTGGTGAACGCAGCCAGATGCCGCGGGCTGGGGTGCAACATGGGCCTCTGGTGGGCAGCACGCTCTCTCCCAGCTGGCCTCGCAGACTGGCTATGGCGCAAACCCACAGGGAGCCAGATCAGCCCCCGAAGTCCTGGAGGCTGCAGCCCCTTGCCCGGGCGCCGCGGAAGGTTGGTTGCCACCACTCATCCCCAGTTTCCTATCCCAGCCAGGGGCCCGGCCCAGATAGGGCGATCAGGGCCTGCCAGCCGCTGGTCACCATCTGCGGGGCAATTGGTCTGGGCCGGGCCCCCTGCCCGGCTCTCTCAGCACCTGGGCACCGGGCAGTGGCCCCGCCACCCGCCACCACCGCTGTTCGCCATCTGCAGGGCGATCAGGCTTGCACTTGCACCTGCCTTAGCCTGGTGCTGCCTGCTCACCTGCTCTACCATCCTGCCGGGTCCCACTCTTGTCAGGGCCCATCGGGGCCGGCAGCGCCTCCACTGCCACCCGCTGCCAGTGCCGCATTGCTGATTCCTGCCATGTACCATGCCGTCCCCGGTGGTCAGTGCACGTTAGTCATAGCAAGCGTCAAACTCCCGATTGAGGGGACAATTTGCATATTAGTTTTTTATTATATATGATTGTTATGTACACCCCAAATTAAATGGGAAAGATTCCCCAGAAAATAGAATGTAACTTCTTCAAAGTACAAAAGTAATACCTTCCTGAGACACCAGGCTATAATGAACTATGGAAGCTATATCAAATAATTTAGCTTGTGAGAATAATTCACAAGTGAGAAGAGACATTCTGCTGCCCCTGACCCGAGAAATCCAATAAGCGATGCCTTCTGTCTTAAGGACAGCAGGCATGAAAAAGGCAGAACCTCCCTTACACTGATATCTAGTTTTCTTGCTTGTCCTCTGCAAGCAACCTACACTCACTGTTCTGTACCCAATCTGTGTAACCTGGCCTTTGAAGAAACCCCCTTTCCCATTTCTCCATTCTTCATCTGGTTAATAAGCAGATACATCGCAAACTGACAAATGCTCAAGAAATGGTCTGAGCAGTCATTGACTCTGACTGCCCACCACCTGCCTATCTCCTTTTTAAATAAAGTGTTTTTATTGATTTCAGAGAGGAAGAGAGAGGGAGAGACAGAAACATCAATGATGAGAGAGAAACATTGATCAACTGTCTCCTGCATACCCCTTACTGGAGATCAAGCCCTCAACGTGAACATGTGCCCTGATGAGGAATTAAACTGTGACCTCTGGTTTATGGGTCCACGATCAACCACTAAGCCACACTAGCTGGGCTGCCTATCTCCTTTTGGTATCATTACTCTGATTCCCTTTTGGAGTGCTACCTCTCCCATGGGATATAGTCTGGCAGGACAGTTAATCAGGTTCATCCCAACCTAAGCCAAAACATGCGTGCATGTCAAACTGGGCCTACTGAGCACTTCATAGCCCATCCCTGTGGAATTGATTGTTGAGCAGAGAATAAAAAGGCTGGAAATGGTTTCAGTTCATTCATTCCACTCCCAGCACTAGAATAAAACTGGTTCCTATTGGTTCTAAACCAGTGGTTCCCAACCTTTTATTGGCCATGCCCCACCTAAGCTTCTCTAAAATCCTGACCTCCCCGCCTCAGCCCGTGACATATAATTCTTATTCAAAGAGTGAACTCCTATTCACGTGGAGGAAGCCTAAAAGGTCATTAACTTGGTCTAAACAAGTTTCCAAAGAACATGGCATCCATGAAAGAGAAAAATAAAAGAACAAAAGGACAGTTGCAGTACTGAGGAAGAAATCACCAAAAAATTATTTTTTTTAAATGAAGATATATGAAAAAATAGCAAAGTTTCAAAACATATAATAGAGAACTGAAGTGCATAAAGATGTCACAATATATATTTACATACTGTATATGAGGCCCCTAGAACCATAAGAAATGCAAAAAATTCACTGTTAATAACACATTCTCAAATTGCCCTCTTAAAACTCAAATTGCCCCCCTGTGGGGCGTGTGCCCCATGTTGGGAACCACTGTTCTAAACAATCCCTTTGAATCTATAGGTCTTGGCCTATGTAGTCTTCCAACTATTGCTCTTTTTGTTTTGGATGAAGTGATCTCCATTGTTTTCAAAGAACTGGAAAGGAAGCAACTAGATTGTACTGCACTGCTGTACTTCCACAGCAAAAATCTGATCCTCAACTTCAACATAGCTGACCTCTTCCTTTTTCTTGAGACCCTCTTCACTTGCTAGTTTCCCTCCTTCCTGTACCCAAGGCTTCTCAATCTCTTCTGCCTCTCCAGCTGACAAATATTAGAGAAACTCAAGGCTGTTTCCAAGGCACCTTTCTTTTCAGATGTACTTCTCTTTCCAAGTAATCTCATCCATACTCATATATTCAATTAACCATCTTAAGCTAATTTCTTTGGTCCAGCCCTCTCCTCTGAGCTCCAAATAAATATCCAAAGTGCCATAAGACATTGTCACTTGGATGTTTCAGAGGAAAATTAAAGTCAACAGGTATAGCCCTAGCCGGTTTGGCTCAGTGGATAGAGCGTTGGCCTGCAGACTGAAAGGTCCCAGGTTCGATTCCGATCAAGGGCACATGCCCGGGTTGCAGGCTCGATCCCCAGTAGGGGACGTGCAGGAGGCAGCTAATTAATGATTCTCTCTTATCAATGTTTCCATCTCTCTCTCCCTCTCCTTTCCTCTCTGAAATCAATAAAAATAAAAAAAAAATAGAAAAATAAAAAAGAAATAAAGCCAACAGGTACAAAACTCAGCTTATGATTTCCATCATACTAGTTACTGCTGTCCTTCCACCCCTCCAAAAAAGTTAGTTTTCCTCCAGAGACACCTAGCATGATGAATGGTACAAAGATCTAACTAGCCAATGAAACCATAAATACAGGAGACTAGAAGTCTTCCTCTAGCATCCTCTGGCATCCCCTACCTTTTTATCTTATTACTAGAGGCCCGATGCATGAAGATTCATGCAAGAATGGGCCTTCCTTCCCCTGGCTGCTGGCACCGCCTTTGCTCCATCCGGAGCTGCCTTTCCACCTTCACTCTGGCCTGGAGCCGCCTTTCCGCCTTCCCATGCTTCCCAGAGGCCCAGAGCAGCTGGGGTGGTGCGGAAGGCCTGTGTCATCGCCATGGTGATGACACAAGCATCCCGCCCCCGGCCGCTTGGCGCCTGCATATGCAAATTAACCCACCATCTTTGTTGGGTTAATTTGCATACTCACTCCTGATTGGCTGGTGGATGTCGTGAAGGTACGGTCAATTTGCATCTTTCTCTTTTATTAGTGTAGAGAGCTAAACAATCACTTAGTTCTTTCAGTTACATCTTTTAGATATTTTTCAAACGCAACCAGTTCTAATTTCATTGCTGTTTCTTTAGTCCCAGCCACATCTCCTAACTTGTCTCTCCTAAGCATCATTGTACACTCCTTTAATACCTTCCTTACAATACAGCTAACAGTGATTTTTTAAATGCAAACATGATATCACTCCTTCAATGACTTTGCCTTTCCCTTAGGACAAAGACCAAAATCCTCCCCAGAGCCTCCATGGTCTTACTCCTGCCTGTCTGTCCTCTCAATCTTATGCCATCCCCACTGTCGCCTTTCCGGAGGCCATTTGCTCTCTGCCTTCAGATCTTTACACGTCTTGCTCTGTTTCCCCCATGTTATTATAGTTCAAAACAGTAATTTCCTCAAGGAAGTCTTCCCTAAATTTCTGAATAAACCAGGACACCCTCCCCTCAATATACACTGTCTGTCGTTTAGTGCACATTTCACAACTGGGATTTGTTGTGCAATTAGTTGATTTTGTCCACCCCAATAAGAACATAAACTACAAGATGGTCAGGACCATGTGATCATCGTCAGTATATCTCCAGAACTTAGTCCACAGCCTTGTAAATAGTAGACACTTTAAAAATACTTATAAGCCGAAACCAGTTTGGCTCAGTGGATAGAGCGTCGGTCTGCGGACTGGAAGATCCCAGGTTCAATTCTGGTCAAGGGCCTGTACATTGGTTGCGGGCACGTCCCCCGGTGGGGGGTGTGCAGGAGGCAGCTGGTCGATGTCTCTCTCTCATCGATGTTTCTGGCTCTCTATCCCTCTCCCTTCCTCTCTGTGAAAAATCAATAAAATATATTTAAATAAATAAATAAATAAATAAATAAATACTTATAATTTTACACAGTATTATTTACTGTTGAATCCCAAAGTATCTTCTTCCCAAGTTCCTACTCAAATTCTTCACCTAAATATTTAATAAGCAACTTAAATTTAACATGTCCCAAATCTCTCAATTACCACACACAACACCCAAAATCTAGCCCTTCCCCAATCTTGTTCATATCAATAAACATCACCATCATGAATCCAGTTTCTTAGGTCACAATTGGTGACTAGAGTCATCCTCAATTCCTCTCCTTCCTTTAAGTCCTATGTCCAACCATCAGTGAGTCCTATTAACTTTACCTTCAAATCACATATCCTAAGTATGCTTCTGACAACCTCTACTCCACTCCCCTAATCCAAGCCTCTACTTCTCATGCCTGGAATACTACAGTGCACTCCTAATTTTGTTTCCTCACTTCCACTTCTGAGCACATCCCACATTCTCTTTTCCACACAGGGCCAGAGTATCTTCCTCCCACTCCCACCTCAGAAGCTCTACAAGGGTAGGGTCTCGGTTTAATCCCACAGTGCTTACATGCCCAGTGACTAGCACCATGCTGGGCAGACAGCAAACAGTTAAGTATCTGCTAAATGACTGAACTTAGAATATTACTTTAAATGCAGATTCTTGGGCTCCAACCCTAGAAATTCTGAATCTGTATCCCTTAGTCATCCACAGGTGACCGATGACCCATCCACCAGGCAACCTGAATCCCGATTCTCGGAGTCCTTCAAGGCTGTCCTACTTGCTCTCACTCAGGATCCATGTCTCACTATTGCACACAGAGACCTCTGAATTGACCTTGAGACTTGAAAGAATGAAAGATGAATACTTCTTTGGGAAACATTAGAGGAATCAACTCTAGGTGACTTATCTTCAATAGAGAACATAATCATTTTACCAGAACTGGCTCAGAACTGGAAGTATAGCATTCCTGAATAGGTGAGGAGGTATTAAGTACATAAAATGCTCCTAAGAACTAAAACACTAATTAAATCCATAGATTGAAAAAAATTTAAAAATTTAATGTCATTTATTAAATCTTCCCAAAAGTCATTTGCAATAGCAGCATCAATTTAATTTCTCCTCTTCCTTCCTTTTGTTTACTATGGTGCAACTACTAATAGCCAGAAAAATGACTGAAATACAAATAATCAAAAGGAGAAGAAGTCCTAAGTTTTATAACAGAGTTTAAAATACTTTAAAGATCTCATGCTTTCCTCCTGGAATACTCTTGTCAAATCTGACTTAGTGTATTAACGATTAGAGTTTACATATCTTTAAAAAAATGGAATGCAGCAGCAGCATAAAAAATTACATTTAATGTTCATCATAAGAAGGTCATCAGGTTCTAAAATTCTTGTAATTATTGCAATATTTAAGATACAGTCTAATTTCTGACTCCCTATAAGTACTTTTATTCTTTCTTTATATTTCCCTAAATTTAAGTCATTCTAAAACATTCATCAGGATAAAAACCAACATTTTTAAATTTATTTAATATGATTCCCATTTCAACTTTCCTTTAGAATAATAAATATGCTTTCTTTTTTTCAGATAAATAAAAATCAAAACCAAATTAAAGGAGTTTTTCTTTAGTTATTCATTACAGCACATACTGAAATAGTAAGCTTTTGCCATATGTTCTTCCTTTTATGTGAGAACTTAGAAACCCTTAAAAACAAGAAGGCTTTAAGTGACCTAAAAGCACAATAATTAATCACTATCAAATGGTTCTACTTCATATTGGGAGATTTCTGAAAAAGACTTTTTCCATCCTTCTGGATAAATAAAAAAGTATAATCCCCGCTTACCTGAGAGGCTTATTCTCTGGGCCCACATCAGTAAAGCCCATTTCCTCCAGTTTGCAACGCCTGTACAGTTCATAGTGCCTTGTATGGGTCTGTTCTCGCAGATCCTCCATGTTTGTACAAATGAGCATTTCCCGAAGCTTTACAAAGTCACAGTGGTTTTCATTTTCCACTAGCCAGAAAAACGAGAAACAGCAACACCAGTTTTTAATTACTGACACACAATTAGTGTTTGTTGAATGAATGATTAAATGAAAATATCTGAAATAACAAACAGGGAAATGATAAGTCTAACATTAATCTGATGGCCAGAGATTTGCTTTAAATTTAGTAGCCAATGGATACACAGAAAATAGGAAAGAAATGTCCTATATTGTGTTATCACGTGCTCCAGTTATTTCACTAATATAGTGCTAACAGTTTACAAAACATCTTCAGGATACTTCACATAGTGCTTAAAAAATAATGTAACATCAGCCCTAGCTGGTTTGGCTCAGTGGATAGAGTGTCAGCCTGTGTCCTGAAGGGTCCTGGGTTCGATTCTGGTCAAGGGCACATGCCCCGGTTGTAGGCTCGATCCTCAGTAAGGGGCATGCATGAGGCAGCCAATCAATGATTCTTTCTTCATCATTGATGTTTCTATCTCTCTCTCCCTCTCCCTTCCTCTCTGAAATAAATAAAAATATATTTTAAAAAAGAAGTAACATTATTTCACTTCAAAGTAGTAAAGTCTGCATATTCAAGAATCCCATCTGTGCATACTATCAAATTCTTTTGATACAAATGCCACATTTACAATCTTGTGTTAGACAGTTAATAAACTTAAATGTTCCCCCTATGTTTATAGTGACCAGAAAAACCACAAATAAGTATGTTACTGTTTAAGTACAACTGTTTTTTTAGTATTTTATACATTAAAAATGTTTAATTTTCAGTATTTAAATTCATTATAAAATTTGTCAGTTTAATAAAAAGCATTGGGAAATCAGTACTAGCAATTACCATTACAAGTAAATGAATCAAATAGTTCTAATTACTTACTCATTATAATGCTAAATAAATCCTAACATTTTTTTAGTTGGCTGACTGGTTTATTTTGAAAATAGTTGGCAATACTTTGTAGTAAAAAATATGTAAATTTGTAAGATAGCTTATTATACCCTAGAATTATCTGGTAATTAGTTTATGTATCATGTTTACACACTGTTATTTACACTCAAATTTTTGTTCAAAGTGCCTGACCAGTGTGTCCCACCTTCTGCATGTCTTGGTGCAACTGAGCAGGCAATGGGGATGCTCTGCCTGGCCTCTACAGACCTGGCTAACAATGAGTCATAACAAAAACTAAGCATCACTTTATCCAACCCACTTGGCTCAGTGCTTAAGTGTTGATCTATAAACCAGAAAGTCACAGTTTGATTACTGGTTAGGGCACATGCCCAGGCTGTGGGCTCGATCCCCAGTGTGGCGCATGCAGGAGGCAGCTAATAAATGATTCTCTCTCATCACTGATGTTTCTATCTATCTTTCCCTCTCCCTTCCTCTCTGAAATCAATAAAAATGTTAAAAAATAAATAAACATCACTTTAAAGAATGCATTAAATACAACTTTGAGACTATTGGGTAACATAAATATTTCTAGTCATTGTTTATCTCATTTACCTTGTACAACACCCCAAGGGTACTGGCGAGCTTTGACCAGCTTATTTCCAACTTTTACCTCATCCATACTTCCTACAACAGCAAATGGCAAATGTCCCTGGAAAGAAGCCACATTATCAATTACATCTCATACCAGTGTGATAAATACTGAAACAGTTTTATAAAAATAACACAAAATTAATTAGATAGCAAATTTATTAAAATCAAATAATCTACCATGCTTCAGATTTTAAAACTTGACCATATATATATTTAGTGTGCGCACAGATATATACTATTAATATAAAATAGTATTTACATCCCAAATTAATGCTAAATACAGAAAATGTTTCTGAAATTTAGAGAAATGAGAGATTACTATGAGCAAGAAGATACAATCCAAACTAAAGATGAATCTGGAAAACTAGCTTAAGTAAGGAGAAAAACAAACTTATTTGAAGAATAGTGTACTGCTCTTTAGAGAGAAAGGAAGGAAAAGGGTGAGAGACAGAAAAAAACAAACATCCATGTGAGAGTGCAACATCTATCAGCTGCCTCCTGCAAGCCTCCCTACTGGGGATTGAGCCTGCAATCCGGGCATGTGCCCTTGACCAGGAATTAAACTGGCAACCTCCTGGTGCACGGGATGATGCCCAATCAACTGAGCCACACTGGCCAGGGCGGTAAGGATAAAATGTTGAGCAAACATACAAAAGGTAGATTTAGAGTCAATGAGCAGACTGGTCTGTCTAAAGTTAAGGATTAATATAGGGGAAAAGACAGATGTAAAAAATATTAAGTATTATGTTAAATATTTAATCATTGACATTATTAGTCTCTTAATTGTGTCTTTCTGAAAAGTTATTCCAGATGGACATAGAAATAAAATTAGAGGTAGAGACAATATGACACATAAGGATTAAGATCACTTACATTTATATGTCATTTAAATTAATCAGGTTTTTTATATATTTAGTTTTAAGTATCGTAAAATAAATGCGAGTATGAAAAGTCAGAAAAGGGAAAAAAGAGAAATGGAATGAACAGTTATTGAATGTCAAGATGTTGGCAGTGCATAAAAGTTGTATCCTCTTAACAACCCTTAAGATAGGTATTATTAATCCCACTTTATAGGTAAGTTAATAGTCTTAGGGGAAGGGAGGTTAATAACTTCCACAAGAATATATGGTTAAATCTGTCCAACTCCAAAACCCATGATCCTTCAAAATATAAGCCGATATTTTAAAGATTTGGAAGCCTGAATAAAGTAATATAAATAACTTATCTGTCTTCAATTATAGTAAACTAAAGGTTATATGAATGTTATTATGTACTTGTGACACTACAAGAGAGAATGAGCTTAAACACCAGATCAGAAAGATCTTAAAGATTTTAAGATTCTGAAGTATCCAAAGGAAGCTATCAAGTCTTCTGTTTTTAAAGACAGAGTCTAAAGGTATCTTTAAGGCAATTAAGGTATCTTTAAGGTATCTTTAAGTATGGTTCCACAAAAGGAGTATCCCAGTCTCACAATGTATCATTTGATTTACATGAAAATATGGAAGAAAGAAAATATGTTAAAAAATATAGGCTTGTTATACTTTTTTCAACTCCAGAAAACAAAACATTTTCCTATACTGGACTTTTTGAAAATTCACCTTTAGAGTCTTTTTGGAAAACATAAGTGAAAATATGTTAGTAGCAATGTTATCTATAAGTTACTTTTTTTCACATGTAAAACAGATGTAATATTCAGTTAGGAGCTCACATTCATTGAAGCATTGATTTTAGCAACAGTTTCATCATCTGTCGGGAATTGGTATATCTGGACACCATTGCTGACCAATTCACTCATAAGCTTGATCTTAAACTTCTGTAATTCAGTTTTAGAAATTGCATCTGCTTTGGCAATCACTGGTATAATGTTCACCTATTAAAAATAAAGCAAAACAAAATCTCATAATTGAAAATTTATTTAAAAAAATATATATATTTTATGGATTTTTTACAGAGAGGAAGGGAGAGGGATAGAGTTAGAAACATTGATCAGCTGCCTCCTGCACAACTCCTACCGGGGATGTGCCCGCAGCCAAGGTACATGTCCTTGACTGGAATCGAACCTGGGACCCTTAAGTCCGCAGGCCGAAGCTCTATCCACTGACCCAAACAGGTTAGGGCAAGATTTACTTTTTAATCCTTCAGTTTCTGCATTCAAAACCACTAAATCTCTGAGAAATTTCCTTAATCTAGATTAGGGGATGGGCAAACTATATTCTAGCTCATTGCCTGTTTATAGAAATAAAGACTTATTGCCCTGGCTGTTATGACTAAATGGTTAGGGCACCGGCCCTCGCACCAAAGGGTCGTTGGTTCGATTCCCCATCAAAGGAATGTACCTGAGTTACGGGAGGCAACCAATGAATGTGTCTCTCTCACATTGATGTTTCTCTCTCTCCTCCTCCTCCCCACCCCTTCCACACTCTAAAAATTAATAGTCAAAATATCTTTGGGTGAGGAATAATGGAAGGAAGGAAGGAAGGAAGGAAGGAAGGAAGGAAGGAAGGAAGGAAGGAAGGAAGGAAGGAAGGAAGGAAGGAAGGAGGAAAGGAAAGAAGGGAAGAAGGGAAGGAGGGAGGGAAACAGGGAGGGAAAGAGGGATGGAGGGAAGAGGAAGACGAACAAGAGAGAGAAGGGGAAGGAAGGAACTTATTAGAATACAACTAGGCCTATTCATTTACTTATTGTTTACAGACACTTAGATGCTACAATCAGAGATCATGTGGCCTAAGAAGCCTAAAGGGTTTACTACCTGGCCCTTCACCGAAAAAGCTTGCCGACTCCTGACCTAGATTAATCTTTCACCTGAAATTCGGTTTAAAAATCTCACATTTTCTTCTCTCAAAATCTCTTACAGTCCTATCATACACAAATAAGTAACATGTATCATTAAGTTGAAACCGCCTGCTTACTTACTAATATTTTATTTCTTAATAATCTAAGCACTAAGTAATTAGGATGACTGATCCCATACAAAATTGTGAAACAAGTTGTTTCTCCTTCTGCCTGTCATTTCAACAGCTCCCTTTCCCCAAAGAATCTATCCAACCTGTGCCTCATCAGCAGTGACTCCTACCTAGATGTTAAAGGAAGGAAATTTTATGACCTAATGAAAATGTTCGTAACTCAAAGGAATAACTTTCTCAGCATTATCTGAAGTGCTATCACCAGCCAGAGAGAACGAGATCTGGGGTCATGAAGGCCAACAAACTTGTAAAAAGCTAATTCTGTAAGATTAATGTCACAATAAAAGATGGATGTCTACACAAATTTAGGGGTGTGTAAGTTTTTTTGGGTTTTGGTTATTTATTTATTTACGTAGTTTGTTTTTAGTGAAAAACTTCAGGCTAACTAGTCACATGTGTCAAGAGTGAGATATCAATATAATTTCCAAAATGAAAATGAAAAGTAAAAATCATAATATCTATTCCTATATTTCTTTCTCGTCTCCAATTTCACACTGATTTACTGGTATGTTTGGATTTATTAGTCTTAAATATGGAAGTGAAAATTTTTCTAACTATCCATGAAATAAATGACAGAAAACTTTCCAACATGTTGGTAAAAATAGCTTTTATGTTAAATTAGTCAGAGTACAGTACATAAAAAGTTGATGCAAAGTTCAATATGATGTACTTAAATATTCAATAAATTATGCCAAGTTAATAACTTACATAATTGCATCCACAATAAGTGCAGAAAGCGGGCTGCAGTATAAGTGGCCCAACGTTAAGCTTTTTGACTGTAATAAAAGTGCCTGACCTTAAGTTTTCGATTGCCAAGGCATCCATTTCAAAGACATCAAACTTGAATAAATATATTGCTAGGTATACGACAAAGCTACTAGCAAAGCACCAGTAAGGAACCAGGCTGCCAGACCATGAAGTTTCCCTTTTAGGTAGCCTGAGCCACCTAAAGAACTGACCCACATCTCTCTTCCCACACTCTAATTCCCACTCTTAGGCTGTACGTTCACCAATAAAGAGCAAACCCACATCACCGAGATACCCCATTCTTGAGCTCTAATAAACACAGAGTTCCAGGTTTGTACTCCCTTCTTTTCTCTCTTCTCCTGATCTCCTATGTGGTCCTTGGATGTGCCATGTACCCTCCAGGGATCTGTAACAAATCGTGTTCTTCTAAGTTCCCTGATGGTTTCTTGCCGAATTGCATCCTGAGATCATAAGAACCACAAGGACTGGCCCAGCCAGGACACAGACTCTGGTGGTGGTGGTAAGCGGGTGGGGGATGTCTGTGGAGCTCATACCATGAATAAATACAGTCAGAGGAGTACCTTCGGCATTTCTAACCACGAGCATCACCATCAATAAGCTTGAGGACACACATAGACAGAAAGATAAACCTAATGAGTATTTGTATACCAGGGGGAGGGGAAGTAACATGTTCCACATTGAAGGTAAGATAAGGTAGGTTTCCACGTGAGCAGTGGAGTGTTCTGCTTTTAGGAACAAAAGACAAACTATCAATTTTAGTTAATCTTCACATCTGCCCCTTGAGATCACCTCTTTTTAAAACTCACTAGCTTTTATTTTAGAGGCGAAGAACTGAGGCTCAGAGGGCTAAAATAACTTGCCAAAGAACATATAGCTATTAAGTGACAGAGCTAAAATTTAAAACCAGCCTTTACTGACACCAAATTCCATGATCTTTACACAAACTACATCATGTTGCTTCTGTCTAGCTAAGACAATGTTGCATACTCTTACTTTTATGTTCCATTAATAAATATGAACTTCCATATAATCAGACTAAATAATGAAAAATAACTGGCTAAGTGGTTACAAAGTCTGGTCAGATGAACAGGCTATCAAATAAGCTTCATCAAATTTTCGCTAAAACCAGGAGCCTGCAACTAGTGAAACGTCGATTGATCTATGCACCAAGACTTCACCGGCAGGCCTTCATGCTTTCCACTCTGTCTACATAGAAAGTAGTAATGCCCAGAATGACCTTGCTTTCTGAATACTATCTCATAAAATAACTAGCCAGGATAATGAAAGCTGAATTTCTCATAATATTAGAGGTTACAGAAAATTTCCAGTTATTTTTTTAGTATAAGATAGTAGTCTATAACCACCTCTTAAACAAAAAAAATCCTAAGTGAGTTAATTTGTGAATAATACTTTTTATAGATCTCTAAATTTATATATATGTCCTTGGCTCAGAAATTCAAAAATAGTTATTTTTTTATATAGTGCACATTAAAACACAATTTACTATAATATATGATAAAACATTACATCTTGATCTTTGTCAATGAACTTGTCATAAAGTAAAATTAGTGTCAAATAAATTCCACATTTAAAACATGTAAATGACCCTTCCACCATGTGAGGCTGCATTGAGAAGTCTGCAACCAGGAAGATGACCCTCACACAGGCATGCTGGCACCCTGATCTTAAACTTCCAGCCGCCAAAACGAAATTCTACCAGGACCCTGGGCCGCAGGAATTTCTCTATACGAGAAACGAACAGTCCTGGATGTACCCTGTCCATCTGCACACTGGCTCTTACAAAGCACCAATGGCACAAAGATTCTAAGTTTGTGTTATTAATCAAATGTGAAGAAAGGGATTTTCTGTCATGTGTGCACACCCTATTTTTCCTCCACCCCGATTTTTCTTTAACATAAGTCCCTAGAAATTTTGTCATAAAAAATAAATAATTTTAGCAAGAAAAAAGTTAGTTTTCTACTTGTGGATGCCTTTGCAAGCCCAGGAGAGAGGACTCAGAAGACATCAAATCTACTGACACCTTGATTTCAGCCATCTTCCAAAACTGTGAGAAAATTTCTGTTATTTCAGCCACTCGGTGTGTTGTATTTTGTTATAGCAGCTCTAGCAGACAAACTAATAAACTATGTCTCCTAGCAATTTCACTCCTAGGTAGACAGCCAAGGGAACTAAAAATTATGTGACCACGCAAAAATGTTTTTTCTTTGCGTCTCATCTTCCAAACTAAATTTCTCTGGAAAATAAGCTAAGATTGAAACTTAGCAAATATTTTAAAAATGCAAAGAATGAAAGTTATACATATATTATCATAAAGGTATTTTAATAAGTAAAAATAAATATTACAGCAGGGTAAGTTTATTCCTCTTCCAAACCCACCTTGCTGTCAAGGCTCTTCATGGCTAAGAGGTCTAGTGTCTTCAGAGAGTGGCCTGTTGGAGAGATGAAGTAGAGGCATGCATGGACACGAGAATCGTGGTAGTTAAAGAGAGAACGCTTGATCTTCAGTTCTTCTTGGAGATAGGCCTCAAACTGAGCATCTATGTAGTCAACTATTGGTTGGTAGCTGGAAAAATAATAATTTAAATACTGAATACAACATATTCATGTGACCTTAATAAGATATCTATAACTCTAAAGTTTGAGATCTATATCTTCATCAATTAATAAACACTCAATATCTATGCAAAACAGATAACTTTAGTATTAAATTGTGCAAAATATGCACGTACAAAGATAGTGCTTTAAGCTGTTTTACAGAAATGATATTGAATTTACATTGATTCATTCTCAATTCATTCATACAATGGACCCCTTTCTGACAAGGTTCCCACACTTGCCTGAGTTATTGATATTATCCTTTCACTTGATGTGTGCCTTCCTTCCTTAATATGTTCATGATTTTCATGCCTTACAAATCTGATTTAAGAAGAAGTCATGAAATTTTACTTTACTGTCTATTAAGTTATTGATACTCATGCCTTTTCTCAGTTAAATAATAATGCCATTCCATAGTAATTTGCCCTAGGTTTCCATTTCCAGTAAATTGCAGGATCACTCTTCTAATGAAATGAAAGATACTGGCTTAAAATAGAAAAATCACCTCTTAAAATATCAAAGTACTCATAAAGTGGTAAGGAAATAATCATTTTGACTTATTAAAATTGAAGAGAATATAAAACCTGGCTGGTGAGGCTCAGCGGGTTGAGCATTGTCCCATCCCGTGCACTGAGAGGTTGCCAGTTCGATTCCCAGTCAGGGCACATTCCCAGGTTTCGGGCTCAATCCCCAGTAGGGGGCATGCAGGAGACAACTGGTCAATGTTTCTCTCTCATTCATGTTTCCCCCTCCACTCTCTCTAAAAATTAATAAAAACATTTTTTTTTTAATTGAAAAGTGTGTGGAAACTGAGAGGTAAGCAGAGGCAAATCCAGCCTGATGCCTGTTTTTATAAGTAAAGTTTTATTGAAATATAGAATGCACTTTGGCTGCTTTTGTACTATAGTGGAAGGGTTGAGTAGTGTAGACAGAAACTATATGTCCTTCAAAGCTTGAAATATCTACTATGTGGCCCTTTAAAGAAAAAGTTTAGTAATCCCTGCACTAAAGCATCAGTGCTAGTTTTGTCTTGAAGTCATTTGTCAATCTAATTCTTGGGCTTTGCTCTGAAGAACTTATAAGATGAGAAAGAAGAATAAAAGTCCAAGACCCATACAAGGTGGAAATCTATTGAGACTGCCTCCTCACAATGAGCTGAGATTCTAAAAGCCTAAACCTTCAGGGTAAGAATGAACTAGAATAGATCTACATTTCCTACTCTCTCCCCAAGAATCTATAGGGAAGGCTGCCTGGCACTAAATGAAGTAGGAAAAATAAAAGGAAAAGGAAAAAAAGACCCATCTTTGAGAACTTATGGCCCAAGGCGGCCCTGGTGCAGCACAGGTGCACACTGCCTCTGACTGTGGAAACCTCAAGCCATGAAACAGGTTTAGGGATCTTCAGAGTATTAATGCCCAGAGGGGCTTAACATAAGCAAACACAAATCTGTTCCTAGCAAGATATGTTCACCTTAGACCTCAAAGTATCTCTGCAAATAACTTCTCAAAGGCCATTAACTACAATAAAAAACAACAACAAGCACATGAGAAAATAAAAAGCACAATGAATGAAAACTAGAGGAAAAAACAAACATCAGTAAAATAACTGCAAAATTTTAATATACTGGAATTATAAAATATAAGTAGAGATAAAAGAAACAGAAATAAAAGGCAGCTTAAACATATGTGCTGGGAATAGTCAAGTATAACAAGTGATCCTACAGGTATGAACCACACAGAGTGTACACACTTGAAAGATTAATAACCAAAATATAAAACGCAATGGATTAGTTTAATAGCATACATTAGACCAGGGCTGGGGAACCTTTTTTCTGTCAAGGGCCATTTGGATATTTATGACATCATTCTCGGGCCATACAAAGTTATCAACTTAAAAATTTGCCTGCGCTTCTTTCCAGCAGGAACCGCCATCTTCCAGTAATTCGCCAAAATGACTAACACAGGGAAAGAGGACAGGCCCCCACTATATGTCCTCTAGGCCTTTTAGAAAACATGGAGCTGTTCCTTTGGCCACATACATTCAGATCTACAGGAAGGTGATATTGTGGACATCCAGGGAATGGGCGCTGTTCACAAAGGAAGGCCCCACAAATGTTACCAAGACAATGTCACCCAGCATGCAGTGCGCATTATTGTGAACAAGCAAGTTAAAGGCAAGATTCTTGCCAAGAGAATGAATGTACATATTGAGGAAAATGATCAGAAAAAGAAGGAAGCCAAAGAGAAAGGTACCTGGGTTCAACTGAAGCACCAGCCTGTTCCACCCAGAGAAGCACACTTGGTGAGAACCAATGGAAAAGAGCCGGAAGAAGGAGATTTAGAAAGCTTAGAAACCTGACCTGATTGAAAAGAAGTAAGAAATGGTGGAACTTGAAAATGACTTCAGGTTTTCTCACTGCACAGAATATAGTCAAACATTGCTGTAGTTAAATATTTTACCCTTTGTTCTCCCTGCGTGATCTACAATAATAACCTGCTTTGTGTTGATATTTACTGCTGTGTTGCTGACAATTACCTGAAAGAGAAGTTGGGGTGCTTCACTGGGCTGGAAAAAGTTTAGCTAAATCAGAAAGCAGGTCTAATTAAGCAAGTTTATTCTATGTATATATAAAAGGCTGAGTTGACTCACACATGCACGATACATATAAAGCTCTCACTGGGACCACGTGTGTTTCGATCTGTCATTGTTGATCGTGAATTTGGTTGACACTTCTATTATAGAGAAAGGGCGAATAGCGATATTAAAATATTTCTTCTAATTAATTTCCTTTCAATGTGCACAAATTCGTGCACTGGGCCACTAGTATAATAATAATGTCTGTGTGGTTAAGAAAAAAAAGAGATATAAAACACATGCCATGATAAGTCAGAAGGGTGAGTTAATGAAGTTTAACTGGTCAAAATTCCAATTTATTGTTTATTTGAATAATCAGGGACAAGTAGAAATATCAATTTATCTTAAACTTTGATTAGGTTAGATATTATGCTTTATAATTTCTAGAGTAACACCTATAAGAATAGAAATCAAGCAAGAAAGAATAAACAAATATGGAACTGGCAGGACAAACAAAAACACAAAATCCCCCACCTGGTCAACCTCCCGCAGTCCCTCCCCCCGGCTGGCCAGCCCCGATTGGCCCAATCGGGACTGGGCCAGATGGCCCCAATCGGCCCCGATCGCTGGTCAGGCTGAAGGACCCCACCCATGCACAAATTCATGCACCGGGCCTCTAGTATAAAATAAACTTAATTAGATCTGCTTTCTGATTTAGCTAAACTTTTTCCAGCCCAGTGAAGCACCCCAACTTCTCTTTCAGGTAATTGTCAGCAACACAGCAGTAAATATCAACACGAAGCAGGTTATTATTAGAGATAACGCAGGGAGAACAAAGGGTAAAATATTTAACTGCAGCAGTGTTTGACTATATTCTGTGCAGTGAGAAAACCTGAAGTCATTTTCAAGGTCCACTATTTCTTACTGCTTTTCAGTCGGGTCAGGGTTCTAAACTTTCTAAATCTCCATTTTCCAGCTAATGAAAAGAAAATAGGATTCCACCGAGTCTTCTATCTACCTACTCCAGGACTTCTGTGAGGATCAAATGAGATGAGGCATGTGAAAACGCTTCACAGACATTTGGTTAAAGGGTAAAATGTTTCTACCTGGCTATAAAGCAAGTCATGTTCCTGGGCTGAATAAACTGCAAGGAGGCTAATCGCTAGGGAGAGGAAGCTGGGCGTTGCTACATGACATCATTACCCGGCGCCCATAGCGACGTTTCCGGGCTGGGCTGGGCTGTGGGCCGCATTTTGCACCATGGGGTGTTGGCAGCATTGTCTGTGATTTGGTGGGCTTTCTCTCCGGGGTGGTGGTGGGGCCTGTGTCCCACTTGGGGAAAGCCGAGTGTTGCTTTGTTGGCACAAGTTCCACAGTGCCATTTCTTTTCGTTGAGCGCCTGCCCCTGGTGGTCAGTGTGCGTCATAGCGACTGGTTGAACGGCTGGAGGGACACTTAGCATATTAGCCTTTTATATATATACTAGAGGCTCAGTGCATGATTAAATCATGCACGTGTAGGGTACCCTAGGCCTAACCTGCCATCCAGGCCATATCCACTGCCCCACAAAGCCTAGCACGCTCTGCGGACACTGCTAGCAGCCTGCTCCCCGCTTTTGATGGCAGGGGGTCCACTGGTGCTGGAGCGGACACACAGCTCCCCGCTTTCGATCACGGGGGAGCTGGCTGTCTGTCCGCTGGTGCACCAGGCCTTTCAAAAGCCTCCAGTGGACAGACAGCCAGCTCCCCGGCTTTCGCTCCCCGCTTTTGATGGTCCGCAGCAGGACGTGGGCTCGCTGCCCCAGAGGCCCCTTCTGTGCTGCAGCACAGCCATGGCGCAGACGCTGAGCTCGCGCCGCCGCTGGCAACATGAGCTCAGTGTCCCGCCGGCCCAATTGGCCACCCCGGCCACCCTGAGTCCCACCCCCTGCGCCTCCCGCTGGCCCAATCGTGGGCGTAGAGGAGTGATGGTAATTTACATATTACCCTTTTGTTATGTAGGATAGATGATTTAAAAAAACACCCACAACTATTGTAATATAGAGAAACTCCCTTATTCTAACCAAAAGAAAAAAGGTAAGCAAGTATAATATATGGCTTAAAACATAACTTTCCCTTTGGAGTCAACACAAGACAAGGATGCCCACCATCACCACTGACTATCCAACAAAATACTGCAGGTTCTACCAAGTACAGTCAGGTATTTAAAATGAAAGAAAAATAAAGACTACCGTCTTCAGACAAGATGGAGTAAATGGGACTGGATTTACTCTCCCACCTTAAATAGCCAGAAACTTGGAAAAAATATATGGACAAAGGTTTTCAGACAATGGACAATCAGCAGTATAAAACTGTGATCACAAAGGTGGGAAGTAAATGAGGAGAGCGCAACGATTTCCTCTGATTATTGTCTGGAGACAAGTTTCCAGGGCATAGCACAGAAGAGAGAACAGAGCCTGGCCAACTCTATGACTGGAGAGATATAGACAGCAGTTCGGGGAGGCTAACGTAACTAGAATTTGTAGGCAAGAACACTAGGAAAAGGAGCTACACCAAGAGAAAGCAATGCAGGTCTGGAGAGGGCCTGCCTGGCTTTAGCAAAGCCCTAATCTGTATGTGCATGTGCATATGAGAAAAGCACTCAAGACTCTGGCTTTCTCCTGTATCTAATCAAAATTAACTGAATTGTACACTGAAAAAAATCAGTACATTTTATTTTTTCTATGTAAATTTTACAGCAACTAAACATTTTTTTAAAAAAAGGACTGGAAATATAAATGTCATTGTACTATCACATAAATAGAAAATCTAAATATTAGAAGTGAATTATTATAATTAATCAGAGAATTTACAAAAGTTTCTATATGTAAAACTGATATTTCTATACAATATTTCTATAGAAAATGAAGTACTTTTAAAAGGTACAGTGTATGAGATCATCAAAAATGCCCAAGATCTCTATATAGAACATTATTTTAAAAACTAATATGATTTAAAGTAGTATGTCATAGGCCTTTGCCTCTGCCACTGATCTGTTTCTTCCAAAAAGCACACAAATCATTTTTTGAAATTTAAAGCAGAACACACAAATGCGCTGAAAAGGCTAATATAAGTTACATAGCGTCAATTATGCAAAATATTTTCTCTCTAAAGCAAACTTTAGGAAATTACCGCTAATAATGAAAATATATACATTTCAAAAAAGAAACAAAAGAACAAAAGTTATTACTTTACCCCAATCTATTTCTCCCTTTCTTAGTTTAAATTTCATACAGAACCTATAATCAATCTTTATAATAACACAGGAGAAATAATGACATAATATAAAATAGAAATTTCATTATCAAACCTTTCCTGTAATGCATAATAAGGTACCTGGCTAATTTGGTTAGAATTTCACACAAAAATTCATGCACCATGGATTTGGCCATTTATATTTGCCACTAGTAGCCCTGCGCACGAATCCATGCACCAGTAGCTTGCTGTGGCCCTCCAGTAGCTCACCACCCACTGCCCCACCCTCCTGTAGCTCCACCCCGCGCCCCCTCCTCCCCTCATAGCTTGCTGCCCTGCCCCCTCCTCTAGCTCTCCGCTGCCCACTTGTAGGAGCTCACTGCCACCCTCCTGTAGCTCTCAGCCCGCTGCCCTGCCCTCCTGTAGCTCCCTCTGTCCCCCGCCCCCCCTTCCCCTCATAGCTTGCTGCCCTGCCCCCTCCTGTAGCTCTCCACTGCCCATTTGTAGCTCGCTGCCCCACCCTCCTGCTGATCCGTGACCCGGTCTTACGTAATCGGTCATTACACGTTCGGTTGTTACGCTTCACGGTGTAACAACCATTTGCATATTACATCTTTATTATATAGGATTATATGACTTATTGCTTTTATTCCCCCTCACTGAAATAAGTCTTGCCTGAAAATACGTACAAGTCACTTAAAGTACACTATGTTGGCGTACCAGAAAATAATTAAAACTATTTTTGCTGAAATAGACATTTTAATAATGTAATTCAAATCATTCTAAAGAAATTAGATAATCAAATATAGAAATGTCAATTGTTAGTGAGAATAAAATATTGCTTAATGTTTTAAAAAATTAAAAGTCTGGGAGGCTAAGATATGGATTTCCATAGTAGAAAGTCAAATCATAGTTCATGGGGCAAGAATGCAAATGTCCTGAATTAAGAAAAATTTGTTTTATTACAAGAAGAAAACATGTACCTCTCTTCTTTGTTTATTTGGTCACCAAATCCCACTGTATTCACAATGGTCAATTTCAATCGAACATTACTTTCTTGAAGTTCATATGTCTGAGCTTTAAGTCTAACATGTGGGCAAAAATGTGAGGATTCATGGTCTTCAAAATTAGTATTAAACAATGTATCAATCAATGTTGATTTTCCAATTCCAGTCTCCCCTGAAAGAAACAAAGGCATATCTTCACTGGTGCACAGGATGGATGAGAAAAAAATAGAACTATAAACTCTTAAAGTGGTTTTAAGGATCCCAAATATTTCAAGTATTTCAATGGCCGAGTTGTCCAAGAAAGAAATATATGCTAAGGGTGGTCCACTAAGTCATTAGCAGAACATAAAAATGAGTACGTAAGATAAGTTACTCAGAATGCTGAAGTACTGAAATGTTTAAAGAACAAAAAAGTTAAAGTAGTACAGCTAAAAAAAATAAAAATAAAACTCACAGAATTTAAATAACTGAAAAATATCTGTGATCATGATCTCAAACTGATAACATGAGCACCACACAGCTTACAAGAATTAAGTGAGCCCTAACTGGTTTGGCTCAGTGGATAGAGCGTCGGCCTGCAGACTGAAGGGTCCCAGGTTTAATTCTGGTCAAGGGCATGTACCTTGGCTGCGGGCACATCCCCAGTAGGAGGTGTGCAGGAGGCAGCTGATCGATGTTTCTCTCTCATCGATGTTTCTAACTCTCTCTCTCCCTTCCTCTCTGTAAAAAACCAATAAAATGTAAAAATAAATAAATAAATAAATAAATAAAATTAAAGAATTAAGCGAGCACAAGGAATATGAGAACAATTTAGAGGAAGAGTCTGGCACTTACCAACACAGAGAATATTAAAACAGAAGCCTTGCTGAATAGATCTGTTGACCAACTGATCAGGCAAACTCTCAAAACCAACATGGCCAGACATAGTTAAAGAACGAATATTTTCTCTTTTCTGCAGAAGAAAAACAGCAATGATAAAAATAAAATTTTTACTAAAATAGGATGTAAGCAAATTTGAAAGAATAAAAAAATCAAAGACACTAAAGATTTTATGACCATTATATTTCCCCAAGATACAACTGATTTAAGTAAATTTGTGAGAAATGTGTCCAGACCCTCATAACACAGTTCTCTTCATATAATGAATCCAGCATTATTTGTAACATTGAAATATTTGATTTCCAAAATAGGAAAGTACCCAAGTAAACTATGGCTATTCACTCATAAAACAGTATGTTTAAAGTCATTAAAGATGTTGTTATACATTTTAAATAACATTTTAATTATTTTTGCCTTTGATCAGGTTTTTATTCAAAATTAGCTATCCAAAGTGATTTAACTTTTATGAAACAAATTTAAATTTATGTGCAGGCCTCTTTTCTTCTGTGGTAGGTTTCTTTTCTTTTCTCAGCTGCCGGTTTCCTGGTAGCTGCAGCCTTATTTCCCACCAAAGGTTTCTTCTGCTTCGTAACGGCAAGGCCTTCTTTCCTTCCTTTCCTACACCACAGGCTTCATGCCTGGAACCCCCTTCTCATCTGATTTGCCTGGAGAAGACTGGTGTTCCGGTGCATGGTCTTTGCACATGAGTTTAGCTTCAACATGATTCTCAGATTTGTCGGGATTCTTCTTTAGGACTTTGCGATGAATTTTCTTACGTAGTGCTCAGAGGGTTCTTTGGATCTCTGGGCTTTTCAAGATTCTGCTCAGGTCTGTATTGAGCATCATGTGCATGGAAGGTTGTAGTTACTCTTGAGGGAGACAGCTTTACACAGTGCCGTACAGATCATCTAACGTGCGGAAGGCACTTTCAGTCTAAATGCAGACATAGCCCACATGCTCACCAGGAGCAAGTTTCAAAATATTCTATTTGCTTAAATTAAGCAGAGCAATTCTAGGAATGTTTCTGAAGGCTTTGATGATACTATTGTCTGCATTATAGATGATGCAGGGTCCCCTGCCCTGGATATGACTATGATTTCTCATTTTGCCCTTGCCAGCTCTCATTAGCTGAGAGGTATAGACCTTTTAAACATCCTCCCAGGCCTTAAGTTCCTTAAAAAATAAATCAGCCTCCTTGGTCTTCTTGTAGCCTTCAACTTTACCTTCAACCACCAAAGGAAATTCAGGAACTTCCTCAATATGATGACGTTCAGACATGACCAGTATTTTTTTTACAATCCTTTTATTTCTGTGGAGTCTGTTTGTTACTTCATCTCTTTCATTTCTGATTTTGCTTACAGTCAGTCCTCAGGTTATGTTGGACTCGATGTACGTCATTTTGTGGTTACGTCACCATCACCCATTTATTTATAAAAAAAAAGTTCCATCTTTTCGATGTATGTACACATAAAGTTTTCTATTTATTTACCACAAGTAAAGGTCAGGAATTGTTATCTTTAAAATTTTTTTTTACTGTTTCACTTCATTACTGCTGTGTATGTGCTCCATGTGAGTGAAGTAGGTGCTTATGTAGGTGGATTCCGACTTACGGTAAAAATCGTGTTCACCGCACTTTAGGAACGGATCTCCGACGTAACCCAAATTCAACATGTGTAAGAATCAAGATGAAATGAAGAAGCAGCAAGAAGTAATTAAGAATGACATAGCTGCAATAAAGAACACAATAGAAAGCATCAGATTAGAAGAAGCTGAGGACTGAGTCAGTGAGCTAGAAGACAAGGTAGGAAAAAACACCCAAGCAGAGCAGCAACTGAAAAAAAAAACACACTTAAAAACAGGAGGAGAGCTTCAGGGAGCTTTAGAATAACACAAAATGAAACAACATCTGCATAATAGGGGTGCCAGAAGGAGAGGAAACTGAGCAACGAAGAAAAAACCTGCTTGAAGAAATAATGACAGGAAATTTTCCTGATATAGGGAAGAAAAAACTCACACAAGTTCAAGAAGCACACAGAGTCCCAAACAAGATGAACCCAAAAGGACCAACACTAAGACACATCATAATTAAATTGGCAAACACCAACGACAAAGTAAGAATATTCAATGCTGCCAGAGAGACAAAAAGTTACCTATAAGTGATCTCCCATTAGACTCTCAACTGATTTCTCAACAGAAACACACAGGCCAGAAGGGAATGGAATAAAATATACAAAGTGATGCAAAGCAAGGGACTGAATCCAAGAATACTATACCTAGCCAGGTTCTTTCAAAATTGAAGGTGAAATAAGGGGCTTCATAGACAAAAAGGGGCTAAGGGAGTTTATTACCACCAAGCCACCAATGCAAGAAAGGCTAAAGGGACTGCTGTAAAAAGAAGAAATAGGAAGGGAAGAAGGAACACAGGCATAAAGAATAAAAAAGATGACAAACAAGTACCTGTCAATAATAACTTAAAACATAAATGTATTAAATGCTCCAATCAAAATACATAGGATAGCTGAATGGATAAGAAAACATGACCCATATATCTGTTGTCTACAAGAGACCCACATCAGAACAAAGGACTCACACAGACTGATAGAGAGGATATGGAAAAAAATTTTTTTCAGGTGAATGGAAATGAAAGAAAAGCTGGGGTAGCAATACATATATCTGACAAAATAGACTTCAAAGTGAAGGCCATAACAAGAGATAACGAAGGCCACTTCAAATACTAAGGGGAGCAATTCTACAAGAGGATATCACTATGGCAAACATAACTGCACCCAATACAGGAGCACCCAAATACATAAAAAAACTTTTGGAAGATATCAAGGGAGAGATCAATAGCAATACAGTCATAGTAGGGGATTTTAATACCCCACTGACACCACTGGATAAATCCTCTAAATAAAAAATCAGCAAAGAAACAAAAATCCTAAATGACACACTAGAACAAATGGAATTGACATCTTCAGAACATTTCACCCCAAAGCTACAGAATATACATTCTTCTCAAGTACACATGGGGACATCTGCAAAGACGAACCACATATTGGGACACAGGCAAAGTCTCTTCAAATTCAAGAATATAGAAATCATATCAAGCATCTTCTCAGATCACAATGGCATAAAATTAGAAAACAACAACAAAAACAATGAAAAAAAATCAAACACTTGGAGGCTAAATAGCATGCTATTAAACAATGATTGGGTCACCAAAGAGATCTAAGAAGAAATAAAAAGCATCCTGGTAACAAACAACAATGAAAACACAACAATCCCAAATCTATGGGACACAGTGAATGCAGTCCTGAGAGGGAAATTCATAGCACTACAGGCCTACCTCAAAAAAAACAAAACAAAAAAATGATAATAAATTATCTAACCCTACAACTTAAAGAATTAGAAAGAGAACAACAAGAAAATCCTAGAGGAGAAGGAAGAAAATAATAAAGATCAGAGTGGAAATAAATGACATAGAGACAAAAAAAAAAAAAGATCAATAAAACCAAGAGCTGTTTCTTTGAAAGGATAAATAAGACTGATGAACCTCTAGCCAGGCTCACCAAGAAACAAAGAGAGAGGACCCAAATACAGTAGGTCCTTGGGTTACGTCGGAGATCCGTTCCTAAAGTACGGTGTGATGCGATTTTTACCGTAAGTCGGAACCCACCTACATAAGCACCTACTTCACTCACATGGAGCACATACACAGCAGTAATGAAGTGAAACAGTAAAAAAAAATTTTAAAGATAACAATTCCTGACATTTACTTGTGGTAAATAAATAATAGAAAACATAAAGCACATGTGTACATACATCAAAATGACGGAACTTTTTTTTTTTATAAATAAATGGGTGATGGTGATGTAACCACAAAATGACGTACATCAAGTCCAACATAACCTGAGGACTGACTATAAACAAAATCAGAAATGAAAGAGATGAAGTAACAACAGACTCCACAGAAATAAAAGGATTGTAAAAAAAATACTATGAACAACTCTACTCGAACAAACTGGACAACCTAGATGAAATGGACATATTCTTAGAAAAATACAAGCTTCCAAAACTCAAACAGGAAGAATAAAAAAAACCTGAATAGTCCGATAACTACCGATCAAATTGAAGCAGTAATCAAAAATCTTCCAGGGGAGTTTTACCAAACATTCAAAGAAGAACTAAAACCTATCCTCCTCAGACTATTCAAAAAAAAAATCAAGAAAAAAGCACACTTCCAAGCTCTTTCTATGAAGCCAGCATTACCCTAATTCTAAAACCAGATAAAGACACCACAAAAAAAAAAAACACACACACACACACAAAAAAAACTACAGGCCTGATGATGAACATAGATACTAAAATCCTCAACAAAATTCTAGCAAATCAGATCCAGCATTACATTAGAAAGATCCATGCAAGGATGGTACAATATCTGCAAATCAATAAATGTGATACATCACATAAACAAACTGAGAGACAAAAATCACATAATCATATCAATCAATGAAGAAAAAGCATTTGACAAAATCCTTTCTTGATAAAAACTCTCAGCAAAGTGGGAACAGAGGGATCATACCTCAACATAATAAAAGCCATATATGACAAACCTACAGCCAACATCATACCCAATGAGCAAAAACTAAAATCATTTCCCCTAAGAACAGGAACAATACAGGGATGCCTACTTTCACCACTCCAGTTCGACATAGTACTGTAAGTGCTAGCCATAGCGATCAGACAAGAAGAAATAAAAGGCATCCAAATTGGAAAAGAGGAAGTAAAACTGTCATTATTCACAGATGACATGACACTGTACATAGAAAACCCTAAAACTCCGTCAAAAAACTACTAGATTTAATAAATGAATTTGGCAATGTAGCAGGATACAAAATTAACACCCAGATCTATGGCTTTTTTATACACCAATAATGAACTCACAGAAAGAGAGACTAAAACAACAATCCCATTTACCATTGCACCAAAAAAATTAAGATACCTAGGTATAAACTTAACTAAGGAGGTAAAAGACCTGTACTCTGAAAACTACAGGACATTGAAAAAAGAGACAGAGGAAGACAAACAAATTGAAGAGCAAACCGTGTTCATGGATTGGTAGAATCACCATCATTAAAATGTCCATACTACACAAAGCAATCTACAGATTCAATGCAATCCCCATTAAAATACCAACAGCGTATTTTACAGACCAGATTAAACTGTCCAAAAATTCATCTGAAATAAAGATCCCCAAATAGCCACAGCAATCCTGAGAGAGAAGAACAAAGTTGGAGGGATCACAATACCAGTTATCAAGCTATATTACAAAGCCATGGTTCTCAAAACTGCCAGGTAGTGGCACAAGAACATACATATAGACCAATGGAACAGAACATAGAACCCAGAAATTGACCCAAGCCATTATGCTCAATTAATATTTGACAAAGGATGCAAGAGCATACAATACAGATAAGACAGTCTCTTCAATAAATGGTGCTGGGAAAATTGGTCAGATACATGGGGAAAAAAATGAAACTAAATCACCAACTTACACCATACACAAAAATAAACTTAAAACGGGTAAAGGACTTACCAGGTGTACCAGTTAATAATGTGGACTTTGTAATAAAAGAAAACACAATAATTTCAAAAGAAACATCAAAAGTGCTTTATTCAAAGTAATGTCCATGGCTAGCTACACATTTCCCCATCTTTCAGGTAATTTGTGGATACCGTCCCAATAGAACTTTACTTGTTTTGAGGCAAACCATTCAGAGACCCAATTTTCACTTCTTTGTATGTTTTGAAGTGCTGCTCAGATAATGCATGTGCTGAGGAGAAACCAAGATGACGGCATAGGTAAACACCTAAATTGCTGCCTCACACAACCACTTCAAAACTACAACTAGAAGACAAAACGGACATCATCCAGAACCACAGGAAAGCAGGCTGAGTGGAAATTCTACAACTAGAAGGAAAGAGAAAAGCACACTGAGACTCCGAGGAGCTGCAGAAGGCAGAGGTACTGAGACGCGCGGAGAGGGCGGGCAACTGAGTATGCAGCTGGCTTTCTCAAGCGGGAAGGAGACAAAAGCTGCCGACTGAGCTGAACTCCAGTTCCAGGCGAGACTCTGGAGACCCAGACTCATTTGGGGAGAAACTGGACTGTCTGGCAGCGGGCAAAACCTGAGGGCGGCTTTCTCTCAGAGGTGCTTGCAGCAATTTCTGCGGGACACTAAGAACCAGGGGCCTCTTAGGGCAGGTCTGACAGGGAAACCAATGCTGTCTGCTCTGTCCTGAGACTCCGCCCCATCCAAGCTGAGCACAGAGGCTTTTGCAAGTCTTATCTCATAAGGGTGTCTCCAGCACAGAAGTTCTCACAGCGTAGACACAGCTGATCCTCACAGCCAATTGGCCTGGAGGACAATTCCTCCCAGTGATACCAACAACAATCAAGGCTTAACTACAACAAGACTGTGCACACAGCCCACAAAGGGGTGCACCAAGAGTGTCCACCTCAGGTAACTGGGGAGGCTGAGCCACTGGGCCCTATAGGACACGTAGCACACAAAGCCACTCTATCAATACAGGGAAGCAGCCAAAATGCGGAGACAAAGAAAAAGATCACAAATGAAAGAAATGGAGGAAAGCAAACGACTGGATATAGAGTTCAAAACCACGGTTATAAGGTTTTTTAAGAATTTTCTAGAAAAGGCCGATAAATTTAGCGAGACCCTTGAGGATATAAAAAAGGACCAACTAGAAATTAAGCATACACTGAATGAAATAAAAAATATTATACAGAGATCCAACAGCAGACTAGAGGATCACAAGAATCAAGTCAAAAGATCTGAAATACAAAGAAGCAAAAAACACCCAACCAGAAAAGCAAAAAGAAAAAAGAATCCCAAAATATGAAGATAGTGTAAGGAGCCTCTGGGACAACTTCAAGCATACAAACATCCAAATTAAGGGGGTGCCAGAAGAAGAGAGAGAGCAAGATACTGAAAACCTATTTGAAGAAATAATGACAGAAAACTTCCCCCATCTGGTGAAAGAAATAGACTTACAACTCCAGGAAGCGCACAGAACCCCAAACAAAAGGAATCCAAAGAGGACCCCACCAAGACACATCATAATTAAAATGCCAAGAGCAAAAGACAAAGAGAGAATATTAAAAGCAGCAAGAGAAAAACAGTTAGTTACCTACAAGGAAGCACCCATACGACTGTCAGCTGATTTCTCAAAAGAAACTATGCAGGCCAGATGGGAGTGGCAAGAAGTGATGAATAGCAAGAACCTACAACCAAGATTACTCTACCCAGCAAAGCTATCATTCAGAATTGAAGGTCAGATAAAGAATTTCACAGATAAGAAAAAGCTAAAGGAGTTCATCACCACCAAACCAGTATTATATGAAATGCTGAAACGTATTCTTTAAGAAGAGGAAGAAGAAAAAGGTAAAGATAAAAATTATGAACAACAAATACATATCTAACAAAAAGTGAATCTAAAAATCAAGTGAATAAAAAATCTGATGAACAGAATAAACTGGTGAATATAATAGAATCAGGGGCATAGAAAGGGAGTGGACTGACAATTCTTGGGGGGAAAGGAGTGTGGGGGGGTGCAGGAAGAGACTGGACAAAAATCGTACACCTATGGATGAGGACAGTGTGTGGGGGGGGGGTAAGGGAAGAGGGTGGGGTGGGAACTGGGTGGAGGAGAGCTATGGGGGAAAAAAGAGGAACAATTGTAATAATCTGAACAATAAAGATTTTATTAAATTAAAAAAAAAGAAAAAAGGAAGTGCATGTGCCATCGACCAGAACAAGTGGTAATCTGAAGGAGCAAGGTCTAGTGAATACGGCAGGGGGGGTAATATTTCCCAGGCAAGATCTTTTAACGTGTCTTTAACTGGTTTTGAAGTGTGTAATGGTGTGTTATCATGAAGCAAAATTACTTTGCCGTGTCTTCTAGCCCATTCTGGTTGTTTCACGATCAAAGCGTGGTTCAAATCGATTATTTGTTGTCAGTAGCGATCAGTATTAACGGTTTCACCTGGTTTTAGAAGCTCATAATATACCACACCTTCCTGATCCCACCAAATGCAGAGCATTGTCTTCTTTCTGAAGCAATTTGGCCTTGCAGTCGATGCTGATGGTTGTGTTTAGGATTCTCAAAATAAATCCACTTTTCATTACCAGTCACAATTCGATGCAAAAAAGACTTTCTTTTGTGCCACTGAAGCAACATTTTACTGATGCCTTTTCAATTTTCCACTTGTCTTTCATTCAGTTGATGTGGCACCCATTTTCCTTCCTTTAAATCTTTCCCATTGCTTGTAAATGATCAGAAATTGTTTGCTGAGCAACATTTAATCTTTTTGCAAGTTGTTTTTGAGTTTGACACGCATCTTCATCCAATAATGCTTGTAATTGTTGGTCTTCAAACTTTTTCGGTTGACCTGGACATTCTTTGTTTTTCACATGGAAATCATCACTTTTAAAGGCTTTAAACCAACATTCACAATTATCTCAAAATGGAATACGTTCACCAGAAGCTTCCTGAAGTATATGATAACTTTCAGCAGCACTTTTCTTCAAAATAAACTAATGCATTAAAACTTCCTGGAAATGCTCTTTTTAGGGCACGAAATTCGACACTGTTAAGCGTAAAAATATCTATGATGTTAACCCCTTCAGGAAATTTGACATGAAGTTTTGAAGCTTGCTGTCAATACAACAAAATAGCATACATATCAAATTGCATAGATATCAATATATGTGTAACTCCATCTATTGAAAAAAATCCGCATTACTAACTGGTACACCTGGTAAATGTAAGACAGGAAACCATAAAAATCTTAGAAGACTCCTTAGGCAGCAAAATATCAGACATACGGATACAGCTCCTAGGGCAATGGAAACTAAGAAGAAAATAAACAAATCGGACTCCATCAAAATAAAAAGCTTCTGCACAGCAAAAGAAACCATCAACAAAACAACAAGAAAGCCCACTGTATGGGAGAACATATTTGACAACACTATCTCAGACAAGGATTTAATCTCCAAAATTTACAGAGAACTCATACAACTTAACAAAAGAAAGATAAACAATCCAATCAAAAAATGGGCAAAGGACCTAAATAGACACTTTCGAAAGAGGACATACAGAAGGCCAAGAGACATATGAAAACCTGCTCAAAGTCACTAATTATCCGAGAGATGCAAATCAAAACAACAATGAGGTACCATCTCACACCTCTCAGAATGGCTATCATCAACAACTCAAAAAACGACAAGTGCTGGCGAGGATGTGGAGAAAAAGGAACCTTGTGCACTGCTGGTGGAAATGCCGACTGGTGCAGCCACTGTGGAAAAAAAGTGTGGAGATTGCTCAAAAAATTAAAAATGGAACTCCCAATCGACCCAGTAATCCCACTTCTAGGACTATATATCCCAAGAAACCAGAAACACCTATCACAAAGGACATATGCACCCCTATGTTCATAGCAGCACAATTCACCATAGCTAAGATTTGGAAACAGCCTAAATGCCCATCAGCAGATGAGTGGATTAGAAAACTGTGGTAGATCTACACAATGGAATACTACACTGCTATAAAAAAGAAACTTTTACCATTTGCAACAGCATGGATGGACCTGGAAAGCTTTATGCTAAGCAAAATAAGCCAGTCAGAGAAAGATAAATATCACATGATCTCTCATATGTGGGATATAATGAACAACATAAACTAATGAACAAAAGCAGATCCAGAACTAAGAAACACTGAACAGGCAGTCCAACCTCAGAGAGAAGGTGGGGGGGGGGGGGCGGTTAAAGATCAACCAAAGGACTTGTATGTATGCAAATTAGCATAATCAATGGACAGGGACACTGGGGTGGTGGGGGCTTGTCCTAGGGGAAGGGAGTGGATGGCGGGGTGTCAATTGGGGAAAAAGAAGACATATGTAATACTTTAGACAATAAAAAAAATGTAACTAATACAACTGAGAAAGTAATTTTAAAATTTTATTTAACTAATCCTATATAATAAAGAGCTAATATTCAAATGGTCATCACACCCTCACACCATAAAGGCTCAACACTGGGGAGAGAGGAAAGGGGACCAGCCAGGTACAAAGGAGCTCGTGAGAGAGGAATGGAGACCATCCAGGCTGCGGCCCGGGAGAGGGACAAGTTGCCCGCCCCGCAGTCCCAGGTGCCAGCGGCTGCATCTGCGCCTGCGGCCCAGGAGAGGGACAAGCCGCCCGCCCCATGGTCCCGGGCGCCTGCGACTGTGGCCCGGGCGAACCCGCCCGCCCACAGGGCCCTGCAGCTGTGGCCATCCCAGGAGAAGCTGGCCCAGGTCCTGTGTGCCTGTGACCAGCCGGAGGAGGGAATCCTGGGTCCTAGGTGCGGGGCAAGGCAGAGGTGGTTAGGGGCGATCAGGTCAGCAGGGGAGCAGTTAGGGGCGATCAGGCAGGCAGGCAGGCGGGCCGTTAGGAGCCAGCAGTCCCAGATTGCAAGAGGCAGTTGGACATCCCCCGAGGGGTCCGGATTGGAGAGGGTGCATGCCCGGCTTAGGGACCCCCACCCCCGTGCATGAATTTCATGCATTGGGCCTCTAGTTTAAATATAAATAGCTACATGTGGCTAGTGGCTACCATACTGGACAGTATAGGACAAAACATTTCAATTAAAAGAAGGAAACTATCAAATTTGACAAAAGAACAAGATCCAGCTATATGCTGTCAATATGGTAACTGAGAAGCTAATTCTAAAATTTATATGGAAATGTAGGATTTAGAATAGTAAAAACAGTTCTGTAAAAGACAGGATTGAAGGACTTATACTACCTACTCAAAGCTATAATCATTAAGTGTGATATAAAAAGGGCCGAGAAGTTCTGAAGAAAGGGGTTTGAGGCATTCCAGTTCTCCATTGTTGTATGGGTACAAAGGAGCCACAGAGCAAGTATCTAAGAATGATGAGGAACTGATAGCAACTGGCCTGCCAAAAAATGAATTGTGCCAACAAACTGAGTTTGGAAGGGGAGCCTCCAGATAAGAACCCAGCCAGCCAACATCCTCAGTGTGAGACCCTGGACAGAGAACCCAGCTGTTCTATGCCTGGCTTTCTGACCTACAGAAGTGAGCTAATAAACAGGTGTTGTTTTAACCAAGTAATTGTGTGGCAATTCGTTATGGAGTAACAGAAAACCAGTACACTGTATTTTCTTTTGTCCCCTTTAATCCCTTTTAGTCATGTAAGCACATTATCTTTATAATTTAAAAAAGGGAGAGTGAAGAAACACTGTGCTTTCCAGTCATGAAAGTATTCAAGAAGATTAAAATACTTGTTATCTAACAAGCATATGCAAAAGTTGAACTAAGTGGCTGTAGAATTCCTTCTGGCTCTAAAGCTATATAATTTTTTTAAGCTAAGAGGGTTTTTATTACATTAATAATTAGGATTATGCTAATATGTGTATCTCAAAATAATCCCGAATATTTAAGACATGCTGTTACAATAGTCATATGACTAACAGAGAGGGGTAGGAACCAACACATTGGAATAACACACCTGTATCAGACATCAAAATCAATGGCAAATATGGCTCCAATTATTCCAAGTACCAGACAAAAAGCTCAACAGCTTTGTAAAGCTATATAATTTTATGTCATGAAAACAAAAGAAGCTTTTCAAAAAACATGGCATTGGCCACCATAAATTATTTGAAGAGGGGCCAGAGAAAATCAGGAGTAAGCAATGAGCACTCAATGGGTTAGTCACTGAAGATTACTATGGCAGTAGTTTCAGCAAAGCAGTGTGTCAGAAGGCACATTAAGAGTAATTCAAAGGCTTTGAGGAGATAAAATAAAGGTGAAATATACTATTATTACCAATGAGGAAAAAATTAAAAGGATGGCAGTTTGGTGGTCTGATTATGACTTATCGAACCCATGAGGACTTTAGCATGTGTGGGGAAAGAAGGAAAAAATAAGAAAAGACTTAACTGGAACACAGAACTAAAGGCAATTATTTAATCTTATCGAATTACCCAGGCTTGTATTTGTAATTTTCTTTTTTTTAAAAAACTGACAACCTCTCTCTTTCACCAAGTTAAATTTATCCATCCTTTTAAATATAAATTTTAATAGGAATTACTGAAACACATCCCTGCTATATGGCCCATTTAGGACTTTGGGACCCTGGAAACATTAAGGTCTGCCCTCACACTCAGGAAGGCATCTGACTGCTGTCTTGTGACTTCCACACTCTCAAGAACTAGAGGAGTTCTCCACATCCACCAAGTTCTGCAAGTATGCCCAGCAAAAGCAGATCTAGTCTTCAGTTAGAATTTTAACTTGCTTAATGTCAAGTAGGATAGAGACACTGGACACATAGCAATTATTCACTCCATCATTGATTTTTAACTTGAATAAACATAAAAGTTATTCACATTCAAGGTAAGTACAAACAAAAGTCTCTTAGGTCTCTGAATAATTATCTGGAAATCACAGAGATATCTGGAGTACTTTATGGATCTATTTAAAAGATATACTCACTCTCTGTTCATCATCAGATACTTGGGAGGACATACAAGATTTTGTTGCCATGTGAGACTGAAAGAGCTGAAAAAAATTAATAGAAAATACACATATTACTCCAAAAACCTACATCTAAATAATGTATTTACATTAAAAAGAAAATCTAATAGTCATTATTACCAAATTTTGACTTGTAATCTATACAACTGGACTCATGTTTAAAACCTTCTTGCTATATATCTGCATAAGTAATATATAATAGTCAAAATATAATATACATTAATGCACTTACCCCCACACAAATTATTTTAAAAATGCGCAAATGCCCATTTACATAAAGGAAAACAAAGAACATCACTTTTATTTGAAATACTTTATTGGATTAAAAAAAGGAAAATAAGCTATTTCACTTAAAAACTACTCTAGGAGCCAAGAGGCACTCAAAATTTGTTCTATTCCACTGTAGCATGCCAAGGAAAATAGGTATGTCAATGCTCCAATTTCAGTATAGTTGGAAAAGCAAGTATTTTTAAATGTCCCTTGGTTATCCAATTAAAATTGAAATAATTATCATTCATCCAACTACTATTATATGCCCATCACTATGCCAGCTTATTAAATACACTTTCTTACTTAAACCTTACAACAGATCTGAGTTTTAACATTCCCTGCATGAGAAAGCTACAATTCAGAAAGTAATCATACAGGCCAGGAAGCCAGGTCTGATCTGACTGCAAAGCTGTTCCTTCTACTATCCCAAGTGGTAAACCAAATACATGTTCACTGTGCTTGTAACAGTCAGGAATAGGAATGGGTAAGACAGGTGTGAGAGAAGTTCTGTGAATTTCAAAGCAATGCTGCCTCAGAGGCATTACTATTCTACTTCTGAGTGCAGCGCACAATACTGAGGAAATGCGTGCATTTTTAAAAAGTATTATCAATATGGACATAGTAAGAAAATAAGTAAACAGTGCCAATAAGCTCCCTTCCTACCTTTAATTCCCTAATCCCTCAGCAATTCTGCTACCCAGAGGCCACCAGCTTATGTCTCCTTCCAGAGACAGACCATGCATGTAGAAACATACATGAATATGCAGGTCTCCTTTGTTTACAGGAGTAGCTGTTGTTCTATACTGTTTTTTGGTTTGTTTGTTGTTGTTTTTTTTTTTGGCTTAATCTGTCCTAGGGGCCATTTCACTAGTACCCAGATCTACCTCATCCTATCTAATAAAGAGGGAATATGCTAATTGACCCTCATGCGGTCGCAAAGATGGTGGTGCCCACAGCCAATAAGGAGGGAATATGCTAATTGACTGCCCCTCCCTCAAAGATGGCAGCATCCACAGCCAATAAGGAGGGAATATGCTAATTGATTGCCACGCCCTCAAAGATGGCAGTGCCCACAGCCACAAGATGGTGGTGCCCAGGCCACTCAGCCCTACTGGGGTGGCAGGGGCCTCCGGAGTCCCTCACTCCCCTCAGGCCCCCAGCCGCCCAGGGCCAGCCGAGGCACAGGCAAGCCTCGGATGGTGGCTGGCCAGCTGCCCAGGGCCGCCCAAGGCTCAGGTAACCAGGGCCGGCCGAGGCTTGCTCTGCCGGCAGTGGCAGCAGCAGAGGTGTGATGGGGGCGCCGCCTTCCCCTGATCACTGGGTCGCCTCCCACCCCTGAGGGCTCCCAGAATGTGAGAGGGGGCAGGCTGGGCTGAGGGATACCCCCTCCAGTGCATGAATTTTCATGCACCGGGCCTCTAGTTGTTTCTATAGTGTAGCATTCTGTTCTGTGTACTAGAGTATATGTAAATGTTCTACCTTTATTTAAGCAGTCCCCTGGTCTTTAATTACAACGAACTATACCAGAGTGATAAAAGGGGGAACCATACCAACTGCAGCAAGGGAGTGGTGTTTCTACACCTCACCAACCCCGATCCCATCCCTCCACCCCCACCCCCCGGTGTGAATGCAGTCCCACACAGACACACAGGTATATTTCATGACTGGATATTACAGAATGCTAACAACCACCTTTCTCTGGTACATATGGGTAATCTAAGCTATTGAAGGCTTGTTAAATAATCACTACATATACAGTGTTTCCAAATCCTAAGTAGCTCACTGAACACACTGTTCCAACATGAAATGACTCTTATCAGTTGGAAGATGCCACTATATGAAAGTACACCTACTGGCTATGTTTCACAATTTAAAAAGTAAGAGCCCATCAGATTGGCCTAAGGTTTTGTTTTTAACTATACAAACACGTCACCTTACTCCCTCCAGCCAGCCCCCTGCCATTCTAATATGCCCCTTCACTCTAGTCACTGTGTGGACATAAGCAGATCCAGTCCCTCTTCTACACCAGGACAGAAAGGTGAGAATAACTAGAAGAGTGTGGTAGTTAATGGAGATTTGGAGAAAGAGGAGGTCACTAAAGGCCAGAGCAGTTTCTAGGAAGACAATGATATTGAACTGAGTCAGAAAGTACAGCATCAGATGAGGTGGCATTTAAAGTAGAAAAAAAAGCTGAGCACCAGGAGGAAGCAGAATTTCGTACCTGGAAAAAGTAAGTAGTGATTATGGAGTTTGGTAAGAGAAGGAAGGGTTCATCTGTCTCCTGGTGCAAAGTTATGAATGAGGTTGAAAAACAGATTAGGGACACTAAAGATCAGTATCTGACTAAAACAGTCTGAAGCATCCAGTCCATCTAAAGCAGGGTGGGGAACCTTTTTTCTGCCTAGGGCCATTTGGATATTTAGAACATCATTCTCGGGCCATACAAAATTAACTTAAAAATTAGCCTGCTATATCTGGTCAAACATTTAATTAACTGACTCCTCATGCGTAGGCAGGGCCAGACCAAATTATTTCATGGGCCTTATACAGTCCACGGTCCGGACATTCCCCACCCCGATCTGAAGAGGTTGACTTGTGGTAAAGGCAAAACAGTGCCACAGAAAATGTCTTTTTAGGAGCCCTGTTCAGAGCCTTGCATGAGATAAACTGAATGAGAGAGAAGAACACTCCACGATCAATGTTACTTCCTAATGTAAGGTGCCATTTGCCCACATCAGTGATGGAAGTGAGATGCCACACATCTAATTTACTGAAGTCTGTGTTATTTCTACATACCAACTATAGAACTTTAATTAAACTTTAAAAAGTTACAGTAAGAATAGAGTCAGTTTTTAATATAATGGGTAACATATGACTTGGTTTTTGTGAAATGCGGTTCAGTAAGCAGTTTGGTGGGTAAGTACCAGTAAAATTTGCTTAGAAAACAATGATTGGTTTTGTGCTCATCTGTCATTAAACTTTGACTAATAAAACCTGTGTTACATTTCTGTCATTTATGTAAGTTAATATCAAATATCTGCTTTTGTTTATTCATTTCTGGTGTTTCTGAATACCTGCCAAAAAGCCTATTTAACATCTCTGTGGATAAATGTTTTGATCAGGAAATAATAATGAGTCACATAAAAAGTATTATAAATAGCTGCTTTTAATATTTTCCACTGGTACTACTTTACTAGTCAAATTTCCAAAACAACTTTTAGAATGTAAACAGTTCTTAATAAATGTCCTGTCCCATTTTTAAAGGTAAAATAATAAGCGGACCAGAGTTGACCCAGTCCCTTTAGTGGTAAGCCCTGAGTTAAAAGTAACCACCACCAAGAAGTGGAATTCTGTCTGCTCTATCACTGACCTACTTACTATATGCAAATCACTATGCTGAGCAATGGGGTCTTGGGAGGAGGAGGACATGGCCCTTGATCTTAAGAACTTATCTCAGAGAACACAAACTGATAGCAGGCAACCATAATCCCATTCTAAAACACAAAGAAGACTAATAAAATCACTATTCCTACACTTGATTACACAGTCACACAAGTTTGCTTTTCCTGCATTTTTTAATTTTAAATACATATATACATCATACATACAGAAACATACATATATTTAAATCTCTATACTTACTACCTAGAAGAAAAAATATTAAACAGTACCTTTAATTCCTAGCAAAGTCTAACATATTTATTTACTTATTTATTCATTTTTTAAAAGTTGTAGTATGTAATGAGTCGTAGAAAAAAGTGCCAGAACATTCCGGGGTAGCTGGAGAAATCAGGTTCTTCCCCTTCTTCAAAATTTCAGTGTGGGGAGTACAGGCCAATTATAGGAAAACATGGTGATTCTTTCACAACAGGACCCTAGATATCTTTCCTTACCCTGCTTGGAAACATTCCTTAGAGACTGTGTATAGCCTCTGGGTGTAGCAATGAGCCTGAGGGGAACAAAATTCAGACTTGACTTTAAAAATAGCTTCATTTTAACTTCATTTTCCTGTAAGTTCTATCTTTATAAAGTTAAAGAAATAGAACCAAACTTTTCAAATTGTCCCCTGGTGTTTCTTGGAGTCTTTTAAGACCAAAAATAAAAAAAAATTAAAATCTGGGCTCATTTAATGGGTTTTGAGGGCAGGGTTCTTTGGCTTAAAACAATAATTTAAAAGATTACACAGACTCATTCTTTAAAATCATTTTATTACATCTTCAGGTTAAGGAAACTTTAAAAAAAGTTAATAGTGCTAATCTAAACATTTCCTAAAAATAAATAGTAATATTACCTTATTCAAATTCTGCATAGGATCATTCTAGAATTAGAAGCTAATTACAACCCAGGGAAAAAAAAGAATTCAAATGAAATCAGTAAGACTTGGTAATATAAGACAAAGCAACACAATATATGGCAAAGCCTGCTGGATCTCCCCCAGGATAGTCTCAGTCTAGGGCAGCTTAGGGTAGTCCAAGTCCCACCAATATATCCATTTTACCTCAATTTTTCCATCCTCTTCAATAAATACAAAACCTAAATGATAACTAAACAGTCTTAACATTCAGCCACAAAATATAAAGACAAGGAAATTCTTGATAAACTTTACTAGTTTATGTACTAGTAAAAGAGGAGTTTCAAGCTTGACAAAAGCTTACAGTATTAACATGGCTGCTTAAAATACAAATGCAAGTTTACTTTGAAATTACTTTCCCCCCTTAATTAGAAAAGTAATGTTTCATGTTTATTATAGGGGAAAAAATACCATTTCTAATTATGTCATTTTAAATTAACACTGTAATAAATGTCCCTCATGCAGCAGCCAAAGAGGCTGTCCTCCACTCAGATCTGCCTCCCTTCCAGCAAGAACTTGCCCTTTGGCTATGGAGAATGCTGACAGCTTCCAGCTGTGGAGCCTTCAGGGTCTGCACAGTCCTCAATCCAAGACCAGCTCTTCCCAGGAAGCCCCTAGCCAAAGACTGAGCACAGTGAGGGTGTCAGGACCTGGCCCCTTCTGCCCTAAGCAGGCCAACCTAACAAGCAGTCAAAGCTCTCCACTGGGCTGGCCCAAACTTTGCCAGATACGCAAGACCTCTGAGGCTCTTTGGGCCCAATTCTGCTTCCTAACCTCTTTCCTTTCACAGCTATCAAAATCTGCACCAAGGCCTGAACACTTTTCCTCTCTAGTCTAGCTTCCTCCCCTTTCTCTTCCACAGGCATCACTTCTTCTCCCCAATTTCCACCCTTAATCAATCTCTAACACTCCTAACTCCAACATCTGCTTCCTGCTGGATCCAAAGGGACAGTCCTGTAGAAACAACTGTTAATTTCCTCACAATAAATTCCTAGAATGTAGTACTAGTCAAAGGTATAAACATATTGCCAAACTGCCCCTCAAAAAGGCTGTACCTGCTTACTTTTCCAAAATTAGAGGTGAGGGTGCCATTTTGAACAGGGTAGTTAGGGAAAGCCTACCTGAAAAGACCTGAGGGGTTAAAGGAGACTGGTGAAGAGGATGTCTGGAGGAAGAGCATTCCAGGCAGAGGGAACTAACAATGGCAGAGATCCTGAAGCAAGTGTGTACTGCAGTGTTTGAGGAATAGCCGTAAGACCAAGCAGCTGGAGCAGAGAGAGGGAGGCAGAGTGGCCAGAGATAAATGCAATGCCAGATCATGCAGAGTTCTTGTGGCTTGTTGGAAGGCCTTGGCTTTGAAGGGTTTTGTATAAGAAGGACATGACTTCTCTTTGTACTAAAGGGTTTGCTAAAGCTACTATGTTGAAAGTAGACTGAAGAATGGCAAGGCAGAAACAAGACTAGTTAAGAGACTGCTGCATTAATCTAATCCAGGAACGACATCATGGCAGAATGTTAGTGGTGGAAGAGGTAAGATGAGGACAAATTCATCTACCTTGAAGGCAGAACCAACAGAACTTGCTGAGGGCTCAATGTGGGATGTGAGGAGATGTAGAGAATGGTTCCAAAGTTTTTGGTTTGAACAATAAGGAGGAGGGAGCTTCCATTTACTAAAACTGGGAAGACTGTAGGAGGAAGAGGATAGGGGAAGATCAGGAGCTCTCTTTAGAACATGTTCAATTGGAGATGCCTATTAGATACGGAAGTGAAGGTACTGAGTATGTAGTTGGATAAACAAGTTGAGAGTCAGAGATATCTGACTGAGGAAAACAATTCTGAAGTCATCAATATATAGCTAGTACTTAAAGCTGTGGAATGAGATGAAATCACCCAGGGATTGAAGGTATTCAAAAAAGAGAAGGGATCACAGAATTGAGCCCTGGGCGGGGGTTCTCCAACATTAAAAGTTGGAGAACTGAGGAGCAACCAGTCCAAATGGCTAAGAAGGAGGGTGAAAGAAATCCAGAAAAGTGTGGAGTCCTGGAAGACAGGTTAAAAAAAAAAAAAAAAAAAAAAAAGTCCGTAAGGGAGGAACAAAGAATGTGCCACTACCATTCCTTTACTTACCATGTGTGGCTGCTTTCAGAAAACAATGACATTGCATAATTGTGACAGAGACCTTGTGGCTCACAGCATTGAAAATAGTTACTATTTAACCCTTTAAATGTCTGCTCACCCTTTATCAAGAAGAATGAGAGGGTGAATGAATGAGGAAAATGCAGTACAATTTTTAGGCAGCCTCTTGAATTTACGCAGTGATCATGATATTAGAGTAAAACCACCAGCATGATTTCCCCCCATCATAATCAGCAGTGAGGGTACAAGAGCAGAGTCCGGGGACAGTTTAAGTGTGGGGGGGGTTTTGCCAGGGAAGAATGAAGGAGCAAGAGATGAAACTGAGATGTGCAAGAAAATACTTATACATGTTACAAGATGGACTTAAAGCTGGCAAAAAAGGAAAAGAAGGCATGAAAGATATGAGGGAAAGGGGAAAGGTTCAACAGATTAGATCAAAGAATTATGGGACTTGGAGTTACCTGAGGGAGTAAACAAACAGGAAAAGTAGGAAGTATGGTCAGAGTGAAATGCCTGAAAGTAAGATTAGGAGGGGTTGCAGTTACTGGGAATGACAAGGTCAAGTTATAAACTACAACAAGGAGTTGCTACAGTAGGATAGAGAACACAAGGTATTTTAGGAGAGGAGGTCAAAAACTGAAAGGCAGATTATTGAAAGGATAATCTATGTGAATACTGAAATCACCTAGAATTATGACAGGTCTAATGTTATAGAATTACAGAGAGCTAATAGCAACACTGTCAAGCATAGAGGGAGGTGAGGTTTCAGAGATGACTAAACAAAGAAAGGTAGATGAGTATATAGTGTTATAGCTCAGTGAGAGTCAAAATTGGGAGTATTTAGGGAGAGAAAAATGATCTGGAAGTGGCAATGAGAAGTAATGTTGTCAACAACCATGCCTCCAGGAAAGAGTGATGTGATACAGAGAGAGTGTGTGTGTGTGTGTAGGGGAGAGGGGGCGGGGAGGGCAAGAATTTTCAACAAGGTGCAAATGCAATTTAAGGGAGAAAGGACAGTTGTTTTTTTTAAATGGTGCTGGAACAATTGGACTCTCATATGCAAAAAAAGTGATCCTCAATTCATATTTCATACCTTATACCATATGAATCACAGACCTAATAGAAGAAAAGGTATAAACAAAATCTTTGTGGCCTTACATTAAGTAAAGATTTCTTACTATAACATCAAAAGCATGATCCATAAAGAAAAAAAGCTAAATTGTACCTAATAAACTAAAATCTTCTGCTCTTCAAAGCATACTAAGAGAATTAAAAAAATAAGACACATACTTGGATAAAACATTGGTAAATAATTTATTTCATAAAGGACTTATCCTACCTAATAAAAGGGTAATATGCTAATTGACCATACCTTTGCTATGCCCACAGCCAATCAGGGAGCTATGCAAATTAACCCAGTAAAGATGGCGGCCCCACGCGCTGCCCTGCCCCCCACTGCTGAGCGGCTGACAGAACCGGGCCAGCGGGAGGTGCCCAGATTGCCGCCGCTGCCCGGAGCCAAGCCCCTACCCTGAAAGAAGGCGGAAGGCGGTGGCCAGAGCCAAGGCCTCAGTCCCCAGTGCCGGCGGAAAACTGGTGCAGGCAGCCAGGTGAATGAAGGTCTATTGCACGAATCTTCGTGCAATGGGCTTCTAGTATGATATATGTGTGTATATATATATATATATATATGTGTGTGTATATATATATATATATATATACATATATATATATTTAAAAACTTGTATAACTCCATAATAATTTAGACAATAACTTAATTTTTAAAAATGGGAAATGATGTAAACAAGGATATAGGATGGCAAATAGGCACATGACAAGATGCTCAATAGCATTAGTCATTACATAGATGAAATTAAATCATGAGATATCACTATATATCAGAATTACTTTTTAAAAATTGACAATACTGGCAAGGATGCAAACAACAGGAACTCTCAGTTGTTACTGGTGGGAATGCAAATTGGAACAAACATTTGCAAGAGTTTGGCAGTTTCTTAAGTTAGTTGAACACACACTCGGTAATCCTACTCCTAGATATCATCCCAAGTGAAATGCAAACTTATATTCACATAGAAACCTACATGTGAATATATACAGTTAACTTTATTCATAACTCTTAAAAACTGCTAACAGCCCAAATGTTTTTCAATGGAGAAAGGATGAACAAAATAAATTGTGGCACAACCATACAATGAAATACTAGTCAACAATAAGAAGGAACATGCAACACATGGATGAATCTCAATATAAAAATTCATACATATGAAATTCTGGTAAAGACAAAACAACAGGAACACAAAACTGATCAGTGACTGTCAGAGATGAAGAGAGGGACTACAAAGAAGCACAAAGGAGTTTGGGGAAAGCGGAGTGATGGAACTATTCTACATGTTTGCGGTTATGGTTACACAATTGTATATATTCACCAAACCTCATAAAGTTTTATACTAAAAAAGAATAAATTTCAATGTATATAAATTATACCTCATTAAAAAAAGTTAATTCATAAAGATATAACAAAATTTCCTAACTAAAAGTAATCAATAGATGGTAAAGTAGTAGCTAACAAAAATTTGGACTAAGGATAACAACATGATTAAGACAATATATGTATTATTTTATAAGCAGTAATAAAAAAGAAAATATACAGCAAAATATGCAAATGCAAAATGAGATTAAAATATTTTCTCCAATTGTTCAAATTACAATGTAGTATTTTGGCTCTCACTATGTGGAAACTGTAAATTTTAATTCTTTTCTAAACAACAGAATCTCTGTTACTATATGACCAGCAGCATATAGATTCTGCCAAAACAGAGATCTCCTGGAACAGTGGTCGGCAAACTCATTAGTCAACAGAACCAAATATCAACAGTACAATGATTGAAATTTCTTTTGAGAGCCAAATTTTTTAAACTTAAACTTCGTCTAACGCCACTTCTTCAAAATACACTCACCCAGGCCGTGGTATTTTGTGGAAGAGCCACACTCAAGGGGCCAAAGAGCCGCATGTGGCTCAGGAGCCGCAGTTTGCCGACCACGGTCCTAGGATTAATAAAAGTATGGATTGCCCTGACTGGTTTGGCTCAGTGGATAGAGCATTGGCCTGCGGACTGAAAGGTCCCAGGTTCGATTCCAGTCAAGAGCATGTACCTTGCTTGCAGGCACATCCTCAGTGCAGAGTGTGCAGGAGGCAGCTGATTGATGTTTCTAACTCTCTATCCCTCTCCCTTCCTCTCTGTAAAAAATCAATAAAATATATATTTTTTAAAAAGTATGGCTTAAGAAGGCTGTTAGAATTAACTGTTTATGGATGGCAACAGATACAAATTGCTAGTGCACTAAGTAACTGCCAAAACCACGGATGAGGGCATGGGGCAAGGAGGTACAATGACAACATGAACAAAGTAAGAGAATGTTAATTCCCCTCTCTCCCCAAATGGAGACATTACTCAACTCATGGAGTTGGGAGGATATCCTATATAATAAAAGCCTAGGTGGCGTCATGCCCTCGTGCGATACCCTCACGTCATCAAAAGATGGTCACCACAAAATAGCTGGCAGGGGAGGGCAGCTGGGGGCAACCAGGCCTGCAAGGGAGGGCAGTTGGGGGTGACCAGGTCTGTAGGGGAGGGCAGTTGGGGGCGATCGGGCCAGCAGGGGAGGGCAGTTGGGGGGTGATCGAGCCAGCAGGGGAGCAGTTAGGTGTCAATCAGGCCGGCAGGGGAGCGGTTAGGGGGAGATCAGGCTGGCAGGCAGAAGCGGTTAGGGGCAATCAGGCAGACAGGCAGGCAGGCAGACAGGCAGGCGAGTGGTTAGGAGCCAGCAGTCCCGGATTGTAAGAAGGATGTCCGACTGCCGGTTTAGGCCCGATACCCTAAACCGGCAGTCGGACATCCCCAGAGGGGCCCCAAATTGGAGAGGGTGCAGGCTGGGCTAAGGGATACCCCCCTCCCCAGTGCACAAATTTCATGCACTGGGCCTCTAGTCCTATATAATAAAATCCTAATATGCTAAGTGTCCGGTTTTCCGTTTAACCAAGGGTAACCTACACTAATAAAAGAAATATGCAATTTGACCATACCTCCGCAACGCCCACCAGCCAATCAGAAGTGAGTATGCAAATTAGCCCAACAAAGATGGTGGGTTAATTTGCATATGCAGGCAGGGAGCAAAGACTGAAGGCTCTGACCCAAGCGAAGACTGAAGACTGAAGACTGAAGACTGAAGACTGAAAACTGAAGAGGCTTGGCTTCTCTGCTGCGGCCAGAGCGAAGGCCTGGGTCCCGGGTGCCGGAGGAAAACCAGTGCCAGCAGCCAGGGGAAGGAAGGCCTATTGCATGAATCTTCGTGCAATGGGCCTCCAGTATGCTAATGATATGCTAAGGCCGCTCAACTGCTTGCTATGACATGCACTGACCACCAGGGGGCAGAGAGTCGACCAGTTGCTATGACGTGCACTGACCACCAGGGGGGCAGATGCTCAAACCAGTAGGTTAGCTTGTTGCTGAGTTCCGGCCAATCGGAATCAAGCAAGGTGGGCCAGACACTCCCTGGAGCCCTCCCGCAATCCCTCCCCAGCTGGCCAACCTCCTGCATCCCTCCCTAGCCCCAATCGTGCACCAGTGGGATCCCTCAGCCTGGCCTGTGCCCTCTTGCAATCCGGGACCCCTTAGGAGATGTCAGAGAGCCAGATTTGGCCCGATCCCACAGGCCAGGCCGAAGGACCCCACTGGTGCATGAATTTGTGCACAAGGCCTCTAGTATGTAATAATGCAAGCACTGCAATCCTTGCCATAGTGAATGCACTTTAGCATTTGGTAGCATTCACTTACCCATTGGATATGTATTCAGAGCAGCAAAGAACAAATCCATATAAAAATGGATCTTGAATACTTGAATGTTTGCAAAGATCTTCAGAGATCACTAGACCACTTTTGATTTTTCTGTTAGAACAAACAACACAATCTTTGTGTTTTTTGTTAGGGTGAGGTGTGATTATATGGAGCTTTCCATCTAAACGTTGCTCTAAGTTATGAACCAAGAAGTAAAAAACGCCTAGAGTTCCCTTCAGTTTTAACCCTTTGCACTCGCTTGCTTTTTTCTCGATTCCTTTATTCTACTCGGGATTTAATTTTTTAAATACCCCAGATTTTACAAAGCGCAGCAGTAGAATAAAAAACTGGAGTTTCTTTTCATACAAACTTATTTATTTGGATTTTTTTATATTTCAAATTATTGATACATTCAAAGAGTAATTTTAATCTCTATAATTTTTCATGGTGTGATATTTTTTGAAACATTCACCCACATGAAGACCTGGTTTACATTCACATGTTTCGCAAATATAAATCGTCTCTCTTCTTCCTCCTTTGATTTTTCTGTTAGAACAAACAACACAATCTTTGTGTTTTTTGTTAGGGTGAGGTGTGATTATATGGAGCTTTCCATCTAAACATTGCTCTAAGTTAGTAGATAATAATCTACCCCTGGAAGTTAGTGTACTGGTCTAACCTTTTTCACGTGACTGATGTGTCTTAGAAACAAATAGCCTTTGAAGATGCCACTGGTGAAGCTTAGGTGGTGGCATCAGTTGAGACGGCATTTACATTTTATTTGTCCTTTCATGCTAATGAAAACAAGAAAAGATACTGGAAAAACAGACAAAAATCCCCCTTCCCCCCCACGGTGAAACTACGTGTCGAGTGTGGCTGGACATATGAGCTGCTACCGATGCTAACCGTGTCGAGTCACACTCGACATCTGAGTGCAAAAGGTTAAATATCCTTTAATAAGTACTGCCCACTACCAGACTCTCCCACCCCAACAGGGGGAGGGGCCGGCTAGCCAACCTCCTGCAGCCCCTCCCCCAGCCTGGCCCCACCCCAGATCAACCCCCCCCCACCCCCATCAGGGGCAGGGCCAGCCAGCCAACCACCCATGGACCCTCCCCCAGGCCGCTGGCCCCCAATCGGCACCCTCCACCCCAATCGGGGGCAGGGCAGGCCGGCCACCACCCATAGCCCCTCCCCATGGCTGGCCCCACCCCCAATCGGGGGCGGGGCCCGCCAGCCAATCGTCCACGGCCCCTCCCCTCAGCCTGCCAGGCCCTGATCACCCCCATTGGGGTGGGCTGGCCAGCCACCTCCCACCATCTCTTCCTCCCAACAGGCCCAGCCCTGATCTGCCCCAATTGGGGCCGGGCCGGCTGGACCCCATCCGTGCACGAATTTGTGCACTGGGCCTCTAGTATACATACATTAAAGAAAAATTTAAAGCTATTTTCTTCATGATTGCTAAATACAATTGAAAGGCATCTCATGTTATTTTAAGATTGAGTATATAGACAGCTTACAATTGCTTAAAAAAAAATCAAATAGGTATACAGTAGTCCCCCGCTTATCTATTCTCTCCATACTTTCAGTTTCCATGATCAACCACAGTTTGAAAATATTAAATGGAAAATTTCAGTAATAATAAGTTTTACATTGCATGCTGTTTTGAATAACATTATGAAATCTCACACCATCCCGCTCCATCTTCAAGAAAGCGACAGCCCTATGTCCAGTGTATCTATACTGTATAAGCTTCCCACCTGTTACTTAGTAGCATCTCAGTTATCAGATTAACAGTATTGCAGTACTTGTGTTCAGTAAACCTTATTTTACTTAATAATGGCTCCAAAACTCAAGAGTAGTGATGCTGGCAATTTGACTATGCCAAGGAGAAGCCATAAAATGCTTCCTTTTTTAGGTGGAAAGGGTGTAGAGGAAAAAACAGCATATACAGGGATCTTGGAACATGTGTACTAGGAAAATGGGAAGTACTGTAACAAAACATATGCAAAGCTTGTATATAATGCTGATGAAAGAAATTAAAGAATATGAAATAATGGGGAGAAATGTTATGCTCATTAGTTGGAAGACTCAACATAGTAGAGATATAAATTCTCCCTAAAATGATACAGATTTAGCGTCATTCCTATAAAAATGCCAGCAAAATTATTTAGACTAATCTAAAATTTATAATTCAAGACAAAAGAACTAGAATAGCCAAAAAAATTGAAAAATAGAATTAAGTGAGAAGAATCAGTCTACTTTATTTCAAGACTTATTGTTTAGTTACAGGAATCATGACCGTGATATTAGAAAACCCCGAAATAGATACACACAAATATAGAACCTTGCAGTGGGGAAGTAGGGGCTCAACTGATTTCTAACAAAAGTGCAAAAGCAATTCAATAGAAGACAGACAGCCTTTTTGACAAATGGTGCAGGAGCATGGCAAAAAATGATCTTCAATCTAAGACTCACACCTTATATAAAACTTAATTCAAAATGGGTCACGGGCTTAAATGCAAAACATAGACTGGAAAACTTTTAGAAGAAAAAATAAGAGAATACTTTTGTGATCTAGGGTTAAGCAAATAATTCTTAGACTTTATAAAAGTACAATCCATAAGAGGAAAAATGAAAAAAAAATGGTTTATAAAAATTAAAAATGTTTGCTCTGCAAAGGGTTCTATTAAGAAGAAAAAAACTACAGACTAAGAGAAAACGTTTGCAAATCGCATATCAAGGAAGGACTAGTATTTAGAATATCTTAAAAAAAAACAAACCTCTAAAACCAACTATTTAAAAAATCCAGTTAGAAAATGGACAAAAAGACTTTCACTGAAGAGAATATGCAGATGGCAAATAAATCCATGAAAAGATGTTTATCATTAGCCATCATGGAAACACAAGTTAAAACCACAATAAATCACTATATACCTATCAGAATGCCTAAATAAAAGATAGGAACTCCAAATGCTGGTGAGCATGTGGAGAACCTGATCTCTCCTACATTGCTGGTGGGAATGGAAAATGTGCAAAAACGCTGGGAAAGTTCAGCAGTTTCTTATAAATCTTTATACCCAGCTCTACAGGACCCAGCAGCTGTCCTCCTGGGAAGTTATCCCAGAAACCTGAAGTCTTACGTGTTGTTCATTATTTTACATTACATGTCACTGTACATCAATGTTTATAGCAGCTTTATTCATTAATAGCCCAACAATGGAAACAACCTAGATGTCCTCCAAACAAAGTGTACTACATCTATACCATAGAATACTACTCAGCAATTAAAAAGAACAAACTAATGACACATGCAACAACCTAGATGAATCTCCAGAGAATTTTGCTGAGTGAAAAAAGTCCAATCCCAAAAGCTTAAATACTGTGTGGTTCTTTAAATAACAGTCATGAAATGACAAAAATATAGAAAGGAATAACACATTAGTGGTTGTTGGAGATTAGGAAGGAGGTGGCGTGGAAATGAAGTGGGTATGAGTATAAAAGGGATCCTTCTGGTGGGAAAGTTCTCTACCTTAACAATAATGTCCTGGTTGTGGTCTTGTACAATGGTTGTGCAAATGTTATTATTGAATAAAGCTGAATAAAGGGTGCAGGGATCTCTATTGCATGTGAATCTACAATTATCTCAAAATGAAAAGTTTAATTAGAAAATACATCAAGATAGCCTTACTACTGAACTGCAAAATAAGTGCAGTGGACAAGAAATCCAACGCCAATTAAATGAAGCGCTTGCTTCAGCACAAGTTTAATTCTGAAGATTACTACGAACCGAAGTTTATAAAACACATTTTTCTCACCCGCACATGCACACAAACACAGCCACCGTGACAAGGCGGTTCAGAGAGAAAAACCGAGACTTCTCTAAGGACATCACGGAGTAGGAGGCGACCCGGCGGAGTGGGGGCTGTCCGGGCTGCCACAGAAGTTGTGCGGCTCGGACACATCGCCTCCCTCTCAGGCTGCAAAGGGTAACCTGTTCCTACCATGGAGCCTTCTGACTCGGGACTGCTTAGACCAGCCTCAAACTTTTTGGTCTCAGGACCCCAGAGAGCTTTTGTTTGCAGGATTACAACCATGGATATTTGTAGGGTTAGAAATTAAAATAAAAATGTACACAAGTTTTTTTTCCCAGCGTTTTTGCACATTTTCCATTCCCACCAGCAATGTAGGAGAGATCAGAGACACATTCCATCGGAGAGGGGCGGTGAGGTCCACGTCACGGAGCCTCTGAAAAACAGCCTACACGCCCGAGGGAACAAGTGGAAAAGGCAAACGACACTTGGTATTGTCAGGAAATAACTGACCACACGCTGAGAACCGCTGGCTTCAAATGATAAAAACATGCAACTGGTTTGAAAGGCATAAACCCCGGAGAGCTCAGTCACCCGGCTTTTAATGCGCGAGGGTGCCCAGGTCCCCCCCAAACGAGGGTGGGGATCGAATTTCAGCGGAGGACCCGGAGGAGGACCGCGCGCCGGGCCCCGGGGTCGAGTCGGGGAAGGGCCGCGGCTGCAGAAGGTCGCTGCCCGAAACCGTTACAAACACGCGGACCCACGATCGCTGTTTCCCACTAACTTTCGGCGAAGACGGGAAGCCGTGCACAAAGTTGAGCGCTCCCGCCCGGCGCGGAGCTGGGGGACCTCGCGCGCCGGATGCGGGCCCCCCGCCCCCCGCCGACGCCCGCCGACGCCCGTGGACCGAGGGGGTGAGAGGGTCCCGTTCGCCCTAGAAGGGGGACCGCGGAGCCCGCAGGACCGCGGAGGGCGGGACCCACCACCGCCCGACCGGACGTGCGGGAGGAAGTTACGTTGGGACCCCGGGAACGGCGAGGCGGAGACCCTGGGAGTCCGGCCGGGGGGTCGCCTGGACTCACCAGGTGCCGCGCCTCCTCAGAGCTCATGGTTCCGGCGGGAGCGGGGCGAAGCGAGCCGAGGGCGGGCGGGGCGGCGGTCTCGCCGCGACCGGAGCAGCGCGTCGGCGGAGGGAGCCGGGGGCCGGGAAGGGCTCGGGACGCGGGGCGCGGGCCGGAGGCGGCGCGACGGGGAGGGGCGGGGCCAAGCCGGCGGCCTCAGTGACGCGGGCGCGAGCGAGCCTCTCACAGGGGTGTCCCACGACGTGTCGCGCGACGAGTCAGTGCGGGGCAAGCGGCCGCGGGACCCTGGGCCGAAGGGAGAGGGGATGCGGCCGGGACGGCTCCGCGGGCGGCGGCCGGAGGCACTCCCGCGCGAGGGCCGGAAGTGGGCGGGCCCGGGGCCGTGTCCGCGGGCGGCCGGCGGGAGCCGAGATTGCGGCCGCGCGGGGACCGGAAGTGGGCGGGACGGGGCGGTGCCGGCGGAGGCGTGTTCGCGCGGGGCGCGGCCCTGTGAGCGAGTGGCGGCGTCTCCGGCCGCGGAGCGGCGGCTGGGAGTTCGCGGAGCCCGCACCGGGGAGCGCACCGCGATGGGGCCGGGCTGAGTCTCCCGCCGCCCGCCCGCCCGCAGCCAAGCGAGCAGCGCGATCCCGGATGGAGGGCCCGGCGGAGCTCGGCCCCGAGGCGGTGCTGCGCTTCCTCGCGGAGCGCGGGGGCCGGGCCCGGCACGCCGAGCTGGTGCAGCACTTCAGGGGCGCCCTGGGCGGCGCGCCCGAGCGGCGCGCCCACTTCAAGGAGCTGGTCAACGCCGTGGCCACGGTGCGCACCGACCCCGCCGACGGCGCCAAGTACGTGCACCTCAAAAGGAGGTTCTGCGAAGGCCCACAGTCACCCCAGGCCGCGCCCCCTCGGGACCTGCCCCGCATTTCGGTGACTGCAGAGCCCGAGCCCCACGGAGGCGGTGACCCGGAGGGGTCCGACCACCCGGCCAAGTGCCCCGAGGCGGCGTCCCCCGGGCCGCGCTGTGAACCCGGCGATGAAGAGGCCGCCGCCGCCGCGCTTGGGCCGCCCAGCCTGGCGGGCGACGGCCGGAGCGGGCCGCCCCTGGACGGCGGGGCCAGGAGAAAGAACTCGCGGCGCGGCGCGCAGCCTCCGGTCCGCGCACCAACCCCCGAGCCCAGCGAGGACCTGGAACCCCAGCCGCAGGTCTGCGAGGAGGCGGACGGAGGGAGCTCTCCCGGGGGAACCACCACCCCAAGGTCTGCTCGCCAGAACCTCCGGGACCTCGTGATGGGTACCTCCCCGCAGCTGAAGAGGAGCGTCTGTGCGGGGGGCGGCAGCACCGGGGGCTGCTCTGGGGGAGGACGCGGCAAAGGCGGGGGCGACTCGGACAGCGCTTCCCTTGCTTCGTCGTCGGCCGAGGAGGAGGTCAGCAGCGGGGCCTCGGTGACGCTGGACCCGTTAGAACACGCCTGGATGCTCTCGGCCTCGGACGGCAAGTGGGACAGCCTGGAAGCGCTGCTCACCTGTGAGCCTGGCCTGCTGACCAAGCGGGACTTCATCACCGGCTTCACTTGCCTGCACTGGGCTGCCAAGCACGGCCGACAGGAGCTCCTGGCCATGCTAGTCAACTTCGCCAACAAACACCAGCTGCCAGTGAACATCAACGCCAAGACGAGTGGAGGCTACACCGCCCTGCACTTGGCAGCCATGCACGGGCACGTGGAGGTGGTGAAGTTGCTGGTGGGGGCCTACGACGCAGACGTGGACGTCAGGGACTACAGTGGGAAGAAGGCCTCGCAGTACCTGAGTCACAGCACCGCCGAGGAGATCAAGAACCTGGTGGGAGCCCTGGACGAGGACGACGGTGAAAGTGCCGCAGGCAGCGGGGGTGGGCGCTGGAGGCTTTCAAAAGTGCTTCCTTCCCACCTCATCACCTACAAACTCTCGCACGTCCTGGAGGATGGAGGGGATCATCACCACCACCACCACCTGGCTGAGGGATGGGCAGGAGGCAAAGCAAAGGACCCAGGTCGCAAAGCCGCAGGCAGCTCTAGTGGGCGAATAAAACCCAGACTCAACAAAATCCACTTCAGAACCCAGATCATCCACACCACACCCTTTCTCAGAGACCCGGAGCAGCCCCCGGAGGAGGGGGAGCAGGAAGAAGAGGATCGATCTCTTAAAGGCCACTTACCCTCATTCAAATTGAGACCGAAGTCCAATGTATTTGGGTAAAAATAATTTTTTAGAAAATTCTAAGGGTTATTTGTCCGAACTGCAATACTAGAGTCAGGCAAGTAAATGGGACCAGAAAAGACTTAGGCTGAATTATGCATTCTTGCTTTGGGGGGTTGGAGTGGGGGAGGGCGGAAGGAGGGGAGTTTCCCCTAGTATTCTGAGTGAGGTGGCTTTCCAAGTGATTCATCAAACCTTGACCTAGGCTTCGTTTCTCCATGCCATTCCTCTGCCCTGGAGTCCCTGTTTGTAAAGACTACAGGTGTATCTAAATTGGAGGTACAGAATTGATGACTGAGGGTTTCTTTGATTTAGCCATTATTGGATGCCGTGCTAAGTGAGGAATATTGCTCGTTTATGATGGTTAAAAGTGGTTACTCTTCCAAAACCAAGATATGCAAATTATAATGAAACTGGTAACATTTGTTAAGTGTGAACAAACACTAATTGCATTTGCTTTTTAAGATTTTTACGAAGGTCAGGTAAGAGTTGAAATGCAAAAATTCTAATTAGAAAATGAATAAAAATGGGAATCCTATTGGTATCCTACTGTATTGTAAGTGTTCAACTGTTTTTAAAAAGCAATTTCAGCTTTAATCACTGAACTAAAGAAATAAGCAACATTCACTTTTAGTTAATCTGTAGTATGCTTTCCTCTTAACTATCATACTGCGCTCAGTATTAAGGTGCATTACTAATAACTACCCAAATTTTTATTTAAAGAAAATACCTTGAACAACCTATGGTACTTTTAAGTAAAATATTGCATATGGTTCCGATTCTCACTGACTTGTTTTGCTAATCTAAAAGTCTAAATTTGCTGAAGTTTTTATTCTGGGGTTATATAACCATTCTTTCTATTTGACATGACCCTAGTTCAGTGATGGCGAACCTATGACACGCGTGTCAGCACTGACACGCGTAGCCATTTCTGATGGCACGTGGCCACTGAGGCGGCCGCATGCCGAGGATGAAACATGTGCTGCTCCTGAGGATGAAACATTTGCGAAATAATGTTTTTTCCTCAAAGTGACACACTACCCGAGTTATGCTCAGTTTTTTGGCGAAGTTTGACACCAAGCTCCAAAGGTTGCCCATCACTGCCCTAGTTGATGGTGCTTAGACTTGAATTGCCTACAGAACTGTTTCTGGTTTAGATGATTAGCAAAAATTGGCATAAGTGTACGTGAGCCTATGCTTCTCTCAAGTAATTATTAAATCAACCTAAGGTACACTTTTTGTTTTACTAATAAAACATGCTCATAGTTTATGCTATGTAGCAATATTTTGCAAATTTTTAAATTACTAAATCCTTTCAATTGTTCATTGTTTCCTTGAACCTAAATAGACATACAGTGAAGTTAATGAGAAGCTGGATAGTAACTCTATCCAGTTAAGAATAGCACTTTATAAAAGGGAAAAGAGAAGAGATTGTACTATTTCTATATTTAAATACTGCTGGCTATTGAATTTCTTTGCATGTAAGTGAAAAATACCAGTCATTAAAATTAAAGACTTACACATGATTCTTAATTACATTCCATTCAAATATATTTGTGTGAATATTTTATAATTGTAAAATTTAACTCACAAGCAAATTAAATCTATTTGTAACAAGATTCAAAACAACTTTCCTGGGAGACTAATTGCACAAGTCCTTCTTTAGTCCTTCTGGTCTCATTATTGATGAAACAAGTACCTGCAACCTATAGAGATTAAGAGGTGAGTTGGCTTGCAGAGTGAATGAACCAATATATGAATTGTATACCACTGCAGTCTTTAGAGAGATCTTAGATCTTTAATTTCCCCAAGTCATAGAAATTTGTAACAAGTTTATCACACATCTCTAGAGTGAATTTGTTTAAAGATTAATGAAGAATATTCACATAAAATATATAAACTATTATCCATTTATGTGCCTTTATTTTTATTTTAGGATTATGGAAATGGGGGCTATATACATTTGAGAAGCACTTTTTCCATACATGTGGGTGAAAATCTAATTTTGTATAAATTAAAAGTAGATTCCTTAAAGGTGAAAACCACTATTTGCTCTGAATCTTACACGCATTACCTATATCTAGTGCAGAATAAGCTATAACTTCCCACTGAAGAATCTTATCTTTCATTGACATATAAAGCTAAAGTAAACTATAAAGAGTAGGCACTTCAGAACCACCAAAACATTCTATTAAACAGTCAGTATTAAGCTCTTAAATGTGTATGTTACTAATTAATTGCACAAAAATCTGTAATTTGCTAGATCTTTAGAGATTGAGCTAATAATTCATATAACTTTCTTTTCACACTAGAGATTTTAACTTTTCTGATAAAATTGACTTTAAATTTTTAAAAATCATTCCTGAGGGAAACTACTTGTACAATCCTGGTCACAGTGTGCTCATGTAGCATTTTCAGCTACTTAACTCTAATTCCTCTTATTTTTCAATTTCCAATTTAAGATTATAAAGAGCAAATGATTTGTGTAATTTGATATTTGTGAAGTTGTATTTACCATTAATGGAAATTATGTCAGTTACTTAGATGTTTGTTGATATAAAACTGTGTAGTTAGGAAACTCAAGAATGTCCATGTGTTCTTTTATAGGTACATTTGAAACTAATGAATGTATGTCATAGTTCTCTTCACATTTATGGTATATAAAATGCAACCAGCTTATATAACTTGAAAATCTGGTACTACTTTGTTCATACCTGAAATCGGGGTGTCCAGGATGCCTTGTCTTTTATTTTTTAAATAAGTGAAACTTTGGGAGCTTAGAATGTAAAATTTATAGTTTGTTTTGTCAAAATAAAAGGTTCATACTAGATTTTTTTTCTCTGAATTGTCTAAATATCTCTAGTCCTTTATCTTTTTTTATGGTTCATACAATGATTTTTGACGTTTCGGTTTATTTGGTCTCTTCCTATCTCTTAAAGTTATTGATCATGTATCCCTAATCCTATATAATAAAAGCCCAGCAATCAAAACGGTGGAATGACCAGAGACCAGAATGACTGCGGCCCCTCCCCCCGGCCGGCCCTGCCCCCCAGCCGGGACCCCCAGCCTGATCTGGGGCCCTCATCAGGGCAGGCCAGCCAGCCCCCACCCGTGCACTATATAATAAAGAGCCAGGGTCGTAACGACTGTTACCACCGAAGGCTCAACCAGACCGGAAGTCACTGCCATAGCCCAAACCCAGCACTGACTGCCTAGGGGGCTGTGGATCAGGCCCGGAGAGAGGCCTGCAGAGAGAGAGAGGCAGGTTTTAATCCATAGCCTCTGTGGCAGCCCTTGGTCAGAACTTGCCTCTCTTTTCCAGCCTGGCCAATAGCCATGCCTCCATTTCTCTCCAGGCCTCCACTGATTAGCTCCACCTTTCTGATCAGGCCCCATTGATAGGTCGAGATGCTGACTAGCATAGAAACTGACCAATCAGAACCAAATCTGGGTCAACTGTGAGGAGCCAATGGCTGCCTAGGAGGCGGAGCTTTTGACGTTGACTGCCATAGAAACTGGCCAATCGGAACCAAATTGGCCGGCAGAGGAGGGCAGTTGGGGGCAAGATCAGGCCAGCAGGGGAGGACAGGGGTGATCAGGCAGGCAGAGGCAGTTAGGGGTCATCAGGCCAGCAGGGGCGAGCAGTTAGGGGTGAGATCAGGCCGGCAAGGGAGGGCAGTTGGGGGCAACCAGGCTGGCAGGGGAGGGCAGTTAGGGGTGATCAGGCAGCCAGAGGCAATTGGGGGCTCAATCAGGCCAGCAGGGGAGAGCAGTTGGGGGCTCGATCAGGGCAGCAGGGGAGGGCAGTTAGGGGTGATCAGGCAGAGGCAGTTAGGGGCAATCAGGCAGGCAGGCAGAGAGGTTAGGGGCGATCAGGCAGGCAGGCAGAGGGGTTAGGGGCAATCAGGCAGGCAGGCAAGTGAGTAGTTAGGAGCCAGCAGTCCCAGATTGTGTGAGCGGTGTCCGACCACCTGCGGTCGGGCATTCCCCCAGGGGTGTAAAATTGATATTAAAAAGTTTTACCTTACAAGTTGACTGAAGTACATAATCCCTAGGAGAATCTTTTAACTCTACATTCTTCTTAATTTTCAATTTCCAAATTGAGATTATAAAAATCAATTTGTGGAGTTGTATTTATCATTAATTGAAGTTATGTCAGTTATTTAGATGTTTGTTTATATAAAACTGTGACTAGAAAACCCAAGTTTCCTGGCTTTAAATATATTATTATCAGTATACAAAAGACTACTTATTTTGTGAAGCTCCAACAAGCAAAATAAGAGATGATGTTTAGTTTTGCCTAGAGGACTTTCTAATAGTCATTTAAAGCTTGCCATGGACTGTCTCATGAGGTGGAACACTCAACCTTTGGAAAGAATTGGTCAGAGGTCATGTGAGCATTTGAAAAGTTAAAATCGATCATTTAAAGCATCCCTGTGACTGATTGTGTCTTGAGAAACTTTGCTCTAGTGACAAACTCATTAGTCAACAGAGCCAAATATAAATAGTACAACGATTGAAATTTCTTTTGAGAGCCAATTATTTTAAACTTAAATTACATAGGTAGGTAGATTGTTATTAACTTAATTAGGGTACTCCTAAGCTGGCCTTTGCTAAAATCTCAAGGGGCCAAAGAGCCGCATGTGGCTCGCGAGCCGCAGTTTGCCGACCACTGCTCTAGGCCATATCCATACTGACCAAAGGTTTAGCCAAAACTGGCCTGACTGAGAATGAAGTTAACCAGAGAAATAGGGTCACTTATGTTTTTGTGTTTTGTTTTTTTTAAACACAACTTTATGCTGTTCTGATCAGAGAACCTGGAAATACCCCTTTGAATACCCTTCTGGGTCTCTAAGAAACATTGAGTTTAATAGTCTACAAATATAATTGAATATTCTTGAAATTTGTCCAGAATTGTCTGATATTGACAAATGTGATCTTTAATCTTTGTTCAGTCTGTTTGGGCTGTTACAACAGAATAATAGACTAGGTGACATAAACAATAGAAACCGATTTTGCAGTTATGGAGGCTGAGAAGTCCAAGGTCAGGGAACTGGCAGATTCAGTCTCTGATGTGAGCCTGCTTCGGGGTTCATAGGCATTCGTCTATTTGAAACCAGACAATCAATGGGTCTGGGCTGCCTGTCACTACTTGAGCTAATTCATCAGAGACAGAGTTGAAGCATATGTGAGAGTTTATTCCAATACTGCTGGCAGTGTGGGAGAGCGGCAGGTCATCCACAAAAATCTGCTCTGCAGCCCCCCATAAGCCAGCTGCTTATATAGGATAGGACAAAGATCACATGGGGAAGTTGGCAATGCAGGCTGAGTGGGACTCCATTGTTTGGGCAACAAGGTTGTCAGTCTTTCCATGATAATAGGCAGTTCCTGAATAAGATTGTACTACATTCCAAGGTTGACTCCTAAGTCCGAGGTTGACTCCCAGGTCCTGGCAGTGTACAACTCCCAGCCATGTCAGAATGTCCTTTCTTTAACCAATACAAGGTAATCATGGTTAACAGAGCATGGGCATCATTAATATTTCCCATAACCATAGCTATTCCCATCACTGGTCTAGGAGAAGGAGATTGTTTTGTTGGTATGATACTGGGGTCTGTTTGGTCAATGTGGTTTCAATTAACCTTTGGATAAGACCTCTCATACATGGGATGATACAACATCCCATTACTGTCATAACTCCTAGCTATTCCCCAATATTCTATTTTTGCCCCTAACATATTTTCTGTGTCCTCACATGACAGAAGGGAGTTCTCTGGGGTCTCTCTCTCTCTTTTCTTTTTTAGTTGAAATCTTTATTGTTGAAAGTTTACATATGTTTTGGGTCTTTTTTTATTAAGGGCAGTACCTTCATGACCTAATCACCTCCAAAGGCCCTACCTCCTAATCCCATCACATTGGGGATTAGGTTTCAACATATGAATTTGGGGGTGACAAGCATTCAGTGTGGATGAAAAGGGGCCACATGCTAACCTGACAAGTTCAGGGAAGGCCTGTGTAGTGACCTTGAAAACTCAGGGACCTAAAGTAACCACAAAGGATGATCTGAAATTAAAACATTTTTTTTTAAAAAGCAGTTTATGGCAGTTTATGTCCTAGGCTAGAATCTTCCCTGACAAAAGTCAATCTTTACCTTAAGGAAGCCTGTCTATTGTCTTATCTATGATAACATACCTTGGGAATGTCAGGATAACTTCCCTTTTTTGGGACCCCCTCAGGGCATAACCAATGCACCAAAGCAGAGACTACAAATCTTCTTGTTGTTTTTATCATATTAATTGTTGACTATTAACTATTCTGTACTGACCTATGTTAAAGATGGATCATTTTACTTATTATCCAATCCCAGTTGTTTCCCCCACTTTGCTTTCTCCAGCCTCCCTAATCTATCACCAATGACTTTCAAGTAACCCACTTATGTCTTCTCTTTTGATTGTAATGTATAAAACAAGGTGCAAAACTGCCTTCTCTGGAGCATTATCTCAGAGATTTTGCTTCTGGCAATTGTCACAATTCTGTGACAGGCACCTCTCACAGACTCCAGAGAGGTGTTATCAGACAGCCAACCCCCTGAGTCAGAGGGAGAGGGATGTCCCCCACCTCCATTCTTCTCTTCTCATATAAATGAATTTAAATGAGAGACTTCAGACTATTGTGTTGTGATAAAGCCAATTTATTTTTAAAAAAAAGCATGCACATTTATTAAAGAAGTAAGGCAAGCAAATCTATACATCTGGTTTATGAAGTGCAGATGGGCTCAGTTAATCTGAAGAGCATGTGGGGTGCTGGTTTTCTGCCGTATATACCCTCTAATCTATAAGTTTTTTAAAATTCCTCTGCTAGATATCTTGGTACAGATGAACTCTGAAGGTCCCCCCTTTTCCTTGTTATGGCTTTTCCACAATTATGAGAAGCACCTGGCAACTCTATCTTGATCAATCAAAGACTGCTGGTTTCACTGTTTGAACAGTAGGGCATTCTTCTTCCCCCTCTAACCTCCATTCTTCTGTCTTTTAGTAATTTCAGGGTGATTTAGCCATGTATTTTCTAGTTGCATTAAGATTCCCCCTCCTCTCCTGCATTCTTTTGTGAGGAGAGGTTTTAACCTTTTGTTCTCAAGGTAAGGTCCTGCTACAAGCTACCTGCATAGCTTTTTGGCTTTGTTTAATTTTCTTGCCTCAGTTTCCCTATTCCAATTTGTTAGAAAGAAGGCGATCACCAGAGTTAAGGGTCCTGGTGGAACACAAAGGATACTCGGGAGTCAGACAGCAAGGCAATATCTTTAGTTCTGCAGGAGGGTGTGCAACCGACAAAGAGTCTGGTAAGCAAGCACATGGAGCAGGAAGTCCGCTCAGATTTTATTCCTGACACAGTCTGCCTCTCCCTGATTGGTTAAGGCTCAGGCTCACATTCTTGCATAATCAGCTAATTCAAAGGACAGGGAGGGGTTGGAATTTAGGAAACCAAAACTTAGAATAGTGGCCTCCTAAGTCATGCTTAGAAGGACGGCCGTCTCTCAAAATGGCTGCTTATAAACTAAGGAGCTTCCTTCTTTGACAGAAAAGATTACAGGTTGATTCTCATAATTCTCACAATTCCCCCCCTTTTCTTATTTAACTGATTTCACTCTTCAAATTAGGTCAGCATTAGTTGACTTACATGTTCTGCAGTGTCTAGGACAGTGATGGCGAACCTATGACACGCGTGTCAGCACTGACACGCGTAGCCATTTCTGATGACACGCAGCCGCTGAGGCGGCCGCATGCCAAGGATGAAACATTTGCTAAATAATGTTTTTTCCTCAAAGTGACACATTACCCGAGTTATGCTCAGTTTTTTGGCGAAGTTTGACACACCAAGCTCAAAAGGTTGCCCATCACTGGTCTAGGAGAAGGAGATTGTTTTGTTGGTATGATACTGGGGTCTGTTTGGTCAATGTGGTTTCAATTAACCTTTGGATAAGACCTCTCATACATGGGATGATACAACATCCCATTACTGTCATAACTCCTAACACAATTATCAAAGAGGTGACTATGGATACCATCATTACTTTTCACTTCCCAAAGCATTGCTCTAGTAAATTGGAGAAAGGATCCTCAATCCCAGGATTCTCAGCTAACTCATTAGCTAAAGTTGTTAAGCCCTTTAGGGCCTTAGTGATGGTTCCATCTGGAGCTGTGTTGTTAGGGATGAATGTACAACATTGGCCCCCTCATCATTATACAAACTCCCCCTTTTTCTGACAGAATCATATCCAAGGCCAACCTATTCTCCCAGGTCATCCTGCTGGTAGCATCTAGTTGTTCAGCTATACCTTTAACTGCATCTCAAGGAAAGCTGACAAACCTTGTTGATTATAGTAAATACTAGGGGCCCAGTGCATGAATTCATGCATCTTGAAAGAAACTGTGGGCTGTGAGGCTGCAATGGGAACAGGGACAGCTTGGCCCATCCTCCATGGCCCCTCCAGCCATGGCCCCAGTCCCCTGTCTGCCGGCAGTCCCTCCGCCACCACCGCTCCCACGCACTGACAGCGCCAGTCCCGCTCACACCCACTGTTGGTGCAGAGTGATTGGGGCCGGCGCCAGCAGTGGGTGTGAGTGGCAGCTCTGGCGCTGGCAGTGGGTGCAAGCGGAGCCATCACTGGCAGCGGGTATGAGAGGCAGCTGCTGGCCCTGATCGCCCCTCAGGAGCAGGGGGTGGTGGGGAAGCTCTGAGGGGCGATCAGGGCTGGCAGCGGCTGCATGCACCTGCTGACAGCGCCGAGCGATCGGGACCAGCACCAGGTGCTGGCAGCGGGTGCAAGAGGGACCAGCACCAGCAGCAGGTGTGAGTGTCAAGTGGGACTGCTGTGCGCGGGAGCAAAGAATTTTCATTAACCACCAAAGGCTTGCTCTGATGACAGCGAGCAGCACCCCACCTTGGTCTGGTGCCTCCGCTCATCTGCTCCACCATCCCGCCACAGCTGACGCCTGCCATGTTTTGCGCGCACCTACTGGTGGTCAGCGCACATCATAGCGACTGGTTGTTCGGTTGTTCCGCCATTTGGTTTTATATATATAGATAATCCAATCTACATTTTTGTTGATGGTGGGCCACCAGAATAGGACAGATTCAAACCCTGCAGCAATTTGATTTCTAGCCTTAAACTCATTTGGAACTCTTCTTGGAACCCCAATGGAATCTATGTAAATACTAGAGGCCTGATGCACCAAGTTCGTGCAAGGGGCTTGGCCTCCACAGCCACAGCGTCTGCCTTGGCCTCAGCCCCCACCCACCACCGTGGTCACCTCTGCCTTGGCCCCCGCCACTGTGGTGGCTTCATACAGAAGGTTGTCGGTCTAATTAGCATATTACCCTTTTATTATTATAGATACCCTTTTATTATTATAGATGGGGATCAAAAGAGCCCTCTGAACTCTCTCTTTTTTCCTAGTTTGTCTGTCCATTAAAAAAGGCTTATGGTATGCCAAAGTGAAAGTGATAGACAATTGTATCAGAGCGCAAGTTCCACTCCAGTGGCTAGGCAAGGCCGCAAGTAATGGTCCCCTGCAATACCACCAGACATCAGCACAGGATATTCACAGTGCAGAATGATTGGCTTCTGAGGATACTCAGCCATTTACATATCCGGATAAATTTCCCATGAACTCTGAGTACTGTTCCCCCTCTACCTTGAGAGGCAGGAGGTATAATTTACTTCAGAAGATGGGGGCTGGATCATTTGGGGGAACACTTGCTCTTTACCTCTGTTGGATGGGAACAACAGGGAGTCTTACAGGAAGCGTTTCTCCAGGTGGTTTCCTCCTGATACAAGGCAAGCATACCTTCCATCCCATGTCTGAGGCCATCTGAATGGAAATGGGACCACTTGGACCTCTGGCCTTCCTGCCGCAAAAGCATAACAGTTGCTTTTATACAGGGCGTGTACAGTATATTTAATCCATTCCACCCAGGCATTCATTTCCTTATATCCTTCTATTTGCAAAGTTTGTCTTGAATCCTCAGCTTCAATTAAGGTCACTTTTATAGGATCATTCTGTGGTAAAAAGGATGTAGAACTAGTGATGGCAGTGATGATGTCCTTGGGTGGGGCTACCAGTCTCAGAGCAAACCTCCCTTGGGGATCTTGTCCTGTGACATCTACTCCTAAATCTAGTCCTAGCCAATCTTTTGGCCTAGAGGCTGAAATATCCAAGTCATTCAAGTTATCCATAGTGAAGAGCAAGGGATTACACTGTAAATTCTGGCAAGCATAGGGAGGTGTACCTCTGTATAGATGTATTCTAGCCTTTAGTTGACTAAACTTTTTATCTGCTGGTCAGGGTATAGCCATCCAGCCCTGGTAGAGTGGTCCACTATACATCATTCCAGGTAGCTCAGTGAGGTATCAGGATACATGTAAATGGAATAGGCTGTAGCTGCCTTTGATGGTTGGGCAGGCATTGAATTGAAGGGTTATAGGCTTATCGCTCTTGGTCAATAACTTAACTGGGTAAGCATGATCCAGATTGTACACATTTCCCCAGCCCACATTTTAAGCCCTTGCAATTTTCCAGAGCCCTAAAACAAATAGAACCTAGTACATGATGGCTATTAAGACAGCTTACAGTTGCTTTAGTGTTAATTTCAAGGGGCTATGTCCTGGTATGACCATCCAAGTTGAGGTGTCTCTACCCAGAGAGGTTGGTGGTACGCCCTTAACCCAAGTGTGATGGGGTGCAACCTCATTCTGCAGTCTGAACAGTGGTCTCAGTGGTAAGCAAGACAAGGTAGGGTCCTTCCCAGGAGGGTTCCAACTTGTTTTTCTTCCAAGTCTTGATTAGAGCATAGTCTCTCAGTCAATGGTGATGAACCAGAAACCCAAGAGGAGGACTTTGGGCTAGGAGGCCTTTTAACCAGAGAGATTAGAGTAGAGGAGATACCCAGTACATAGCTCTTAAGAAATTAATCTTTAGTCTCCATTGTAGGAAGATCTTGAGGCCTTCCTAAGTAGGGAAGGCCATACACCATCTCATAAGGGGATAACCCTACATCCTTCCTTGGGGCTGTTCTAATCCAGAGAAGTGCAATAGGGAGACATTTAGTGCTTTGTTTCCAGCATCAGTTTGGTGATCTGTCTCTTTAAAGTTTGGTTCATTCTTTCTACCCTTCCCAAAGAAGGGGGGGACCAGGAGATATGACATTCCCATCTTATATCTAAGCCATAATATCCTTAATCATAGTGGTAGTAAAGTGGATCCCGTTATCAGAATCTAAATTTTAATGGCTTCAATCCAATTTGTTAAGTGATCTACTATCACCAGTAGGTATTTTGGGCATTTCTGCATAATCCATCTGGACGCTTTGGAAGGATCTGAGCCCGGGAAGTCTTCCCCCTGAGAGCTGCTTCCTCAGGCCTGTTTATTAACCTTTCTGTAAGTAATGCAGCTCTCTTGGACCTGTTTTGCCACTGTCCTTAGAATGACATCACACATAGCTTGTGGCCCCCAATGGCTCCCTTTGTGAAGGAGGGTCATAAGATCTCTAATCTTTTCCCTTCCATCAGGCAATTCCATTTTTCTTCTTTATCCTTCACAGCTCCCATCTGTATTGTCTCTCTTCCTCCATGCTAAACTTTGGAATAACTTCAAGGGGTAGCAGGACTGGTACAGGAGTAAATATAGGAGTTTCAGACTGTCGTGCTGCCTCTGTAGCAGTCTCATCTGCCAACCTGTTTTCCCCAGGCTTCCAGGGTTCCCCCCTTTTGATGACCCGGTGTGTAGACAATAGCAATTTCTCCTGGCATCATTGATTGTCCAGTACTTGAGTTATTAATTTCAGACCATCCTTTGTGGTTACTTTAGGTCTCTTTTTGAGCTTGCAAGGCCACCACACAAGCCTTCCCTGAGCTAGTCAGGTTAGCATATGGCCCTTTTTTGTCCACACTTATCAGGCTACCACCTAGTGCTGTAGAAATGTAGAAAATTCATAGTCTCTCTACAAAAGACCAAACAAAAACCACAAACAAGCACTAATGGTTAAGACAGATGCACAAGAACAGATTAGAACTAGAATTTTAGGTGGGTTTTTTTCCAGCTCACCTAGAATAAAACTCTTTTGGATTGGGGAAGAATATTTCCTTAGGTCAGAATGGTAGACTTGTGGTTATGTTTCTATTTTTAGGCTCACCATGCCTCTCCCCAGCCTCCACCCACCTTGTCTAAGCACTTAAGTACTAATAGAAAGACTCAGGCTCCCTTCCACATATCCATGAGACTGAAGGCCAACCTGAAAGGAAACCAGCAACACAGCACCCATTTTCCTTACCATAAATCTATAAATTTGTAACACTAAATCTGAATTTTGATAACCTCTTTTGGAATAGGCAGAAGCCTACCTTAGCTCTATTACTAAGAGTGATATTTAAATGTATTTAAGAACAGAAGACATTGGCTTATTGTCTGTTAACTATGCATGTACTTCAAATGAACAGAACTTTAATATTAAATCATATATTTATTAATTTATTATTAAATTAAATTTTAATTAATTTAATAATTTATTTAATTTATTAACTATTTTTATATAAAAATGTATACTCATGGATTTAAACAAATGACAGTATAGAAACAGGGTGAAAAGTAAAAACTACTCATTTCTCCTCTATTTCTTTTCTTTTTTAAAATATTTTTTATTGTTTAAAATATTACATGTAGTAGTACATATATCTCCTTTTCCCCCCCCTTGACCTTCCCCCAGCCTCCCCTACCCCCTGTCGAATACCCTTATCCCCCCCTCCCCCGCCCTCAGCATCTTCTCTATTTATTTTCCCCAGGGTAACTTCAGCTAATGGTTCCTTCTATACTTTAAATTATTTGACACTTCTTTAATTCAGGCTAGCATATCTCTTTGATTTAAAATAATTTATTAAGTGTTTACTGGGTTATACCTAATGCAGATATCAAAGAAGTGAAACACAGCTAGTATTTAGATTCTTATCCAAAGAACACTTTAACTATAAGGCTTCAGAGGTGAAAATAGGACTTGTTATAGTTTAGGTTCCCAGGAAGCTTCACTCAGGCCCTGGCTCCATCTCAGAGTTCTCCCCACCAGTCCACTGCACCCTTCCTAGGGAGAGATTTGCAAATGAACAGCTGACTATGCCCTGGCCTTCTGTTAAGGAGATGGCTCTGCAATTTCCCGTCTACTTCCTTCTTTCTGGCTTCCAATCTCCCCACCCGGCACCATGCTTTGGACACGCCAAGCTCTTTGCTGTTCACAGAACACAGTGCCCTTTCCAGCCATGCCCTTTTCCAAACTGTGCAGATGGCTAGAAGTCGAGTTTCTTCATTGCCTGGAAATCCCTAGTCCCTCCTTCTTGGTTCTACCCCCACAATCCTGACCAGCTGACAATGTTCTCCTCTGTGCTTGGCTCAACCCATGAGTGTCCCTGTATCATCCATTCCTGGTTTTCCTGACTGCTGTCAGCTCCTCATGTCCAGACATCCTGAGGTGCACTTGCTCTCAGGAGTTCTTTAAAGTCTAGGGGATAACAGCTCTTCTCGCCAGCTGCACCTCTCCCTACAGTCCTTACATCTCTAAGACAGGATACATCTGGAACTTCTTTTTCTCAAAACCTCAAGTGGCCCAGGTGCATAGCTTCTGGCAGGTGCATCTGGGATCTGTGTAGGGCTATGTTACTTGTTTAAAAGCTATTCCACCCTGATTACCTTTCCCAATGTCTTACCTCAGTAGCCTAAGTGTTCCCGGATTAAGGTACCCTCCTATATGCACACTTTGGGAAAGTGAAGTAATCAACCACTAGAAACCAAATCAATCTTCCAAAATCTATATATATATATATAAAGCCAGCGACTGGAACGCTGTAACGACCATAACAACTGGTCGATATGATGCCCACTGTGGCCAGCGAACCAGCCAGATTGAGGGCAGGGCAGCCAGCCAACCCCCGCCCCACCTGCAGCCCCTCTCCCCAGCCAGCCCCGCCCCTGATTGTCCCCCTTACTCCAAATAGGGGGTGGTACTGGCTAGCAAACCTCCTACAGCCCTCACCACCCCATCAGCCCCTTCCCCAGTCAGCTCTGCCCCTGATCAGCCCCTGCACTCCTATCAGGGGCAGGGCCGGCCGCCAAACCACCCATGGACCCTCCCCCAAGCCACTGGCCCCTGATCGGCCCCCCTACCCCATTAAGGGGCAGGGGCAGCCAGCCCACCACCCGCAGCCCCTCACCATGGCTGGCTCCACCCCCAAATGGCCCTCAACTCCAATTGGGGGCAGGGCCCATCAGCCAATCGCCCTCAGCCCCTCCCCCCAGCCAGCCCAACCCTGATTGGCTCCCATTGGGACAGGCCAGCAGGCCAACCTCCCACCATCTCTTCCTCCCAACAGGCCCAGCCCTGATCCAACTGATTGGGGCCAGGCTGGCCGGACCCCACCCATGCATAAATTTGTGCACTGGGCCTCTAGTAACTTCATAAGCAAGATTAGTAAGTTTGTGGTGGAGGGAGGAGAAGAGAAGACACAAGGACAGCCTGATATGGGTCTGGACAAAAAAAGGGAAGCTCTTGAGTGTCCTGGTATACACTGCAAAGGGAGGGGCTGCACAACTTTCTTCTGGGTGTCATCTTTGTGCCAATTTAATTCTACAAAAATGTGATAGTTGCTCTTCTGTGCACTGCAGGGCTAGGCATGCCCTGTTGGCCTTCCGGCTCCATGAAGACAGGGGCGAGGCTGCCTTGACATAGTCTACAACAGTGCTCTGCACATGATAGTTGCTTAGTCCAAATGTGTTCAAAGGAGGCCATGGGAACATGGTCTGAGGCTAAGACAAAAATAAATGCCATGATCCAGCCTATCATACAAAACTGTTTTGAGGTAACCTCCATTCTAGGGGTGCTCCAGGGAGGGTTGGCAGGAGATAAACATGAAAGCAGGTAGGGGCCATCTCTTAGAAAGTTTTGAATGTCAGGCTGAGAAGTTTATCCATACTCTGGTGAGTTTTTTTCAATAGGAAAGCAACATGATGAATATTATATTTTAAGAAAATTGATCTCTCACAATCAATTGCTTTTATTATTCTGAGCAATATTCTGGAACATGAAACATGCTTTCAATCAAACTTGCCCATTTCATAAACATGGTTCAGACTCTTAGTCTGCTTCTTCAGGTTTCCATTTGAAGCCACCTGTGAGCTGTCTGGGGAATGCTTCTGGAGGTATGCTCTTCTTTTTCTTCCTTGTGGGGAGGTAATAAGTATAGTCTAGATGTGTGTGATTATGATGATGATTGCAGCCGCCTCTCTCCCTGTGTCCTCCACATCTCTCTCTGCCTCTTGCTTACACACTGAAAATCTACTTATTCAGATTTGGTCTACATTGAATTTAAGCTCTTAACTAATTATGAAGAGATATTTTGGTAAGCAAATGAACAGAATAAAGGAGTATTTAAGGAAAACATTGCTAGGTGAGGACTTTAAATCACTACAGCATGCCTTTCATTACAGGCTAACACCACCGTTCTGGTGGAATAGTGAAGAGAGAGTTTCTGAACTGAGTGGAAAGTTGGCAGGATAAACTTTGAGGTAGAATATTAAATGAGGTATCATTTTAAGTAGAATATTCTGGTATATAGATATTGATTCTCATGTTCCAGAAACTTGGCTGCAGGTCACTGTTAGCATTCATTAACTCTGGAACCTATGATGAAGCAAAAATTTGTCAACCTAGTTTAGAGTTTACTAAATAGAAATGAATTGTACTTATAATACCTTATAATTCAGAAGTTTCATAAATTCATGTTGATCTGAACCCCAATTGTAATTAATTATAGTACTTAAAAATATTTGTTTAGATAATATTGACTCATGCAAAATGTAGATTCTTTATTTTCTCCTTGAAAGTGACCACTGTCTTCTGATCACTGGAAAATTGATCTTCCATTTACATGCCATTTAAACTGAGGCACTGTGTATTTTGTTTCAATAGTTCATGTATAAATTGAAGGTAATATGGATGTCCTGTACAGCCCATCACACATAGTTGTTTTGATATTCAAAAGATTTATCATGTGGATGGTTTAAAATACTGTAAACACATAACATGTGGAATTAAAGAAGTCCAGTGTCCAAATTCCTTTTTCTTTTTCTCTTAGCATATCAGGCTGTTTCCTCTTCTAAAATCATGGTTAAGGTTCTGGTCAAAATGGTGGAATAGGTAAATGTAGTCCTCACTGCCACCCACAACCACATGAAAATTACAACTAAAATATAGAACAACCATCATTCAGAACCACCTGAAATCTGGTTGAATGGAAGTCCTACAGCTAGGGAATTAGAGAAGATACACATCAAAACTAGTAGGAGAAGCAGAGATGTGGGGCAGAATCACTGAACTTGGCTGGTCCCACACCCATATGTGGCAGTTTAAAATCAGGAGGGATATCTTGGGTGTGGAGGTTTCCCTGAGGTGTGAGGGGTCCCTGCTCTAGCCCAGGGTTCCAGTACTGATTAGAAAAATCCCCACAACTTCTGGCTATAAAAATCATCGGGAATTGTAGCTGAGTGACATAGAAACTGCTGGAGTCCCACGTAGTTTCTCTTTTATAAAACTATATTTTTATTTGTTTCAGAGAGAAAGGGAGAGGGAGAGACAGAAACATCAATGATGAGAGAGAATCATTGATTGACTACATCCTGGGATACACTGCAAATGGAGGGGCTGCACAACTTTCTTCTGGGTGTCATCTTTGTGCCAATTTAATTCTACAAAAATGTGATAGTTGCTCTTCTGTGCACTGCAGGGCTAGGCATGACCTGTTGGCCTTCCGGCTCCATGAAGACAGGGGCGAGGCTGCCGTGACATAGTCTACAACAGTGCTCTGCACATGATAGTTGCTTAGTCCAAATGTGTTCAAAGGAGGCCATGGGAACATGGTCTGGGGATCAAGCACACAACCCAAGCATGTGCCCTGACCCAGAATTGAACGGTGACCTCCTGGTTCATAGGTTGATGCTGAACCACTGAGCTACAACAGCAGGGCCCAGACAGTTCCTCTTAAAGGGCCTGTGCATAGACTTATTCATATTCACTCCCTCTGAACTCCATGGGTAGGACAGCAGCTTGAAAGGAACCTGGGACATTAGGGGAAAAACTAACTTGCCTGGAATCAGAGAGCTGAAGGGGCACCTTTCTCCAAGGCTGGTGGAGACCAGTGTCCCATTGATGAGCCTTCCCTGCCACAGAGTTGGTGGGCGGGGCACCATATCTGAATCTCCATCAACCTGGCTCACACTTTGTGCCCTGTCCTGGTGACTCCCTGAGACCCTGCTCCTCCGTAATTGCAGTGGCTTTTCCATACTACTGGCCTCTCTTGTCTCATGCTTCAGGCTTACATAACATCCCTCAAAAAAGCAGCAGCTGGCCTCAGCATTCCCTGTACCTCTCAAAAAGTGGCCCTAGACCCAGCACTAGCAGCAGCCTGCCTTGGTTCATATCTTGGCCTCTCCCGTGCACCTCGAAACCTAACACAATTAGCAACCATCTGCAGATTGCTTTGTAGCTCAACCTGGTGGCCTCTGGCAGGGCACAGACAGTGGTTGACTTTGCAACTCTCACGAGGCCCCAGAGCCAGTGCACCCGATGGTCAGCTTCAACCACACCAGATTACAACCTTATCAGCTCCACAAGAGACACATTCAATGGGTAGACTTGGTGAGTACCAAAGCCTCACTAAAGCAAGTCTTTATCCATAAGGGTGTTTCCTTCATAGCAGCTCTTCTGCTATAGTTGCAGCTAATCTTTGCAACTGATTGGCCTGGGGTCAATTTCTCTCAGTGACACCAAAATTAATCAAGGCTCAACTACAATAGGATAGTGTACACAGCTTTCACAGGGTCGCACCTAGAGTGACAAGCTGAGGTGACTGGGGAGGCTGAGCCACTGGGCCCTACAGGACGTCTACTACACAAGGCCACTCGACCAAGTCTGAGACACATAGCGAATCTACGTAATACATAGAAACAAACATAGGGAAGCAGACAAAAGGCAGAGACAAAGAAACATGTCACAAATGAAAGAACAGGAGAAATCTCCAAAGAACTAAATGAAATGGAAGCAAGAAAATTACCTGATACAGAGTTAAAAACAATGGTTATAAGGATGCTCAAGGAATTTACTGAGAATTTCAGGGAACTTAGTGAGAATATCAACAACATAACAATGGACCAGTCAGAAATGAAGGATGCATTAACTGAAATAAAGACTAGCTTAAGGGAATCAACAATAGAGTAGAGGATGCTGAGAATCAAATCAAGAATTTGGAATATAAGGAAGTAAAAAACACCCAATTAGAACAGCAAAAAGAAAAAGAATTAAAAAATTTGAAGTCAGTGTAAGGAGCCTCTGGGATAACTTCAAGTGTACCAACATTCACATCATGGGACTGCTGGAAGGAGAAGAGAGGGCGCAAGAAATTGAAAACATATTTGAAGAAACAATGACAGAAAACTTCTCTACCTTCTGAAAGAAATATACTTATAAGTCCAGGCAGCACAGAGAGTCCCAAACAAGAGGAACCAAAAGAAGCCCACAACAGGACACATCGTAATTAAAATGCCAAGGGTTAAGGACAAAGAGAGAATCTTAAAAGCAGCAAGAGCAAAGCAATTAGTTACCTACAAGGGAGCACCCATATGACTACCAGCTGATTTTTAACAGAAACTTTGCAGGCCAGAAGAGAGTGGCTAGAATATTCAAAATGATGAATAGCAAGGACCTACAACCAAGATTACTCTACCAAGAAAACTATCATTTATAATTGAAGGTCAGATAAAGAGCTTCCCAGAAGAGAAAATGCTAAAGGAGTTCATCACCATCAAACCAGCATTACTTGAAATATTGAAGGGTATTCTTTTTAAAATATTTTTATTGATTTCAGAAAGGAAGGGAGAGGAAGAGAGAGATAAAAACATCAATGAGAGAGAAACATAAAACCCAGGCATGTACCCTGATCAGGAATTGAACCGTGACCTCCTAGTTCTTAGGTTGATGCTCAATCACTGAGCCACGCTGGCTGAGTGAAGGTTATTCTTTAAGAAGAGAAATAAGGAGAAGGAGAAGGGGAGGCGAAGAAGAAGAAAAGAAGAAAATGTGAACAATAAAATGGCAACAAATACATATCTATCAATAATTGAATCTAAAAATCAAAATAGAAGAACAAGGAATCTAATGAACAAAATAGACTGATGAATAAAATGAACCAGATGCATGGAAGCATGGAACAGACTGATGAATCTCAGAGGGAAAGGGGGTGGGGGTGGGAAGAGATTAATCAAAACTCTTATATGCATATATGCATTACCTATGGACACAGATAATAATGTGATAAAGGCCTGGGCTTGGGTGGGGAGGGGTCAATGGGAAGGGGGGAAAGCAGGACATCTGTAATACTCTCAACAGTAAAGATTAATAAAGAAAAAGGATAGGTATTAGTTTTCCTTTGAATGTTTGGTAAAATTCACCTGTGAAGCAATCCAGTCCAGAACTTTTGTTTTGGGGGAGTTTTTTGGCTACTATTTTAATTTCATTAGATGTAATCAGTCTATTCAGATTTTCTGATTCTTGCTGATTTAGTTTTGGAAGATCATACACTATGATCAAGTGGGTTTTATTCTGGGGATGCAAAGTTGGTACACTACTCACAAATTAATAAATGTGATATACCACATAAAAAATAAAGATTAAAAATGCAGAAAAAAACATTTGATAAAATCCAGCACCCATCTTATATAATAAATGCCTAATATGCAAATTGACTGAATGGCAGAACAACCAATCGCTATGATGCACACTGACCACCAGGGGGCAGATGCTCAATGCAGGAGCTGCCCCCTGGTGGTCAGTGCACTCCCACAGGGGGAGTGCAGCTCAGCCAGAAGCCAGGCTCATGGGTGGTGAGTGCAGGGGCAGTGGCAGGAGCCTCTCCCACTTCCATTACAGCACTAAGGAGCAGCGAACTGAGCAGTAAGGAGCAGTGAGAAGGCAGGCAGTAATAAGCAAGGGGTTCTGGACTGCAAAAGGGATGTCCTGGACTGCATGAGGGCAGAGGCCAGGTTGAGGGACCACCCCCCTAGCGCACCAATTTTGTGCACCAGGCTTCTAGTTTATGATAAAAACTCTCAGCAAAGTGGGAATAGAGGGATCAACCTTAACATAATAAAAGCCATATATGACAAACCTACAGCCAACATCATAATCAATGGCAAAAATTATGAGTGTTCCCCTTAAGATCAGGAACAAGGCAGGAATGTCCATTTTCACCACTGTTATTTAACTTAGTACTGGAAGTCTGAGCCTCAGCAATTAGACCAGAAGAAGAAGTAAAAGGCATCCAAGTTGAAAAGGTGAAGTAAAATGTCATTATTTGTAGATGATATAATACTAATATAGAGAACCCTAAAGATTCCACATACAAAAATACTAGACCTGATAAATGAATTCAGTAATTACAAAATTAATACAAAGTTAATATTCAGAAATAGTTAAATTTTTATACACTAATAAATAACAGAAAGAGAAACTAAGAAAACAATCTCACAATTGCACCAACAAAACAAAATAAGTTACCTAGAAATAAATTTATCCAAGCAGGTAAAAGATCTGTATTTGGAAAATTATAGGATACTGAAGAAAGAAACTGAACAAGATACAAATAAGTGGAAGCATATACCATGTTCAGGGATAGGAAGAATTAACATCATTAAAATGTCCATACTACTCAAAGCAATCTATAGTTTCAACAATTCCTATCAAAATACCAAAGGCATATTTTACAGAACTAGAACAAATATTCCAAAAATGTATATAGAACTACAAAAAACACTAAATAGCCATAGCAGTTTTGAGAAAGAAGAACAAAGTTGGAAGAATTACACTATCTGATATCAAACTATACTCCTGGGACATAGTAATCAAAACAGCATGTTACTGGCATAAAAACAGACCTATAGATCAATGGAACAGAATAGAGATCCCAGAAATAAACTAACACCATTATTGTCAATTAATATTTGAAAAAGGAGTAAAAAACATACAACGGGGTATGGATGAGAGGGAGACCAGAGGATGGGGCTATTGCATTCCACAAGATTGATGCCAAGAGAAGGCGAGTGCTCCACTCAAGATAAATGGGATCTGCAGTGGGGGAGAGGGACTCAGCACAGGGATCCTGGTAGCTGACCCTTCAGCTCCTTCCCAGAGCCACAAACCCCTGTCTCTCTTCACACAACTCTAGTCTACTCCATCCTCCTTCTGTGAGTTGCTGTAAATGAGATTAATTGGCTCTTTAAGAGGGTGCCTGGGCATATAGCAGACTCCCATCTCTCCCTGGGAAACAGAATCCCTGCTGATTTTCACAGCCAAAATGTTATGTGGGCACCCCTTCTTGGGTCTGGTACTCTGGGATGGGGAGCCTAGAGTGAGGTTGAGATCCCTTGCTTCTCAGAGGGAACCTTTGCAGCTGACATATCTGTCCAGAATCTCAGCTGACTGTGAGAGCGGGGCCAGTCCCTTTGTGTCTCCACCCTTCCTACCTGTCTTGATGTGCCTTCTTCTATAAATCTTTGGTTATAGGACTTCTGTTCAGGTTGTCTTCAGTTGGTTATACAGGTTGATTGTTCTACATTTTAGTTGCAGTTCCATTTTGGTCCTGGGAGGAGGTAAGTGCAGCTTCTACCTACTCCACCACCATCTTCCATCCTCTTTTTGTTTGTTTTTCAGATTTCACATGTAAGTGAGATCATATGGTCTTTCTCTGTCTGACTTATTTTTCTTAGCATAAAGCCCTTAAAGCCCATCAATGTTGTAGTGAACGCAAGATTTCCTCCTCCTCGTTCTCGTCCTTCTTCTTTTTGTTAATCCTGACCCAAGGATATTTTTCCCATTTATTTTTTTTTAAAGAGAGAGTGGAAGGGAGGAAGGAAGAGAGAGAGAGAAAGGAAGAAGAGAGAGAGAGAGAGAGAGAGAGAGAGAGAGAGAGAGAGAAACATCCATGTAAGAGAAACACATTGATTGGTTGCCTTCCACACTCACCCCAACCAGGGCTGGGGATCAAACCTGCAACCCAGGTATGTGCCCTTGAGTGGGAATTGAACCTACAACCCTTTGGTGCATGGGCCAATGCTCTAACTACTGAACAACATAGGCTAGGGTGAGATTTTCTTCTTTTTATGGCTGAACAGTATTTCATTTTGCATATATCTTTTCTTTTCATTTTTAAAATGTATTTTTATTTTTTATTTATTGATTTTAGAGAGAGAGAGAGAAATGTCACTTTGTTGTTCCATTTATTTATTCATTAATGGGTTGATACTTGTATGTGCCCTGACGGGATTGAACCTGCGACCTTGGCATATCAGGACAACCCTCTAACCAACTGAGCTACTGGCCAGGGCTCTTTTCATGTTTTTATTAAAGTGTAGTTAGCACACAAGTTTCAGGTGCAATATATCTTAAAATGTAATCACCATACTGGGTCTAGTAAGCATCTGTGTTTGTGAAAACTTATCACACTACTATTACTATATTTCCTTTCACTCTTTCACCTATTTCTTCTGTTCCATCCCCTCTGAAACCATCAGTTTGTTTTTTGTTTCTATGAGTCTGTTTTTGTTTGCTCATTTATTTTAATTTTTTAAAACATTTTAAAATAAATCTTTATTGTTCAGATTATTACAATTGTTCCTCTTTTTTCCCCCCATAGCTCCCCTCCACCCCACCCTCTGCCCTTACGTTCCCCCCACTGTCCTCATCCATAGGTGTAAGATTTTTGACCAGTCTCTTCCTGCACCCCCACACCCCTTTCCCTCCAAGGATTGTCAGTCCACTCCCTTTCTATGCCCCTGATTCTATTATATTCACCAGTTTATTCTGTTCATCAGATTTTTTATTCATTTGATTTTTAAATTCACTTGTTGATAGATATGTATTTGTTGTTCATAATTTTTATCTTTACCTTTTTCTTCTTCTTCCT